>NC_138371.1:89077458-89144467 GCF_054177405.1 Leptonychotes weddellii | reverse complement strand
TATATATATACAATGGAATATTATGCAGCCATCAAAAGGATGAAATCTTGCCATTTGCAGTGACGTGGCTGGAACTGGAGGGTATTATGCTGAGCAAAATAAGTCAGTGAGAGAAAGACATGTATCATATGACCTCACTGATATGAGGAATTCTTAATCTCAGGAAACAAACTGAGGGTTGCTGGAGTGGTGGGGGTGGGAGGGATGGGCTGGCTGGGTGATGGACATTGGGGAGGGTGTGGGCTATGGTGAGCGCTGTGAATTGTGTAAGACTATTGAATCACAGACCTGTATCTCTGAAACAAATAGTACATTATATGTTTTTAAAAAAAAGAAAAAGATAGTAGGAAGGGAAAAATGAAGGGGGGAAATCAGAGGGGGAGACGAACCATAAGAGACTATGGACTCAAACAAACTGAGGGTTCCAGAGTCAGAGGGTGGGGGGATGGGTTAGCCTGGTGATGTGTATTAAAGAGTGCACGTATTGAATGGAGCACTGGGTGTTATACGCAAACAATGAATCATGGAACACTACATCAAAAACTAATGATGTAATGTATGGTGATTAACATAACATAATAAAATAAAATTTAAAAAAAAAGAAATGGGGGAAAAACTGAGGTATCCAAGGAAATCCTGCTAATCAGTGTTATCTGAGGGAAAAATATCCAGTCTAATTCCCAACACCCAGCTCCTTCATCCATTTTCAGGCTCTCATGTTCTCTGCCACACTTGCCTTCCTTTCCTGTGCATCCTAGAACACATAGCACTGTATGGACAGGAGCTTTACTTTAGTAGCTCCTCTATAATAGGGAGTAATGGTCATCCTTATTTACTCAGCAATATGACTTGAAACACCTCTTTTTAACATCTGCTTTCATGCTGCAAAAAATGGTTTCTCTTCAGATACAGCACTTTGTAAAAGCAGAAATTTCCTCTTTTATAATCTCAGGACTTGTCCCAAGAGATCAAAGATAGAGGTGATATATGGCCTTTAAATCTTCCACATGACTCTCCACCAGTAACAACTTTGCCAAAACACTTTCACTTTCTTAAAAATGCACATTAGGTCATCTTAACTCACTTTAAATAGCTATGCCCATGGAAAATCCGCTTGATGTAACATAGACAATAGACTACAGGTAAATCCATTAGTTCTAGAAAAATGACCAATGAGCACAGCCTTGGTGAAGACTTCATTAATTTAGTTACCAATGCTGGATGACGCTCATATAGGTAAATATCTATGTCTAAGTAAATAGTAGAGAAATGGAAACCTAGCTTGGAAATTCACAAGAGAGAGAGAAAGAGGTCAAGAGGAATCAGTGTAAGCAAAACTGATGTTACAGCTATAGAAATTTATCACCTGGGATCATGTTATTTTCTTGATAAAACCTCAGTTGTACAGGATGAAATTAATCCCAAAACCTCCAATTCATCAGGAACTTTTCTTTTTTTTTTTTCTCAAAGATTTTATTTATTTATTTGAGAGAGAGAATGAGATAGAGAGAGCATGAGAGGGGGGAGGCTTAGAGGGAGAAGCAGACTCCCCACCGAGCAGGGAGCCCGATGCGGGACTTGATCCCGGGACTCCAGGATCATGACCTGAGCCGAAGGCAGTCGCTTAACCAACTGAGCCACCCAGGCGCCCCAGGAACTTTTCTATATTTGAGTTTAGAGAGAAAGAGTTGAGTATCTCACAAAATAAAAACAAAAAGGAAAAATCAGCAGAGATTGTCTGCCAGTGACAAGAATAAAGAAATCAGGAGGCATGTTTATGAAATTTATGTATAGTCCAAAACTAGGAACAAGAGTTAAAATTGTATGTAACAGAATTGGGATCCAAAGTGGCCCTGACAAGATGAAACTCTGCACCAGTGGTTCTCAACTCTGGCTGCCTCTTGGCAGCAGCTGGGGAGCTTTCAAAACCAGCCAGGCCTGGGATCTATGCACAGAGATTCTAATTTAATTAGTGTGGGGCAAGGCCCAGGCAGCAATTGTTTTTAAATGCTCTCCGGGTGGTTCTAAAACATAGTCAGGGTTGAGACCACTGCCTTTGATCATGCCAAAGTTCCCTTTAATAAAGGGTCAGATGTCATGACTGTCAGTAGTGGTAGGCAGGTGATTGAGAGAAAAATGATACAATGCAGACCTAGCTGCTGTCTTAGAATGGAAAAAAGGAAGATTCAGAGAGAACATAGTTAAAATCCGCAAGTTATAGTAATGGATAGCCTCATCAAGTATTTTCTACATGCCAGACATTAAGCTGACGTTTTTTATTTCCTACCATGTCCCCCAACTCAAGCCATTTGTTGCTTCTGTCGCTGATAAAAAATTATCAGGATTATTTTGGGATAATCCCCTTTTCTCATTGCTCATTCATTACACATACCTAAAATGAGCTCTGCTAATTAGCAATAGACCCCAATACTTTTATCTGACACTGGGATTGGGGTTTGCAAGGTCAGACACATCCAGATCAGTTAATATTATGCCATAGAAAACTGCAGTTTGGAGTGCACTGCTGGGGGTAGAGTAATAGAAACACTCAGGGCTTTACAGTTCTATTGTATGTGTGTGGGGTTAGCGGAAGGTCTAGAAAGAATTCTGTGACTGCTGCGAAGGAAGATGATAGGAATAAAATAAATTTGCATTAGCTTGCAAACCTTTCTCTTTTTGTAGCTCCCTCAGGTTGCCAAAGCTCTACAGAACTTTTAGCTGTCCCTTCTATTGATCAGGTTCACCTTTGATGTTCTCTTTAAACATACATCCCCAGAGCAGAAACGTGGGAGTTATTAAGGATAAGAAAAGTGGAGATCGCCAAGTCTCCGCTCCCACCCCCTACATACTTACTCCTCCACTCAGAAGCACCCCTTGTTCCAACCACCTGCCAGCAATAAAGCATTTTCCTTTTTATATAGAGGAAAGAGCCCCAGCCCAGGCAATAAGAACACCTGGGATCTATTGCTATTTTTAGTGCACAGTCGTCCACTCCATCTGTGAAAGGAGGAAGACTGAAAGGATAAATTCCAACTTTTTAGCTATGTTTGACATCTTTGGATAGTGCTTCTATTTAGTAAAATATTAGCCTTTATGATACTAATGTATTCTCAACTTCAACTTACTTAAAAACAGTGTCATAAAATCTAGACTCAAAAGGTGGAAATAATGCAGACTGCCATGTCATCCAAACACCAAATATCATCACAAAATGGCATTTCCATTCTCAATTGTCCTCTTGGCCTGGAGAGTTAGAGACCCAGATCATTACAGTGTCCTCATTGCCACAACAAACTTTGATATTGTATTCCAAATACTGAATGTTCTTGTTACACATAACTAGAGGGTTTTATAGTTGCATGCTCATATGTAACTGAGTATTAGGAAGTATAATAATTAATCCTGTGTAAATATGGAAATCACCTTAGGACCCTTATGGAAGCTATATTCTACTAGTAAAGTATAAAGGAGACATCAAGTCCCTGCTTTCAAACCAATTTTAATCTATTTGAAGTTTTCTTTCTAAAATGACAGTTTATAATTTAGATTAGAAAGTGTCTCATAGCCATTTGTATGTCTTCTTTGGAGAAGTGTCTGTTCATGTCTTCTGCCCATTTTTTGACTTGATTATTTGTTTTTTGGGTGTTGAGTTTGAGAAGTTCTTTATAGATCTTGGATACCAGCCCTTTATCTGTAGTGTCATTTGCAAATATCTTCTCCCATTCCGTCGGTTGCCTCTTTGTTTTGTTGACTGTTTCCTCTGCTGTGCAGAGCTTTTTACCTTGATGAAGTCCCAAAAGTTCATTTTTGCTTTTGTTTCACTAGCCTTTGGAGATGTATCTTGAAAGAAGTTGCTGTGGCTGATGTCAAAGAGGTTACTGCCTATGTTCTCCTCTAGAATTTTGATGGATTCCTGTCTCACATTGAAGTCTTTCATCCATTTTGAGTTTATCTTTGTATGGTGTTAGAGAATGGTCGAGTTTCATTCTTCTGCATGTGACTGTCCAATTTTCCCAGCACCATTTATTGAAGAGACTTTTTTTCATTGCATATTTTCTCCTGCTTTGTCGAAGATTATTTGACCATAGAGTTGAGGGTCCATATCTGGGTTCTCTATTCTGGTCCATTGGTCTGTATGTCTGTTTTTGTGCCAGTACCATGCTGACTTGGAAATCACTGCTTTGTAATATAGTTTGAAATCAGGCAATGTGATGCCCCCAGCTTTGTTTTTCTTTTTCAACATTTCCTTGGTGATTCAGGGTCTTTTCTGATTCCATACAAATTTTAGCATTGTTTGTTCCAGCACTTTGAAAAATGCCATTGGAATTTTGATCGGGATGGCATTGAACGTACAGATTGCTCTGGGTAGCACAGACATTTTAACAATGTTTATTCTTCCGATCCATGAGCATGGAATGTTTTTTCATCTTTTTGTGTCTTCTTCAATTTCTTTCATGAGTGTTCTATAGTTCCTAGAGTATAGATCCTTTACCTCTTTGGTTAGGTTTATTCTGAGGTATCTTATGGTTTTTGGTGCTATTGTAAATGGAACTGTTTCTCTAATTTCTCTTTCTACGGTTGCATTGTTAGTGTATAAGAAAGCAACTGATTTCTGTGCATTGATTTTGTGTCCTGCCACATTACTGAATTGCTGTTTGAGTTCTAGTAATTTGGGGGTGGAGTCTTTTGGGTTTTCCACATAAAGTATCATGTCATCTGCAAAAATAGAGAGTTTGATTTCTTCTTTGCCAATTTGAATATCTTTTATTTCTTTTTGTTGTCTGGTTGCTGTTACTAGGACTTCTAGTACTATTTTGAACAATAGTGGTGAGAGGGGGCATCCTTGTTAGCCATCAGGGAAATTCAAATCTCACACTGAGATATCACCTTACACCAGTTAGAATGGAAAAAACTGACAAGGCAAGAAACAACAAATGTTGGAGAGGTTGTGGAGAAAGGGGAACCCTCTTACACTGTTGGTGGGAATGCAAGTTGGTACAGCCACTTTGGAAAACAGTGTGGAGGTGCCTCAAAAATTTAAAAATAGAGCTACCCTATGACCTAGCAATTACACTCCTGACACAGATGTAGTGAAAAGAAGGGCCATACGCACCCCAATGTTCATAGCAGCAATGTCTGCAATAGCCAAACTGTGGAAAGAGCTGAGATGCTCTTCAACAGATGAATGGATAAAAAAGATGCAGTCCATATATACAATGGAATATTACTCAGCCATCAGAAAGGATGAATGCCCAACTTTTACATCAACATGGATGGAACTGGAGGAGATTATGCTAAGTGAAATAAGTCAAGCAGAGAAAGTCAATTATCATATGGTTTCACTTATTTGTGGAACATAAGAAATAACATGGAGGACATTAGGAGAAGGGAAAAATGAAGGGGGAGAAATCAGAGGGAGAGATGAACCATGAGAGACTATGGACTCTGAGAAACAATCTGAGGGGTTTTTTTTTTGGGGGGGGGGGGTTAGCCCAGTGATGGGAGGGCATGTACTGCATGGAACACTGGGTGTTATTCAAAAACAATAAATCGTGGATCACTGCATCAAAAACTAATGATGTATGGTGACTAACATAATAAAATTTTAAAAAATAAAAATAAATAAAAAGTGTCTAAGATAGAATCATTTTAATGACTTGACCAGAAGAATGACAGTTTATTGAAGAGATGATTAATATAGAAAAATCAATTTTATTCTTGAGAAAACAAGTATCAATGAATTCCTGTTCATGCATTTTAACAAAAAATTGTATGTTAAGCTTTTCTACAAGAGATCATTATCAATCAAATTGATTTTCATTTCCAAAATTTTGTCAGAAGTTATCACCATTCTTTATCCATCCTCTGACCCAAAGGAGAAAGAGAAAGCTAAAATGGGATCAAAGGAATAAAATCACATCTTGATTTACAACTCATATTTTCTGATCAGAATTACAAATCCAGCTAAAGTGTTTAATCAATACAGAGCACTTAAAAATGATGTCAGTTATAGAATGCTTTCACCTGAAAGTAGTGCTTAAGCTTTTTGTTTAAAAAAAGAAAAATTAAAAAAAACTTGTTTCTCTTTATCATTTATTTCTATAAATTAAATCTAAGGCCCAAGACATTACATCAAATTTAGCCTACTTCTCTAGCTTTTATTGAAGAGGCTGCATAAAATAAAAAGGATAAATATTCAAAAATAGCTGCCTAAGTATTAACAGGCAGATTTGTGGGATTGTAAATAGACAGGTCAAGGACCTCTGTTCTTGCACTGAGAAGCCCATATTTCACTTGGACTTATCGGAGATAACCAACAGTTGCTGGGAATACTTCAGTCGGTTTCCAGGTATAAGGCACTGAATTAGAAGCATCCAGTTTCCTCCAGGCTGATGTTTGGAAATTAGGCTTCTTTAGTTCAGAAACAGAACAATGAGGAAGTATTTGGCCTAAGTCAATAAGATCATGATGGGTACAAATGGAGTAAAAATGAGCCACGTCATTAAACCTTGAACTATCAGCTCTAAGGTCACCCCTTAAAGTTGAATGATGTCAGTTAGGATGGCCAAAAGGAAGCACAGCTTTCAATAGTCAATAACAAGTATACCAGCTGGTGGATCTTAATAAGAAAATAATTATAAATAATTTATACAAGCATTTAGATTAATTTATGGGTGATTTAGTCATAAGTAGTTTTTAGGGGAAGTTAGTGATATTTTTTTTAAGAAAAACAGCAATAGGTGTGCCAGGTGCTTGACATGTGAGTTTTTCATTTAATTCTCACAAAACGTCTGTGAGCAGGTATTCCTATCTTTAATTTACAACTTATGAGGAGAAGCTCAAAAGATAAAATAATTTGCTCTAAGTCACACCAGAAGTGATGGAGCTGGGATTTGAACCCAATGTGATCTGATTCCAGAGCCCATGAGCTTTCTTTTAAGCTACTCTGTCTCTTAAAGATAAAAGACATCTCTGACATAAATAAATACTTCTTAAGGTCACTATCAGATGCATAATTATCCATTGCCACTTTATGCTGCAATCACTAAAATGTTAATACCTTGTTGGCACAAAATAATAATTATTGTTGTCCACTAATCTATGGATCAGCTGAGAAGCTCTGATGATCTTGGCACAGTTTGACCAACTAACCTAGTCTTGCTTATATGTCTTGTGGTCAATTAGTGGGTCAGCTGGGGATTGCTAATCTGGAATGTTCTCTGCTGACATGATTTGTCTCTCTTCCACATTTGTCTTCTAATAAGCTAGCCTGGGCTTGCTCCCATCACAAAAACAGTTCTAAGAAAGAGAATGGAAGCAAGTAGGGCTTCTGGAGACCTAGGTCCTGAGCTGGCATACTGACACTTCCACAATACTTTGTTAGCCAAGGCAAGTCAAAAAGCCAATCCAGATTCAACAGATGAGGAAACAGATTCCACCTCTTGATAGGGAAAGCAGGAAAATCACATTGCAAAGAGCATGTACAGGGAGGGGTGAAGAGTGAGAACAATGTTTGCAATCAATCTGCCACAACAATGCAGAGATGAAAAGAACAGTGCAGACCAGGAGTGATTACTCACCATTTATTTATTCATTCAACAAATATTACTTGGTCCCTCCCAGAGTTCAGGTGGAAAATAGTTCTCAAGGTGCAAGTTTCCAAGAGTTCTCTCCCAGGGGAAACACACATGGCAGGCTTAATTGTTCCAGCAACAAGTAGTAGCAACATATATAAAATGTTGTGCTCAAAGAAAGCTCTTTAGAGACTCAGTGACCAACATTTGTACTGAAGGTTGTTGACGTATGCATCTTCTGCCTAGCATTCACCCAAATCCCAGACTTCTAGAAGAAATGCACATTTTCAACATAAACCACATTGTTTGCACAGTTTGGACATAGTGAGCCACTCTTATCAGTTAACTATGACTAGAAACACTGCAACGGTTAAGTTCCCAGATGTCAGCCAACGGCCAATCTCATAAACACTTTTCTAAGGACAGCAGTCTCAGCTTTGTTGTATTAATTCCATTGTCAGACCTCTTCGGTGCACAAGGCCCTTCGGATTTCTTAGTGTAGATGTCAAATAAGAAGAGGTCTATATAGATCTTGAGTTCAGAGAAAAATTCTGGCCTGAAGATACAAATTTGGGAATCATCATAGTAATGAGACTAGACAAGGTCCCCTAGGGAGCAAATCAACAAATGTCCATGAACTGAGCTCTGGAGCTTTCTAACATTTAGAGATCAGAAAGACAAGAAGGAACAAGTGGGAGAAAGGCAAGGGGGAGGGGGGCATAGACAAAAACAAAACAAGCAAAAAACTGAGAAGGAGTAGGTAAAAATAGAAACATAAGAGAAGCAGGAGCCTAAGTCATCCTGGAAGCAACATAAATAGAGTATTTAATAAACTACAACTCAAGATGAGGAGTGAGAAATGATGATTGGGTTACGTTTTGATGTTTATAGATAATCCACACTATACTTATTCTGAAATAGTTTAGACATACTTAACCCACACTCCTGGCTTTTTACTTCCCTATAAGGCCTTATACAAAGCCTGGAAGGTGATCGATTGTCCATGAATATAAATGAAGCAAGCACAATCTGGTACCACTCACTGTGTCCCCATCAACCAGCCTTCCCTGAGCACTTAGCAAAGATAGTTATAAAGCAGCAAGTCCTGGAAGCATGCAGGACCAAGTGGGAGGAGAACTATCTGCATGTGAGGGAAGAATAGTCTAGCCAGAAGGAGAAGAATCAAGATACAAGCTATTAAATGACCTGATGCATGCAAATCACTTAGTCTGATGCCTGATGCTGTAAATGCTACTCCATTTATCATCCTTGTCATCAACAACAAAAACATCAGCATTATTCAGGACTGATCTAGTTATAGCAAATCTTACAAAAAGAGTAATGGACCACAATATGACTTAGATTTTCAAGATTCCCAAGAACCAGACAAGGCCTTCTTATTCCAGACTAAATCCAGTATAATATTCTGTCTCTAAATACCCTACACTTATTCTAATACCTCTGATATTACTTATACTGTAACTCCTTTACAGAAATAGAACTGCATATTTTTTTTATGATTTTTGCTTAAAGTCTCAGCTCTATTGATAGGTTAGACTGATTAGGACAGGTTCTTTGACCAATATAAAATAAGAAGAGTGTTGGGGTGCCTGGGTAGCTCAGTCAGTTAAGCATCCACCTCTTGATTTCGGCTCAGGTCATGATCTCAGGGTTGTGAAACTGAGCCCCGTGTGGATTCCATGCTGAGCATGGAGCCTGCTTGAAATGCTTTCTCCCCGCTCTCCTTCCACCACTCCCCTATCTCAAAAAAATTTTTTTTAATTTTAAAAATTTAAAAACAGGGGTGCCTGGGTGGCTCAGTCAGTTAAGCATTTGCCTTCAGCTCAGGTCATGATCCCAGGGTCCTGGGATCAGCCCCATATCAGGTGCTCTGCTCAATGGGGAGCCTGCTTCTCCCTCTCCCTCTGCCTGCCACTTTGCCCACTTGTACACATGCTCTCTCTCTGTGTGTCAAAGTAATAAATAAAATCTTTAAATAAAATTTAAAAACATAATAAAATGAGTGTTTCCTTAAATGTCACACCCTAGGCTCCTCACTGACTCCATTCTAATGCCAATCTCATTTGGGACTCAATGCTCAGTTAGTGCTCAAATAATAGTAGGTATTAGGATAATAAATGAAAGAACTGAAGAATTAGGACCATCCACTGGAATTGTTCTTCTGTCTCCCTCTTTCCCCATCTCTCACTTCCCTCTGTCTCTTCTTTTTTTTTTTTTTCTTGGTCATTGTTGTTGTAAGGATTTATACAGCATTGACCTTGGGCAGTCATGTAGACCAAGAATCACTACAAACACTGACATATTTTAGAACAATTATTTTGAGACTGTGGGTTATAACTCATTAGTGGATTGTAACACCTTTTTCATGATTTATTAATAGAACAGAACCGTTTACACTTGGCTAGTCTAGAAAAGAAATAAAAAAATAAAAAAATAAAATACCACAGTGCATTTTATGTAGTAAGAACAAAAATAATTTCTTGAAGTTTTGTTTCTCTCTGTGTGTATGCGCACTAGGTAGCAAGGAAAAGTGAATTTCAGACTTGGTGATGGTCCAAACAATCCAGAAACAGACTCTAGAGAAATTGCAACAAATGATCATTTTGTTCATTGATCATGGTCTTTATAATCAGTCTCAACTGAAGTCACAAAGACATAAAAAACATAGAATAAATGCACCTTCTGTGATTTCCACACAGGCTCCAGAAGCTGCAGAATGCCCCACTGTAGGAGGTCTCATCCAGTACTGCTACAGTGCAGTACTGTGCAGGCATTTTCAAAATGCCTAATTGTTTCATTTTATTATCTGGAGGGGAGGTAGTGAATATTTCCAATCCATAAAAATAGGCTTAGCATTTTTATTCAAACGTCACTGGATTCCTGCAATTTTTAGCAGCATTTGGGGACATCTTGGGCATGATTATTATATTGTCTGGCTGGAAACACAATTTGAGGTTTGGAAGGAGACATATGCCAAGTCAAATTCCCTAACAGGAGGCTCACTGGACATAAATTTTGCAAATCAGACTTGGTACACTACTGAGCAGACACAGAGCTCTTAGGGAGTCAGATGCTGGTTATAGTGTCTGGGAAAGATCACAGAATCCCAGACCCAATGTCCAGGTATTCCTCCAAAGATTTGCTTCCTGGAAGTGCCCGACATTCTTCTAGCTTCAAAGTGTATTACAGATTGAAGTCTAGATCCAAATGAGGGCTGTTGTCATGTTTTGGGTGGCTGTCACCATGTTTTATAAATACTAGACATTTAAAAATCAGGTGATTTCACATAGAATCCATACACCTAGCTTCTCTTGAAAAAGTCAGAATATATGGCAACTGGGCTGACATTCCATTTTAGCAGTAAGTAGCTGCCTTCTTAGAAAAGGCAAACCTCCAGCTGCTCAATGTAAGCATATGCACCTACACCTGCTTCAGTCACTTGCTTTACCTGCCTGGTCCCATGAACATTTTAATTTGCTATCTGTAATCTAGCAATGTGTATCTAATTAGAACAGAACATTTGGAAACAGAGATGGGTACTGTCAGAGGAGTGAAGCCTGGGAGCTAATTTAGTCAACAGTTCTTACATTTTCCTCTCTCCTGTCCTAAGCACATGCTTTCCTCCTTATTATAGTTGCTCAGTAAATGACTATTGATGACTGTTTCACAGAGAAACACACTGGGTAGTACACAGGAACGGAAATCAGAAGGCCACATGTTTTGGCATAAAGGAGCCTTGGCAAATATCACAATATCATAAATATAATATCAAATATTATAAACTCTTTCCAAAACAAATCCTCTTATTATCTAGGAACTTAAATTTCCATGCCACTTCTCTGTAAGTTCAAAAAAATCCAGATGTGTAATATTTTTAGATGCTGCCGTTCAGAGATACTCAAGGAGCTCAAGTTACAATGATAGAAGAATAATGCCTCATCTCAAAGTCCCCCAAATGTCTCATTGGTCCTTCTGAACTAGAGGCTTTGATTCATTCTCTGCAGCCTATAAGTCATTTTCTTTATTCCCACATTCAGTTCAAATTCTACCTCATACACATCACTTTCCAATCCTAAAGTGTCTGTGGACTCTCTTTTCTATTATGATAGCTCTTCCTGTCTTTTCCTCTCTTTGGTGGGGAGGGGGCAACATAAACTCTCTTGATTGTTCTTTCTACATTGATTCATCAAATAAATATTAATTTGACATTTGTAAGATAGTTATTTTTGAGCCATGATTACTGGGCCCCACTCCCTACCCCCCAGAGTTTTTAATTTGATATTTCTGGGGTGGGACTTCATAATTGCATTTATAGTAAGTTCCCAGGTGAGGCTGATGCTGGTGGCTGAAGGACCACACTTGATGACCACTTTTCTATAATATAATGCTTCCCTTGGTAGCTATCTTTTGGAGCCCCAAAAGAAAAAATCAGGACCTATCAGGAAAATTACCAAAATAGATTGCAGTTGAATATAACTACAAGATTTCTTAGAATTTAACTTGTCCAATAGTAGAAAGGTCTAGCTTTCATATAGTGGGAGCCTCCCAGTACCTGAAGATGGCCAGCACTTAGAAGTCCTAAAAATGGAAAGTAAAATTAAAAGGCCTCTAAAGTTTTTGCATCTCTAAGCTGCTACAAATTTTTGAATAAATGAATGAATAATAATCAGAAAAAGTATATTTTATGTGCTTTATGCACCAAGTCTATACTCTAGCCCATACTTCCCCTTAATTAACTTAAGTCTGATCTTTTTTGCAGTTGTTATTTTTAATGTACTTCAAAAATGGCTCCTCCATGTACTTCACACTCACAGATTTAAAATGATGAGAGAGCAAGAAAACTATGTTTGGAAGAAGCTTGCTTTTATCCATCCATCGCACACTTCAAATATGCAGGGAGTTTAAAAAGGTCTTCACTCCCTCTAGTCTGTATCCTGACCAACAGAGAATAAAAAATTTAAATAGAGAAAATCAATTATTGATCTGCATTCTTTCTCCACAGACACTTTTGTGCTATTACACTATGCTAGCATTTGTTTGGATTTCAACAGCATACATCATACTAATTGATTTTGCTTTATTGAAATAAAATTGTAAGGTTACTAGATCTACTTTAACCATTTATCTTCCAGGAAATATTGTCAATGCCAAGAAAAGTGCCAGGTGTTATAACAATGTAAGTTTTTTTTGAAATGTTTCCATACCTTTTATGTTTGGAGAAAAAAAATAAGCCTCTTCAAGAAAGCCTTTTACAAGATGGCTCTAGCAAGGAAGAACTTGGGCAGATTTTTAAATACCTACATTATAGATTCAATAAACGTACTGAGGGCCACGTATCTGTTTGAAGCATTCATTGATTTTTTTTTTTTCACTAGTTTGTTCACCAAATATTCATTGTCACACCCCATCTGTATTTGAAGGGAAGAGAGAAGCAGAAAGTAGAGGTGCATGGATGTATTGCCAGTTTTAATGTGAACCCATCAGTTTCCCTGTTGCCTCCTTTTCCTTCTGTCCTTATTTCCTTCTCTCTTTCTTTCTTTCTTTCACCTGGCTATAAGGAGAGGAGGCAAGGTGAGGACAAGGTGAGGCTCAAAACACTGATTGGACAATAGGATATGCAATTGAGATTCCCCTTTAATGCACTGAAAAAAGTAACTGGAGCCAGTAGTGGGAGACAAACCAATAACATGTAAGCAAAAAACTGAAGGAGACTGGGGTGTAATGAAGGCATGAAATAAGGCAGTGATAAGATAAAGCAGGGGTATAAAAGCTCCCTCTGAGCCTAAGACTTGATACTTCATACTTTATATGTATATGCCTATATATGTATGATTGCATATATACATATGCATATATTATATACTGTCAATACATTTCAAAAAAATTTACATATTACTACACTTTACCCCAAGTAGATCAACATCCTTCTCCCAAAACTAATAATTCCCTAACTATAATATTATTATCACACTTAACAATTACCTAATATCATCTGATAGCCTTTCCCCGACAGTCAAGATTTAGAAATTTCATGGCAGAAACCCTATCAATAAGTAATATAAAGTAATATTCCCTTAAAGTTTATTTAATAAATTTAGTTAAAAAGCAGTTGATAATAGTTGGGTACAATTAAGAAATGTTCTAGTCTATCTGATACATTTTTAACTTAACTCTCCAATTTTAAATTGTATTTTAAAATAAATTCATAAAAAAAACCAAAGGTGGCCAGGGGCACCTGGGTGGCTCAGTCAGTTAAGCCCATCTGACTCTTGGTTTTAGCTCAGGTCATGATCTCAGGGTGATGAGACTGAGCCCTGCATTGGGCTCCATGCTCAGTGTGGAATCTGCTTGAGATTCTCTCTCTCTCCCTCTTCCCCTGCCCCTCTCCCACTCTCTTTCAAGTAAATAAATAAATCTTAAAAAAAAAAAGGTAGTCACTGGATATTTTTGCCTATCATTTATGCTGTTTTTTCATAAGTGTTAGATCTTTATTACTATGAAGATCTTTATTACTTTGATTATGATAATACGGTATTACAAAGCCTTTACTGAAACAGTACAATGAGAGTTCCCAAGAGGCCCTAAAACTCAACAATCTTGGAAATATACCCTCATCTTGGAAGAACCCACAAGCACATAACTGGGCATAGGAATAAATGAAGAAGAAAATGTTGAAAACAGAAAATGGAGAGATAAAAACAATAGAGAATATATGTAGTGACAGAATATAATGGAATCAACCTCACCTCCACTAAAAATTTTGAGGATGTAGATACATAATGAGTAAAAATTAAGACACCTGGGTGGCACAGTTGGTTAAGCATCCAACTCTTGGTTTCTGCCCAGGTCATGATCTAAGGGTGGTGGGATCAAACTCCACTTTGGGGCTCTCTGCCCCTCACTGTCTCCCACCCTTTTTCACTCTCAAATAAATAAATAAATCTTTTAGAGGGCAGCCAACTCAAAAAGATATATACAAATAATATTTCTAGGCTATTATTTTAAATAATTGAGCTAGATAATCAGGAACAAAGAAAATGTGATAACTAGTGACATATAACATACTAAAAAGTTTTAGTCTTTCTTTTCTCTATACTACACACAAAATATCACTGTCATTTATCTGTTCATGTTTTTTATACACAAGATTCGAGGCCATCTTAAATATCACTGTACCTCACACAAAACGTAGCAACTTAATGCCTTTCACATAGCAGTGACTCAATAAATATTTGTTGTATTTTAGTTGATAAGGATAAAAAACCTAATTTCTTTTAATTCTTGTGATACCAAATCGAAGTTATGAATAAAATATCCCAGGAGTCCTTGGAAGCATTAACTTTTCTTTTTGAGAATATCTGAGCTGTAAAAACAAATGAGCTCCTTATCTTTAAAGGATAGGGAATGGATGGTAAATGAATGCTTACTGTAGCCCAAGATTGCAGTGGAGTGTCCCTAGCTCTAAACAATGACAAAAAGTACATTAACCACAAGATCAAGATGCCTAATCAATTTGCAAGCACATCATGGAAGGGCTCAGAATGATGGGTAATAACCAGCATGACTTTGTGACCAACAAATCATGTTAGACCAATTCAATTGCCTCCTCTGACAGAGTAGCAGACCTTGTATGCAGGGAGGAAGGGACAGATATAATATATTTTGACTTCAGGGAGGCTTCTGACTCTGTTCCACATGACATGCTCATCAACAAGGTAGGAAAATATGGCTTGCTGTCAAAGATGGATTAAATTGATTAGAGAGGTAGCTAATTGGGAAGAGAAGAAAAGTCACAGACTGCATGAAAACAAAAGTGCAAAGCCAAATATGCCATTGGTTTGGGTGTGGATACATTCAAGGACAAACGAATATAGCAGGCAAAGCAGAATATTAGTTAGATGGCAGAATCCTTGCCCATAAATAGAATAGCTCATGTCTTTTAAAGGCATTTGTTCCCAATCTTTGGACAATAGCAAGGATATAAATTAATGGACACTATATTACCATACTCACAGGAAAGTTATTATTCTAAAGGTTTGTGTCTCCAAAATATACTATTAAAAGGCCAAAAAAAGCAATATATAATTATATAACCATTTTTGATTAAGCTATTAAGAGTAATTCTTCATCAAGGATAAATCTGACAGATCTCCCCTGATATGACAGATTGAATGAGAATAGAAAAATAAGATGACTGATTTTAAAATAGGGGAGAAAGTTTGGAGGATGTTAGATGGCTAAAGACAGAAGTAATAGGGGCTTCTAATCATCCTGCCTATGGTCAAATTTCATCAGAAATTAATATCTTTTATTTGGCATTTTGGTTAAGATGGGACCCTAAATTCAGTATTCAGGGTAGGTCAATCAATATTTTAAATTAATGAGATCAACTGGAAGAACTACCATAGAAATTTGTTCAGGAGTGGAGAAATCATTTACTATAACAATTAAGCTAACAATTAATTCCTTACTAAACACCGATTATGTGTCCATATCTGCTAGACACAGCCTCTACCCTCTAGGGGCACAAAAGATAAAAATAACTATGAAAGAAAACATGCTTATTCTGACCTCTCCTCCTCTCTACAACCTCTATTTCTTTCTTTCTTTCTTTTTTTCAACTTGAACTTTTCTTCCTTTAAATTTATCTTAGTCCCCTTTCTCTAAAATATTTCCTTGATTTTATCATGGTTGATGATTTTAAAAGATGTCTAAAAATTCGTTGAAATTCTGATGAAAAGGTGGAGCCTAACTCCTTTCCCATTAATCATGGATGGTACACAGGGATGCTTCTATCAATATTGCAAAAATGCCAATATGTCTCTTCAGAGAACAGGTCATAAAAATCACACACAAAAAATTATACATAAGGAAAAATATTGATGTACTTAAAAATAAAATTATGAGTTTCTATTAATCAGAATGTACATTCACAAAGTGAAAAAAAAAAAAGCCACAGAACGTGAGAATATAATTTTAACCATATCACTATCAAAGGACTCATATACAGAATACATAAGGAACTACAAATAGATAAGAATGTGCTAGACAAATCAATAAAAACAGTAAGCTGAAGACTTAACTGGATATTTTACAAAAGAAAAAATCCAAATGACCAAGCAAATAAGATCAACTTCTTCAATAAGCAGGGAAATGCAAATGAAAACTATAAGCAAACTACAACTATACACCAATCAAATTGGCTAAAATAAAAATCTGAGAAGCTGGGGCAGGGCCACCCCTGCCCACTAATGAACCTGAAGCCATGGTAGCCCCATTGCAATAGGAGCTTTCATGCAGCCCACAAGGGACACCCCTGAGACACCTGGCTCTGGTGGCCAGGGGGAATCGCCCTTCTGAGTACCACAGGATCATCTCCTACATGATGCCATTTTTTTCATGACTAGAAGACATAGTTTAACTACCTAATACACAGAAACAAGCACAGAGAATGAGGAAATGAGTATAAAGAGAATATGTTGCAAATAAAAGAATAAGACAAATCTTCAGAAAAAAACTAAATGAAATGGAGATAAGCAATCAGCCTGAGAAGGAGTTAAAAATCATGATAAAGATGCTTGCCATACTTGAGAAAATAATGGATGAACATAGTGAGATTTTCAACAAAGAGAGAAAATATGAGAAAACACCAATCAGAGCTGAAGAATACAATAAGAGAAAGGAAAAATACACTAGAGGGAATAAATAGCAGATTAGGTGATACAGAAGAATGGGTCAGAGATCTGGAAGACAGAGTAATGGAATTCACCCAAAAAGAACACCAAAAAGAAAAAAGGGAATTTTAAAGATTTTTTATTTATTTATTTATTTAATTGACAGAGAGAGAGAGACAGCGTGAGAGGGAACACAAGCAGGCGGAGTGGGAGAGGGAGAAGCAGGCTTCCGGCCGAGCAGGGAGCCTGATGCGGGGCTCGACCCCAGGACCCTGGGATCATGACCTGAGCTGAAGGCAGTCGCTTAACCAACTGAGCCACCCAGGTGCCCCAAATAAGGGAATTTTAAAAGTGAGAACAGTTCAAGGGACCTTTGAGATAACATCAAGAATAATAATATTCACATTACAGGGATCTTAGAAGAAAGAGAGAGATCTATCTGAGAATCCATCTGAGGAACAGATACTAGATCCAGGAAGCAAAGGAAGCCCCTAACAAGATGAGCCCAAAGAGATCCACACCAAAACATGTTATAATTAAAATGGCAAAAATTAAAGATAGAAAATCTTAAAAGCAGCAAGGGAAAAACAATTACATATAAGGGAATCCCCATTAAACTATCAACTGAATTTCCAACAGAAACTTTGCCAGTCAGAAGAAAGTAGCACAAGATATTTAAAGCACTGAAAGGGAAAAAAAAAAAAAAATCCTTACATTCTTACAATTCTCTACTCAGCAATATTCTCCTTCAGAATTGAAGGGGAAGTAATGAGTTCCCCAGACAAGTAAAAGCTAAAGTCTATCACCACTAAACCAGCTTTACAAAAAAATATTAGAGAGACTTCTTTAAGTGGAAAAAAAAGCCATAACTACAAATAACAATATATATGAAAGAAAAATAATCTCCTGGTAAAGGCAAACATATAGTAAAGATAGTGGATCAACCACTTATAAAGTTAGCATGAAGATTAAAAAACAAAAATAGTAAAATCAACTATATCTACAATAATTAGGGGTACACAAAATAAAAATGTAAAATATGACATCAAAAACATAAAACATGGGGATAAGAAGGTCAAAAGTAGTACTTTTAGAATGTGTTCAAACTTAAGTGACCACCAACTTAAAATAGACTGCTATATATATTATATGGCAGTTATGTAAGAGCCTCATGGTAACCAAAAACCTGTAATAAATAAACAGAAAAGAATCTAAATATAACACTAAAGAAAGTCAGCAAATCACAAGGGAAGAGAGCAAGAGACAAAGAAATGAACAAAGAACTACAAAAGAAAGAAAAAAACAGAAATAATAACAGAATAATAACAGAAATAATAACAGAGGGGCGCCTGGGTGGCTCAGTCGTTTAGCGTCTGCCTTCGGCTCAGGTCATGATCCCAGAGTCCTGGGATCGAGCCCCGCATCGGGCTCCCTGCTCGGCGGGAAGCCCGCTTCTCCCTCTCCCACTCCCCCTGCTTGTGTTTCCTCTCTCGCTGTGTCTCTCTCTGTCAAAAAAAATAAATAAATATATATATATAAAAAAAAAGAAATAACAGAAAATAAGAAAATTTACAATAAATAAATAACAATAATTAGTTTAAATGTAAATGGAATGAATGTTCCTAAATGCTCCAATCAAAAGATATAGAGTGACTCAATGGATAAAAAAACAAGACCCATATATATGCAGTCTACAAGAGACTCACCTCAGATCTAAAGACATAAACAGACTGAAAGCAAAGGGACAGAAAAGGACATTCCATGTAAATGGAAATGAAAAGAAAGCTGGGGTAGCAGTACTTATATCAGACAAAATAAACTTTGAAACAAAAGACTGTAATGTGTGACAAAAAAGGGAATTACATGATGAAAAAGGGATCAATCCAATAAGAAGATATAACACTTGTAAATATTTGTACACCCAACATAAAACACCAAAATAGATGAAGTAATACAGTGATAGCAGGGGAACTTAACATCTCACTTACACAAATGGGTAGATCATCCAGACAGAAAATAAAGACACACTGGCCTTAAATAATACATTAGATGAGATGGATTTAAGAGATACATAGAGAACATTCCATTCAAAACCAGCAAAATACACATTCTTCTCAAGTGCTCATGGACCATTCTCCAGGATACATCGCATATTAGACCACAAAAATGTCTCAATAAATTTAAGAAGACTGAAATCATATCAAGCATCTTTTCTGGCCACAATAATATGAAACTAGCAATCAGTTGTAAGAAAATTAGTAAAAACACAAACACATGGAGACTAAGCAACATGACACTAAATAGCCAATGGGTAAATGAAGAAATAAAAAGGAAATAAAGAGATATCCTGAGACAAATAAAAATGAAAATATAGCATGCCAAAATCATGGGACGGAAATAGCAGTCCTAAGAGGGAAGTTTATAGTATTGTAAAGCCACCTCAAGAAACAAGAAAAATCTTAATCTAACCTACACTCAAAGAAAAAAGAACAAATGAATCTCAAAGTTGGTAGAAGAAAGGAAATAAATATTGGAGTGGAAATAAATGAAATAGAAAACTAAAAATATATAGAAAATATCAATGAAGCTAAGAGCTGGTTCTTGAAAAGTTAACAAAATTGGAAAACTTTTAGTTAGACTCACCAAGGAAAAAAGAGAGGGCCCAAATAAATAAAATCAGAAATGAAAGAGAAAATTATAACTGATACCATAGAAATGCAAAGGATCATAAGAGACTAGTATAAATAATTATGAACCAACAACATAGAAGAATGGATAAATTTCTAAGAACATACAATCTTCCAAGAGTGAATCAGGAAGAAATAAAAAATCTGAACAGACTGATTATTAGTAATGAAATTAAATCAGTAATCAAAAAGCTCCCAATAAACAAAAGGCCAGGATCAGATGGCCTCATAAGTAAATTCTACCAAATATTTAAAGAAGAGTTAATACCTACCTTTCTCAAACTACTCTACAAAAATAAGGAAGGAATACTTCTAAACTCACTCTACAAAGCCAGTATTACCCTAAAACCTAAACCAAAGACAGACACTACAAAAAAAGAAAATTACAGGCCAATTTCCCTAATCAACACTGATGTAAAAATATCAACAAAATCTTAACAAATCAAATTCAGTAATACGTTAACAGGATCATACACATGACCAAGTGGGAGTTGTCCTAGGGATGCAAAAATGGTTCAATATCCACAAAATCAATCAACATGATACATCACATTAACAAAATCCAAGATAGAGATCATGTAATCATCTCAATCAATTCAGAAAAAGCATCTGACAAAGTTCAACATCGATTTATGATAAAAACACTCAGCAAAGGGTGGCTCAGTTTGTTAAGTGTCTGCCTTTGGCTCAGGTCATGATCCTAGGGTCCTGGGATCGAGTCCTGCATGGGGTTCCCTACTCAGATGGGAATCTGCTTCTCCCTCTGCCTGCCATTCCCCCCTGCTTGTTCTCTCTCTGGCAAATAAATAAAATCTTTAAATTTTTTTTTTAAAAGTTAAGTTTAAAAAGAAAAAAAACACTCAACAAAATGAGTTAGAGGGAATGTACCTCAACATAATAAAAGCAAACCATAGCTAACATCATACTCAATGGTGAAAAGCTAAAATTTTTCTTCTAAGATGAGACTAAGACAAGGATGCCCACTATCCCCACTTTTATATTATATTACATAATATTTTAAGTCTTAGCCACAGCAATTAGGCAATAAAAATAAATAAAAGACACAAATTGGAAAGAAAGAAGTGAAATTCTATTTTCAGATGACATGATACAATGCATAAAAAATCCCAAAGCCTCCACCAAAACACTGCTAGAATAAATGAATTCAGGAAACTTGCAGTATGCAAAATAAATATCTAGATATCTGTTGTGTTTCTATACACTAATAATGAAGTAGGAGAAAAACAATCCCATCTACAATTTCACCAAAAAAGAATAAAATAATTAGGAATAAATCTAACCAAAGAGGTGAAAGGCCTGACAACTATAAGATATCGATTAAAGAAATTGAAGACAACTCAAAAAATGGAAAGATATCTGGTGTTCATGAATTGGAGGAATACTACCCAAAACAATTTATAATTTCAATGCAATCCCTATCAAAATACCAATGGCATTTTTCACAGAACTACAACAAATAATCCTGAAGTTTGTAAAACCACAGAAGATCCCAAATAGAAAAGACAAGCTTGAGAAAAAAGAACAAAGCTGCAGTATCACACTCCCTGATTTCAAACTGTACTACAAGGCTGTAGTAATCAAAACAATATGGTACTGGCAGAAAAACAGATACATAGATCAAAGGAACAGAATACAGAGCCCAGAAATAACACAGGCCTATATGGCCAATTAACCTACAACAAAGGAGGCAAGAAAATGCAATGGGGAAAAGATGCTCTCTTCAATAAATGGTGTTGGGAAAGCTGGACAGCTACATGCAAAAGAATGAAACTAGACCACTTTCTTAAAACTTAAAACATATTAAAGATTTGAATGTAAGACTTGAAACCACAAAACCCTTAGAAGAAAATATAAGCAGTAAGCCTTTGACATGGGTATTAGTAATATTTTTTTGATGTGTCTCCCCAGGCAAGGACAATAAAAACAAAAATAAACTAATGGGACTATATGAAACTTAAAAGTTTTTGCACAGCAAAAGATACCATCAACAAAACAAAAAGGCAACCTATTGAAAGTGAAAATATATTCACAAATGATATATCCAATAAGGGGTTAACATCCAAAGTATATAAAGAACTTCTAAAATTCAGTATAAAAACTCCAATTAAAAAAAATGGGGAGAGGATGGGAGTGGACATTTTTCCAAAGACGACATACAAAAGGCCAACAAGCACATGAAAAAATCTCAACATTACTATCCATCAGGAAAATACCAATCAAAGCCATGAGATATCACTTTATACCTGTCAAAATGGCAATTATTTAAAAGAAATAACAAGTGTTGACAAGGATGTGAAGCAAATGGAGCCCTCACACTATTGGGGGGAATGTAAATTGGTGTAACCACTGTGGAAAACAGCATGGAGTTTCCTCAAAAAATTAAAAATAGAACTACCATAGAATCCATCAATTCCACTTCTAGGTATTTATCTGAAGAAGACAAAAACACTAATTTGAAAGATATATGCACCACTATGTTCATCATACATTATCAAGATATGAAAACAACTAAAATATCCACTGATAGATGAATGGATGAAGAAGTAGCATACACATACACACACACACACACACAATGGAATATTAGTCAGCCATAAGAGAGAAAGAAATTCTGCCATTTGTGACAACATGGATGGACATAGAGGGCATTATGCTAAGTAAAATAAGACAGGAAAAAAAATCCCATATGATTTCATTTATATGTGGAAACTAAGAAACAAATGAACAAAACAGGATAGAACAAATTCATAAATACACAGAATTGATGGTTGCCAAAGGGGAGGAGGGGGGGATGGATAGATGAAACAGGTGAAGGGGATTAAGAGGTACAGTCTTCCAGTTATAAAATAAGACATGTACAGCATAGAGAATATGGTCAATAATATTGTAATAACTTTATATGGTGACAAATGGTAACTAGACTTATTGTGGTGACCATTTCATAATGAATATAAATTTCAAATCACTATATTGTACACCTCAAACTAATACATGTCAATTACTCTTCATTAAAAAACCAAACCAACAAAAACCCCATGGTAAATACATCTCTAAGAACCATATTTGAAAGCTGCATGAAAATTTGTGGGGGAAAAAAAAATCTGAGAAGACCTAGGACTGACAATGTAAAGCATTAGCTGTTAAAGTTAAAAATAGGCATATACTATGATTCAGCAATTTAACTCCTAGGTAAAATATACCATAGAAAACATGGATACATAGGCACCAAGATACATGTACAATAGTTAAATAGCAGCACAGATTTTATAGCCAAAATCTAGGGAAAATTTCAGCAGAATATGCTACATTTATAAAACAGTAATGAGAATAAACTAAAGCAAGGTGCATCAACTTGGATGAATCATATAAACATAATACTGAGTGAAAAAAGCACAGCACAATAGAATATAAATATAGATATATACACATATGCTATAATATATTGTTTATATTATGTTCACAAAATACAAACTAAAAAGCAATGTCAATGGATGCATATATTGGTGCTAAACTCATAAAGCAAAGCAAATAAATGATTACCATAAAATTTCAGCCACTAGCAAGTAAAGATAGGTGGGAGTAGTCCAGAATGAACACACAAGAGCTTCAGGAAAACTGGCAATGTTTTATTTCCCGACCTGTGTAGTAGTTCACAGGTTTTACTTTATAAATCATTCCATTACACAGTTTTAGGTTTATACACTTTTCCTGTGTGTAACATTTAAAAATAAAAGGTTATGTCAAGTGAAATAAGTCAGACTGAGAAAAACAATACCGTATGATTTTTCTTATATGTGGAATCTAAAAAACAAAACAAATGAATAAACAAACAAGTAGAATCAAACCTATAAATACAGAGAACACACTGATGGTTGACAAAGGGAAGGGGGTGGGGAAACGGGCAAAATTGGTGAAAGGAAGTGGGGGGTACAGGCTTCCAGTTATGGAATGAATTAAGTCACAACAATAAAAGGTATAGTATAAAGAACACAGTCAATGGTGTTGTAATAGTGTTGTAAGGTGACAGATGGTAGCTATACTTGTGTGACAACCATAACATAATGTATGGAAATATTGAATCAGTGTTCAGTCATACCTGAAACTAATGTAACATTGTGTGTCAACTTACACTCAAAAAAAAAAAAAAACAAAAACAACAAAAAAAAAACTTAAGATTTACAGAACCACCACAGCAAATTTTATACCACAATCCACAAACTAGGTTCAATCCCCACAACTCTATATATTTGCCCCCCTGGGGATTTGCCCAAAGTCCCTTAAATGGTTGGAAAGACATTTACCCTTGGTTTTTCATGCCTCACTCAGTTGCAAATATTCAGTAAACAAATATTAGCTGAGTACCTACTGTGTGACAGGCACTGGGCTAGGCATCTGGAATTCGATCAGTGAAGCAAAATAAAAATCGTTGCACTCATTTATGGAATTTATATTCTGGTTTATTTTTAAAATGAAGCCTCATTTCAGCAATTATAAGAATAAAGTGAACCATGCCTCAGGAAAGAGTGCATTCAGGGACTCAAGCAGCATCACAATTCTCAGTCCCCTTCTATCTCTCACCTGGCTTAAAGTCGTTTTTTAGCCTTTTTTCTCAGACCATTCCGTAAGTTAGAGGACATAACCACAATTAACTTTGCAGTCACAATCATTCAGTTTTCATTTCAAGGAGAAAGATAGGCCATCTGTTTCCCAATATCTTAAAAAAAAAAAAATCCTAGGAAAGAGCTCTGATTGGCTACTTCAGGTTCATTATTTCATACATGAGCCAATCACTGAGGCCAAGGTCATGGTGCACTCTGATTGGCCAAGCCTGGATCTTCTACCCACTCCTGTAATCAGAGAAAACTGGTATTGTAATCGGGAACCCCACTGGAATGGCAGGAGTAGATGACAATTTCTAAATGAAATAGTGTTGAAATCAGAATTGGCTAAGTAGAGCTGAGTGGACTTAAACTAGACATAAAACAGATCAGACATCAGGACAGTCATAAAAAACAAAAACGAAGTACTGCAGGATCACAGAAAGAAGGAATAGTTATTTCTAACTGAAGAACCAAGGAAAGTTTCACAGACGCGCACCCACCCTCCATGACACCACAGAGCCAAATCTCAATTCTATCCCCGAAAAAAATCAAGCTGGTCATTTTATTCAGAACTAAAGAAACATGTATCAGAGAGGGACATTAAGGTCATGCTGGCTGTCGTAACACATTATGAACAGAATGAGTGACGGCAAAATCCATAAGGTTGGTAGGATGTCCAGGAAGGCAGCCCCATCATCTGTCTCAGCAAGCAGGCCCAGTAGTTTAATAGTCTTTGTCTTTTCTGCCAGGATTAAAGACTGCTTTCCTTAACCAAGCTGAGGTAACGTGAGTTTATAAAACAGTCAATGAAGGACAATGATGCAACCAGAAAGAAAACTGGAGAGAAGTGCTCTGAGTGTAAGCTCTGTGTCCCTAAATCAACATTTCAGAAAGCCCTTCCTTACACCTCATAGGTGCCTTAATGTATGTCCAACAATGAGGTCCTGTTCTCTCCTCTGACCCACTACTCTGGAATTTGGGGGCTGTCTTACTGGAATTTTGATTCATAGTTTTAAGCAACCATTACAAAATGTGATTGTCGTCTTCAGACCCTGTGTTTCAACTTTCCATTCATTCAACATATTCTAAAATCAATATTCCAATTATAAAAAGTTTAAAGTAGGCCCCTATATTACTCCTCCTCTCCTCACACTCTGATATGATTCTCTATAATCAACTGCCCTGCTGTGACAGAAAATGTCCACATCCTGGCACCAGGCCCCTCCTCGGGCACCCTGAAAGGTGGCTAACTCCACAGCCAGCCTACCCCCTCATGACTGCACTGTCTTTACACCTCTCTCTCTCTCTCTCTCTCAATCTCTCTCTCCAACTCCAAACCTAGGTTAAAGTCCCTTTGGAGTAAGAGACTGTGCTTCACTTATCATTTATTTCTTGAACTTATAAACTTGGATTCATTACACTTTATGAAAAGTAGACATCTGATAAGTGGTTAACTGTTAATTTTCAAAAACTTTACCTTCAAGAATAAGTGATTCTGTCATCACTTAGCTTTCCAATATCCAAATGAATTAAAGAAAACCCTTACAGATCTATGGATAACTACGATATGAGATCAAGTGACCAAAACTGGGGTATAAAAGAGAGTTATGGAGAGACAGGTGCCTAGTAATTAAGAGCATGAAATCCAGTATCAGACATCTGAGTTCAAATCTCAACAGGCTCGTTAAGCTCTTTGCCTCTCAGTTTATTTACGAGGTGGGTATAATGCCCTTCTATCAGGGTCATTATGAGAATTAAGTGAAATAAGTTACATAAAAATAATAAACTTGCATAGAAATAAGACTTTAATAAACAGTGATGTGTGTGTGTGCAAAATTGTATTTTGAACTTCTTGTCATCCTGTGTGATGGAAGCCTAATCTCAGTTAGCTTGGGATCTCTAATTTAGGAAATCATTTATGGAGTTCCAAGGTATGGAGTTGGGTAGGGGCATCTGTTTCCCAGGTATGCACTAAAATAGTTGTACCTTAGCCATCAGGCCACTGTTGACACACTCCTAAGTCCAATCTTCTTAACTCCTTAATTCTGTCAGCTCTCTGCTAACTCTGTGCCCTGCTGGGAAAGAAACCTGGGTGAGACCATCTATAGCCCTGTCAGCTCCCTTTCTGGAATATTTTTGCTTGAAGAAAATATAGAACATCTTCAATTGGTAGAGTTTTGTCTCTCCCCAAGTTCCTGTCAGAGGAACAGTATGCTAGGTCCTCTTATGACCCACCAAACCCTGCCCTCAGGATCTCTCCTGCCCCCACCCTCTCCCCAACCTACAAGATTTTCTCTGTATATAGGAAGAGTTCTATTCTTCACAAAGTCATGTCTCCCAAGTATCTGCCTTTACCTCAAGTCCTCTCAGAATCCTTAAGGGTCCTGGACATTGAAAACTAAAGCCAGGAAACCCTCCTTTTTCCTTCTAGTTTGTGCTTTCCTCCTGCAGTTGTGGAGTTGGAGGAGAGAAGCAGGGATACAGGTAAAATGAAGGCGCAGGGAAAACACTAGGAGGAGAATCCATCCAGCAAGGAGCATTATTACTAGTTCAATAGCAGATGGAAATGGACAAAATACTTCTGATACTTTAATCCTTTAGCTATTTTCTGAATACTTTCCCCATATTCCTTAGGGAAGAGTGTCCCAAATAGGAAACCCTATTTTTACAAGATCACTGCCAAATAAAAGTCACAACTGTTACACAGTTGGAGAACATGGAATTTTCTGGGAAGAAGGAAGTAAAGTAGACTGACTGTAAGCAGACTTAGCCTTTTAAGCACTCCTGTCTCCCCCCTCCACACACACACACACACACACACCCCCACACACACAAAAACACATTTCGTATTCTTTTTCATATCTTGGAAACTTCTTTCATTCAGGCATTTGCTTTTTCAATCTCCACAGACATTCATATCCATCTTCCCTTCTGAGGCTATACCACATGCAAGTGCTACTTCCTTTATCACAAATTCCATTACCTCAGAAATTAGCTCATTCTCATATCCAAAACAATGTCTTTAGTGACTCAATACTCCAAAGGATGGTTGCATTTTAAAGGATACTGAAGGAAGAATCCACAGTATCAACTAGCAGATAGCCATGCTTTTTGATGCCTGGAGACTCTTATAGTCTCTCAAATTTAAAGCACTTAACATCTATAGAATATACGTTCTTTTTAAGGGTGTCATTTACCAAAATGACCAATACTGGGGCATAAAGCAAGCAAGAAATTTTAATGGAATGAAATCATACAGATTTTATTTACAACCCTGTTATAATTAAATTATATAGGAACAAAAATATAGCTAGCAAAACACAAATTTTGTAAATTAAGAAAATATCTCTAGTTATATCAATATGTCAAAGAAGAAATCATACTCAAAAAATTTAAACATGTTTGTACTGAATAATAGCAAAAAATTCTACACTGTAAAATATGTGGGATAAAGCAGAAATTGAAGAAAAATTTGCAGGTTCGATGGGTGTATTAAAAAATAATGTGTGAAAATCAACAAACATTCATCTGACCCAGATCCTTCTTCACAGAAAGACTTGCTGGCCAGCTGTGGACAATGCAGTCAGCGGACAATCTTCATCTGTCAACTCCTTCAGGGTATGCCTCAGCCACAGAGCTGCCTACCCTAAGGCCATGCCCACATCGAATAACTATGTGAAGAAGGGCTTTAACAGTCCAGTCCAATGCTGAAAACCAAGTGCAGGACTGTATTCTTCTGGGCAGTATTTTCTCCAGAGTTTCCCACCAAGTTGGCTCAGACTTATGTAGCCTGCATCACAGTTTAGCCTCTCCTTGTGCTTTAATTCTGAGAAATTAAGGAAATAATCCCATTTACACTTGCACCAAAAAGAATGAAATACCTAGAAATAAATTTAACCAGGGAGGTGAAAGATCTGTACAATAAAAACTACAAGATATTGATGAAAGAAATGGAAGATACAAAACAAACAGGAAGCTATTCTGTGCTCAGGGACTGGAAGAATTAAAACTGTTAATCCAGAGTTTCAGTGCAATCACTACCAAAATACCAATTGCATTTTTCTCAGAAATAGAAAAAACAATTCTAAAATTTGCATGAAACCACAAAAACCGGAGGCTAATTTTGTGTTAGCCAGAGCAATCTTGAGAAAAGAGAACAAAGCTGGAGGTATCACACTCTCTGATTTTAAACCACACTACAAGGCTATAGTAATTAATACAGTATGGTACTGGCACAGAAACAGATACATAGATCAACAGAACAGAATAGAGAGCCCAGAAATAAACCCACACATATATAGTCAATTAATTTACAATAAAGGAGCCAAGAATATACCGGGGGGAAAGGATACTCTCTTCAATAAATGGTATTGGGAAAACTCGACAGCCAAATGCAAAGAATTAACTGGGACTCATGCCTTACATCGTACACAAAAAACTCAAAATGGATTAAAGACTTAAATTTAAGACCTGATGCCGCAAAACTTCTAGAAAAAAACATTTGTGGTAAGCTCCTTGCAACTCTTTGAGATTGATTTTGTTTTGGACGTAACATGAAAAGCAAAGTCAACAAAGGCAAAAATAAACAAATGGGACTACATCAAACTAAAAAGCTTCTGCACAGCAAAAAAAATTCATTAACGAAATGAAAAAGCAACTTACTGAATGGGAGAAAATATTTGCAAATCATATACCTGATAAGAGGTTAATATCCAAAATATATAAGGAAGTCCTACAATAGCAAAACAAAAAAACCAATCCAATTATAAAAAGGGCAGAGTATCTGAATAGACATTTTCCCTAAGAAGACAATATAGCTCATCAACAGACCCATGAAAACATGCTCAATGACACTGGTCATCAGAGAAATGCAAATCAAAACTACAATGAGATTATCACCTCACAACAGTCAGAACGGCTAATATCAAAGAGACAAGAAGTAACAAGTGTTGGCAAGGATGTGGAGAAAAGGGAACCATTGTGCACAGTTTGTGGGAATGTAAATTGGTGCAGCTACAATGGAAAATTGTAGCTTCCTCAAAAAATTAAAAGTCAAAAAAATTGAAAATAGATATGATCCAGCAGTTTCACTTCTGGGTATTTATCCGACAAAAACACTAACTTGAGAAGATACATGCACCCCCATGTTCACTGTAGCTTTATTTACAACAGAGCTAAGGTGTGGAGACAACCTAAATTTTCATCAGTGGATGAATGGGTAAATAAACTGTGAGAGACACGCACACACACACGGATATTATTCAGCCATAGAAAATGAAATCTTGGGGCGCTGGGTGGCTCAGTCATTAAGTGTCTGCTTTCAGCTCAGGTCATGATCCCAGGGTCCTGGGATCGAGTCCCACATCGGGCTCCCTGCTCGGCGGGAAGCCTGCTTCTCCCTCTCCCACTCCCCTTGCTTGTATTCCCTCTCTAGCTGTGTCTCTATCAAAAAAAAAAAAAAAAAAAGATTAAAAAAAAATGAAATCTTGCCATTTGTAACAACATGGATAGACCTTGAGAGCCTTATGCTAAGTCAGACAGAAAGACAAATACCATATGATCTCACTTATATGTGGTATCTAAAAAAATAAAAATAAAAAATCAAGTTCATAGATGCAGAGAACAGATTGGTGGTTGTCAGAGGGAGGTTGGGGATGGTAAAATGGGTAAACTTCCAGTTATAAAATAAGTCACGGTATGTAATTTACAGTATAGTGGCTATAGTTAATAATACTGTACTGCATATTTAAAGGCTGCTAAGAGTAGACCTTAAAATTTCGCATCTCAAGAAAAACTCTATAACTACGTATGGTGATGGAGATTGACAAGACTAATTGTGGGGACCATTTTACAATATATACAAACATCTAATCATTATGTTGTATACCTGAAATTAATATGATGTAGGAGGTCAGTTAAAAAATAAATAAATAATAAAGTATTTTGAGATGCAAAGGGACCAAGGATAACCAAGACACATAAATAAGAAAATGGGCCAGGAATGTTTCCTCTACTATATCTTAAGATTATTTTTAAACTTGATAATAAAATATGTATGGAAAATAGAGCAAGGTACCAAAGAGCCGAGAAACAGATTTATGCATAATGGATATTTGGTACATAGCAGAGATGGCATTTCAGGTAAGTAGGAAGATAACAGACATACAAAAAGTGAAATTGGAGCCTTTCCTCAGTTCATCCATAACCTGCAGGTCCAGCTAAAGATCTAAATGCAAAAGGTAAAATAATAAAGATTTTATAAGTTAAAAAACATAGTTTCTTAAACAAGATGCAAAAGTACTATCAAGAAAAATACTGATACTTTCAACTGCATTAAAATTAAAAACTTATGTTCATAAAGACAATAAAAAAACAAGTTCAGATAGACAGAAACCATTTGCAGCAAAAACAACTTGAAGAATATCCAGTATGTATAAAGAATTTCTCTAAGAACTACACCATCCAGTTTTTTAATGGACAAATGGGTTGTATACTCACTTGTACCGAAGCAATTTAATATATATAAAAAGCATAGTTTCATGTATAATCAGGGAAATAAGAAAACTATAATTAAATACCTTTGCACATTCACTAGCTTGGCAAAGGGTAAAAAGTTTAACGCTATCAGATGTTGGTGAGGATGCCGAGAAAATTAACACACCAAAAGTGGTTGATAGAATAGAAAATGTTTGGCGCTACCTAGTAAATGAAAAACATCACCTATGACTCAGCAGTTCCATTTCCAGGAATATACTCTACAGAAACTCTTACATATGTGTACCAGGGTACTTATACAGATATGTTAATAGAAACATAATTCGTAGTAATTCTAAATTGGAAACAGTCCACTTAGAGAATAGATAAATGGATTGCGGTATATGCATACATTATACCATACAGCAGTGAAGATGAACTATAGCGACATTAAACATTATGGATGGATCTCATAAACAAAATGTCATGTAAAAGAAGACTTTAAAATACATATATGATTCTATTTTTATAAAACTGAAAAAATGAAAAATTAAAGTATATTGGTTAGTCATATGTATATATATATAGTTGATTATGTGATTTTTCTGTACTGATATATTTCATAGTTCTTAAAATCAGTAACAATAAAATGGAAAAAGGCAATGTTTGCAACATCAAATCATTATGCTGTACACATTAAGCTTAGACAATGTTATGTGTCAGTTATATCTCAATAAAACTAAAAAGAAACCCACTATAAATAACATTAAGAGGCTAAGAACACTCATATGCCCACTTCAAAATAATAATGCATTTAATAAAAAAAAATAAAGAGAAAGCATAACTAGTGTGGAAGATGGAGTCAAAGGAACCATTTTTTTAAGAAAATATGTGACTATATTTATATATGTTATCAGAAGGTGCAGTAAGGGCATAATCATGTGATCCATCAAAAAGCAAAAAGTGATAGAATCAGAATGTAGACATAAGAGAAGGAAAGAATGGATGCAGATGAAAGCAATTTTGTAAATGACAGGCCACTCATCTGATGGCTCCATTTTCTCTGTGAGGTTGGAAATGAGATGGTGCTCCAAAAACTAGCCTTCTTGGCAAAAAGGAAGCTGACAGTACTTTTCCTCTCTCCTGCTCCAGCTTGCTGGGTTGAAGCCTCTAATTGCTGCAAAGCCAAGAGCAGCAGCTATGCAGATGATGCCCCATGTGATGCCAATGTGTCCACCAATGCCAGGGTCATGCGCATGCAAGCACTTGCCAAGAGCTCTGGAGCTGTCTCCTGTAGGTGTCAAAGTCTCATGCACCAAAGCTGCTGGAGACTGCTGAATTCAAATCCCACACAGATTTTAACTTCCCCTATTGTTTTATTAAGCCCATCATATCCAACCCAGGAAAATTTGAGAGCTGGAGAGTCCAAAGTTTTGACAATACCCAGTCAGTTCTTTCTTTGGGATGTATTTGTTACAGGAATCTCCAAGTACAGTGTTTGTCAAAACCTAATGTGTAGTTTCTGATCCAGTAGAATGTGAGGAGAAATGTGACTCTCCACTGTTAACAATCTCCCAAGTGACCTCAATGCTGCTGGTCCCCAAACCACACTGTGAGGAACAAAGTCCTAGGAACTTCGTGTTAAGAGACGTTGGAGGCTCAACGTATCTATCCACATAACATTTCAAACCATGCCTGAATTACAGGTAAATACAGCTTAGGTTCACACTGGCATACTCTTCAAGACTATACCTATCCAAGTGAATGATTAGCACATCTGTCAGTCAAAACTAATTGAGTACCCTCTATGTGTCCCACTATGTGGGCTGCAGACAATTAGTAAGTATTGTCTCTGCCTTTGAATTTATTTTTGACTCAGTGAGAGGCAGCAAGATACTCAAATTATCAAGAATACCAGGGACACTCAGACTAAAAATAGAGTATTCAACTAACCCTGTGGAACTGTACATGAGCTCTTTGTTTCCACTTACTGACATGTTATCAAATTCTCTGGCATACCTTAAACAAATTTCCTGGACTAGAAATCACAGCCATTCTGTGTGTATTGGTTTCCCCTATGGATAGTTAGCTAAAGGAAAAGTTATCCAGTTAATAAGCCATGGTAACATAAAGTAGCCATACACTTTCTCTTAAGAGTAAAAACAAGGCCCTTATAGGCTGAGAAGATGAACAGCTGGTGGTATTCAATTTGAGATTTATTCTACCTCATTTTGGCAAAGCAAAAGGTGTTCACCAAGAATTTGGAAAATTTAATGAAAATAGACTCACTTAGTTTTAGCTATAGATCTCGAGAAAGAATCCTATAGGGATGGGATGGGATGGTATGAGGACTGGGTGTTATATGCAAATGATGAATTATTGAACACTACATCTGAAACTAAGGATGTTCTATATGCTGGCTAATTGAATTTAAGTAGTAAAAAGAATCCTATAGGTATTCAAGGATCAAAAGAAAGACCACGACAGAACCAAACTTTAGCTAAATTCAGACTTCACTTTCACAACATGAAAACAAAACAGTGTAGAATTTTAGGTAAAAAGCTGTTACCTAAAAATATCAATATTTATTCAAGTTGTCATTTGTGTGGAAATACTACAAATTTTTATTTTCAGAGCTATAAGGAATCAAAAATTTTAATACCAAAGTAGCCTGAGACAATTATTGAAAGAAATATACTAGCTGGTAGAAATATTGTTCAAAATTGACATTTAAGAATAAAAATTTTTTTATTGTGATTTTAAAATGATGAGCTATCATCACTAAAATGAATTAACCACTGAGTTTATAAGGTTAAAAAAAAACCCACCAGAATAAAAATACAAATAATTCAGATCTAAATTCCAAATTATTTAAACAAAACTAAGAAATACATGAATGAGGGCAGAAAAAAGTTTAAAAATGCTAAAGTCATTCATCTAGTACGTACATTTTGAGCATCTACTAAGTGCCAGATATTTTGTGAGATGCTCCTCTTACAAAGTGTGGTTTATCTTTAAGCTTCAAATATTAGAGATTTCCTAACAGAGATAATCTGTTTTGCAGATTAAATATTTTAGTCAGTTTCTATACAAAATAAGGTCTCTCTTATTTTTAATTCAAGTACAGAAGGGTTTAATCAAAAATCTCATCACCTAGGGCGCCTGGGTGGCTCAGACGGTTAAGCGTCTGCCTTCGGCTCAGGTCATGGTCCCAGAGTCCTGGGATCGAGTCCCGCATCAGGCTCCCTGCTCCTTGGGAGCCTGCTTCTCCCTTTGCTTCTCTCTCTCTCTCATGAATAAATAAATAAAAATCTTTAAAAAAAAAAAAATCTCATCACCTAAACTTGCCCTAATTTCAGTACCTAGAAGCACTTCATTTTAATGATTTCAGTTTTGTTTTCCTAAAGTTTAGTCTACTTATTTATGTAAATGTCAATTAATGTCTTCAATTAAGTGTCTTTTAATGCTTCATTTTTCAATATTTGATATTTATTTACTCTGTAAAAGAGAAGAATGTAGCTGGTTCACAGGATTTTTCTCAAATCTGTCTGTCCCCCTTTTTCTATCAGGCTTTAAGCTTTTATCAGCTACCTTCCATCTTTGGGATCTGTGCTCACAGGGGAAGAAGTGAGTGGACTGGCATCCAGCCCACGGCTGTGGGTCGGCAGAAAATCTCACAGTGACATGGTGGGAAATGGGTCGTTTGGTCACTGGAGAAGGATGTCCTGGGGAAATGCCAGGGCTGCCTCCACATTCTACACATTAGGTATGAATGAGGAATGCCAATTTTTAAATTATGTATATTGACCTTTGAGCCCTGTGTTGTCAAACCACTTGACAACACTCACTTCTCTCTACCTCCCAAGTCTCAAACCTCATCCTTTCTTGGAATTCTGCCAGGCAGACAGACACTTTCCTCTGAGGCAAACTCCTACATGTATTCCATCTGCATCTTTCTCCACTTCATCATCAGAGAACACTTTTTCTGTCTTCCAGCAATTATATTAAGTTCTAGCATAAGCAGATGGACCTCTTTGATCTTCTGGCTCTCTGCCTTTTTATTATTTACTATAATTCTAATGGGAGTGGGAGAACGAAGGTTAGAAAAGCATGTGCTTTTAATACACTATCTTAAACTGGAAGCCTATTTTTTAAATAAAAAATTTACAAATATAAATTGATTTTTTTAAAGATTTTATTTATTTATTTGACAGAGAGAGCACAAGCAGGGGGAGCGCCAGGCAGAAGGAGAAGCAGGCTCCCTGCTGAGCAGGGCGCCCTACGTGGGTCTGGAGCCCAGGACCCCAGGATCATGACCTGAGCCAAAGGCAGACGCTTAACTGACTGAGCCACCCAGACACCCAAGATGATTTTTTTCAAATATTTAGAGGAAAAGAAAGCACAGAAAATATAGTCCATACAGAAAAAAAAAAAAAATCGACCACAAAAGAACTGTTTTTTCTTACCACTTTGCAGGTGTACACACACAGAAAGGATGGATTTATCCGACTGGGGAAGCCTGATTTCTTTCAGTATTTAAATCCTGTAACTCAAATGTGATGTTCTGACTCTGGGCTCACAAAGCAATCTGCTCATGTATTACCTCGCCTTAGACCAAACAAACTGGATGGCAATATTCTGGTTAGAGCACATACATGTCCAGTCTCCTCTATGTCTCTTTTTGGAAATCAGTCAACTGATATTCTGATTTTATGCATCAGGTTTCTAGAAACACTTCATTTAAATTTCTTCCTAAGATATAGACCCATTCCAAGTGTGTTAACAAAACCAGGTGCCTGTAATTTTAAGGCTGAGAACTAGACTCATTGTCTATAGAAACCCATAGTGTCATCTGTCTTCTCACACAAACTTCTCTTTTTGCCTGTGGAGCAAATGGGTGAAATTATCAAGGGTTTTTGATGTGTGTGTTTTTTGTACCTTTTTTAGAGCTTTCATATTCTCCACAATGAACACAGGCATGTCTTTAATTTTAAGAGAAAGAATAAGTATTATTTTTAAATCGCAGGAATTGAATTAGAATGAAAACACACAAAAATACACGCTGCTTATACAATGTTTTTATGTAAGTAATGCCTTGCATAATTGTTGCTCTTCTACTGGGGAAAAAAAAAAAACGAAAATAAGTTAAAAAAGTCTCACTGTTACCTGACACATACTTTTTATCCCTTTTCTGATATGTTTCTAATAATGTGACCACTTTCAGATTTGATAATCAGATTGGAAGATTAATTTTTAGAAAGCTAAAACATTAGTAGCAGTAAGGACAACATTTATGTAAGACACATTAAAGAAAACAGAAAAGAATTTTCTAAAAATTTAGAAAGGCTGGCAAGAGAAACTGTGAAAACAGAAGGAGAGAAAATTGGCAGTAATAATAATAAAAAAAACTGAACAAGCAAACCAATGTCCAGTTTCCTCAACTTCCATTATCCAAATAAATCCTTTTTTTTTTTTTTTAATATGACTCACCAAATCAAGCTACATTCTGATCATTTGCTCTGGTCCTTTGTTATTTATCTTCAGACTCTAGAAACTCCTTTATGGATCCTACCTTGAGTCTAGCATCATGGTTCTTTCATAAAATAAAAAGGTTGTGAGGTCCCCAGGGATCTGACAAAAAGGAAATCCCTTTGAAATGAGGAAAATAAAAGAACAAAGGAAGGAGAAATACAAGTTAATGTTTGAATAAATTATCCGGGCACACTTTTATTTAGCCCTAGCTATTTTATAGACACTTGTTAAGTATTATCATAGAAAATTTGCATTTCCAGGAAGATGGAATAGACATACTTTTACCTAGTCTACCCATTAAGTATAACTATAACCCTGGATATTTTACATAAAATAAACAGAAGACACTGAGAGAATAAGGCAGACCACCTGGGGACTTTGAGACCCAAAGAACATCACACTGGTGAGCTCTCTGGGTCTTCGTCAAGTCTCTTCTATACCAGACTTGGAGCTGATGAGGTCAGCAACCCAGAAATACCAACACGCTCAGACGAAAAAAAGCACCCACAAACAAAAGTGCCTAGCCAAGTCACAAGGGAAAGGGTGGCCTAGCAACAGTTTAGGCAACAGTTACTCTCTTCCAGCCAAACACCACAAAGAAAACCATGGTGTCATCCACATACACCAACCATGACTGAATGGGGAGCCTAGACTTCCACACTCCTAAGGTGGTAACAAAACACTCCAATACCCACAAGGGTGTTGGCAGGAAGGCCAACAGGAATCTGAACTTTTATCTCCACCAACTGGTGTTAAGTCACCCCCACTAGGGGTGTCAGTGTAGACCTTGTAGAGAGCCTAAACTTTATCTCCACCTGGCAGTAATGAGGTGGTTTCATCAGAGGCCTACTGGAAAATCAGGTTCCTCACCATCACCTAGTAGTAACAAAGCCAACACTGATCAGACAGTGGAGACTATGGGGGAGAGCCAGAACTCCAAGTCTCACCTAGTGGTGAGAAAGAGTTCACCCCATCAAGTGTGAATAGAAACAAATAGGGAAGCTGGACTTCTACCTCCATCTGGCAGTAACCAGGCAGCACCCGACTAGCCATGAAAAGACATGGAAGAAACTTAAATGCAAATTACTAAGTGAAAAAAGCCAAACTGAAAAGGCTACACCCTGTATGACTTCAGTTATATGCATTCTGTAAAAGGCAAAACTATAAAAAAATGTGGTTTAGCCAGAGGTTGGGAGGAGAAGATGAATAGGCAGAGCATAGAGGATTTTTAGGGCCATGAACTATTCAGTACAAACTGCAATGTGGATACTTTTCATAATACATTTGTCCATACCCATAGAATGTACAACACCAAGAGTCATCTTAATGTAAACTATGTATATTTGGTGCTAATGATATGTTAATGTAGGTCCATCGATTTTCACAAATGTGCCACTCTGGTGTGAAATGTTGATAATGGGGGAGGCTGTGCATGTGTGAGGACACAGGATATATGGAAACTCTCTATATTCTCCACTCAATTTTGCTGTGAACCTAAAACTGCTCTAGAAATGAAAGTTTAATTTTATTTAATAAAGTTTAAGTTTATTTAATAAATAAAAATAAATGTGTATTTATACACAAACACACAGGTATCAACATCTTATGTTTGCAGATCTTCTATAACTCTTTATAGTAAATTGTCAAATTAAACAAAATTTTAATTAAAAAATATTATGAAGGGAAGAAAGCTTTTTTTTCCCTCCTTCAAATTTTTATTTAAATTCTAGTTTATAGTATAATATTTTTTTCAGGAGTAGAATTTAGTGATTCATCACTTACACATAACACCCAGTGCTCATCATAACAAGTGCCCTCCTTAATACCATCTAGCCCATCCCCACCCCACCTCCCTCCATCACCCACCCCTCAGTTTGTTCTCTATTGTTAAGAGTCTCTTATGGTTTGCTTCCCTCTCTTTTTTTTTCCCCTTCCCATATGTTCATCTGTTTTGTTGCTTAAATTGCACATATGAGTGAAATCATATGGCATGTGTCTTTCTCTGACTTATTTTGCTTAACATAATATACTCTAGCTCCATCCACATCATTGCAAATGGCAAGATTTCATTCTTTTTGGTGGCTGAGTAATATTCCATTGTATATATGTGCCACATCTTCTTTATCCATTCATCAATTGATGAATGTGGCTATAAAATAACATTGGAAGATCCTTGTGGTGACGGAAATGTTCTCCATTTCGACTACATCAATGTCAACATCCTGGTGGTAACATTGTACTATTAGCTGACAAACAGTAAAGCTGGTATTGATTCTAGATACACTTGTTCCAGGGATCAGATTGTTTCTCCCGATTTATTTTGCTTCCTTAAAGGTAAAAACATTTGATAAGGGCTTTAAAGTTTGGGTAGTGCTTGGCTTAGAAAAGCCAGGTGGAAGGAGCCTCCCCAAAAGAGAAAAGAGCATCAACACAGCAGATCTATTTGGGGAATAAGATTAATTTCATAAGAGAGCAGAGTTAAGGAAAGCTGGGTGGTAAATACCTCAGGTACAGGGAGACATCGCAGTGAGGAGTCTGCAGCTGTTGGGCTAATGAATTAGCCTTCTATGAGGAATCGGGAACTTAAAGCTTTGGGGGCAAGAAATGATATAAATTGTAGTTTAGAAAAAGTATACTAGCATGTTGTTCTTGGGTGTCTGTCACTAGTGTACTTTTAACATTTTATAAGACCATTCTTGGAGAAACAGAGGGCAGAAAAAAAATGCTCACCACTTCAGGGTGGCATGAAAGAAAAATACCAAGAATCAGAGAGCACATCACAAAAAAAAAAAAAAAGAAAAATTACAGGCAGAATTAAGGCAATTGCCCTCTCCAATCAATCTCCCATAAGGCTGTCAAATAATATCTTTAAAATACAAATGTGAGGGGCGCCTGGGTGGCTCAGTCGTTAAGCGTCTGCCTTCGGCTCAGGTCATGATCCCGGGGTCCTGGAATCAAGCCCCACATCGGGCTCCCAGCTCAGCGGGAAGCCTGCTTCTCCCTCTCCCACTCCCCCTGCTTGTGTTCCCTCTCTGGCTGTCTTTCTGTCAAATAAATAAAACCTTTAAAAAAATTTAAAAAATAAAAATAAATAAAATAAAATACAAATGTGATTCCATTGTTCCCCTATGTAAAATCCCTCAATGGCACCACAAAAACTAGAAAACAAAATCCAGACTCTTTATCAGAACTTATAAGGCCACGGGTAATCTAGTAGCTCTGGGCCCTGTCTTCACTGTTCTGGAACACATACTCTTCTTATCTCCTGCTCTCCCTTTGGATAGGACTGTCCTCCACCTGCAGTGTGCCATTTAGCACTGGGGCATGACAAAATCTAAAAGGCAGAGAGAAGATTGATGAAGACAGGAAAAGTAAAGTCTCTCTCATTTCTCTCTACCTCCTTTTTTCTTAAGAGGAAGCTTTTTTATTCTTGACAGCTTTCTGCATGAAAGTTAAGTTGCTGCCCTCTGTTGAAGGGTTAGAATGTCTTCTCTTTTCCCCATTTTCCCTCTCTGTACCCCTCATGTGTCCATCTCCTTCCCTCTCTTTCTCCTTGCCCCATGCTCTTCCTTCTTTGTTCCTCCTTCTCTCCCTCTCTCCCACCATCAGGCTCATTCTCCCCTTTCTTTAGCAAATGCCCTCTTTCCTTTAGCCTACTGTAATTTGGTCAATATTTTCCGTGTTATGCCTTTTCTCCCCAGCTTCCCACCACATTCTGAAATCTTAGGAGACCACCCAGTCTGCCCTGCCAAGGTATTAAACACAAAACACCAAATGACCAATCCAATTTCCTAAGTGTGGATTCATCGACACCTGTAAACCATTTTCTACTCTTTATTCTTTCCATTGAGGTGATTTTAGGTGTGCATATAAACTAAGATTTGACCATGTTTTTCTTCATTTGCTGGTATGGCACATGGTCATAAATGTTTACATTATAATTATTTTGCAGTTGTTTCCAATGAGATCCTTTTCCTACCTGTATATTTATACCCACATTCAGGCTTCCTCTCTCTTGAAGAGATTTTATGGTTTTGTACTCAAGTATACATCCATAATTTTAGTGAATGTCAAACCTGTCCTCCACTGGCTTGATTACCAATGCTTATTGATATACAAACTACATAAAATTACTGTACTCCTAGTTTCAGCAAGAAAAATATTATCATTCAGTATACTGTTTTGAGCCCTCATACAACTATTTCTAGTGAACTACAAGCTACTAACATGCACTGGGGGAAGCTGAGAAACTTGCCACTTTTTGAAAATGTTGACAATGATAAAATGTTGGCAATGACAGAAACCAAGTCAGTGCCTCTTCTCAGGAGTCATGAGTTGGAGGTCATTGGGAACTCAGAACAAGAAAGAGCAGGCTTTTCCTGACTTTGTTCAGTTTTCATTTTAATGGGCACCATAATTTTTGCAACAGATTGTGTTTCCCCTTTGTTGTGGATGCTGGTTAATTTACAGCCAAATTTGAAGCTCATCTCCAGCAGCTGAATAGTGTCTTATGATATCCATTATGTGTTATCATACCTTCTCTCTCTCTATCCTATTTTCCTGATTTCATTGTCCCTTTGCTGCTATTTCCTCACCTTTATTTTGTTTTAAATCTATCCTATTGTATTCATGCAGATAGAAAGATAGAGATGAGCTGTTTCTAATCCACTTTCTAAAATGATTTGGAGGCATAAATAAATCAATAATGCTTTTCATAACATCACTAACACTCCAATAATATGCTTTCTCTCATGCTAGTGTTATGATTTGTAATTGAGGCTCTGAAAAATTGCTCAAGGCTCAATCCACTCCATCCTCAGGTTGTTCCGGGTAAAATATAGCCTTTGCCTCCAAAGCCCTTATACCCCAATTTAGAGGGGAAAAAAAAAGGTTTGCAGTAGTCAGGGACCTAGAAACCAGCTTAAGGCTACACAATAATGTAAGTCACATATTAACAGTACAATGGTAGGATCTATGGCTGGTAGAGAAGACAGTATCAGTGTGTGAAGCTAGAATAATAGTTTCATGGAGACGAAACAAAATGAATTTGGTAGAGTGCCTGGAATTTGCATCCCACAATTCTTTTCCTGTTGTCTGTTTTATTTTATTTTTTTTTATTTGACTCAACTTCTAATCCAAAACCCTTCAAGTTTGGGGGTGGGTGAGTTACAAGAGGCAAGAAATTCTGTACTGAGCAGCAGTGTCTCGCCAAACCACCATGCAAATCGTCAGGAAAAAAAAAAAAACAGTTTAGACCAAAAGCAACAAGGCATTGAGCACTTCCCTTATGTACAAAGCCTTATTCCAGAGTCATCTCTGAATTAAGGATGGAGATTGACTTTTAGATAAAATCTCCTCTTACTGCGTCCCCCCAATTCTCAGTCCTTGCTGGGTGAGATGAAGAGGGCCCTGTCTTGGGAAAGGGTGTTGTCTGCAAAGTAATATTTGCCAGGAGGAATGAGGGTGACTGCGGGGATTAAGTCTGTGGGAAAGGGAGGAATCAGAGGGCATTGAGACTCGAGTCTGAATTGCTGGCTGGGAGAAGAGCTTGGGTAACTTTTGATGGGATAGGGAAGTCAGAAGCAGCTAAGGTCCACAGTCATGTGCTGTTGATGCTAATAGCAAGTGACACCAAGTCTGGGAAAAAGTGTGCAAGGTTTCTAAGGTGAGCCCTTTGCTCACTCTCCCTGAATGGATGGCAACGGCTCTCGGGGCACTTGACAGCCACTTCAGCCAGGAATTCTCACACAATGCAATCCATCACTACCACACTGAGACCACCTGCCCCCCCTGGAACGTTACTGCTCTGGGGAGCAGAAAAGTCTGACCCCATGTGGCAGCCATGAGTTAACAAGGGAGCCCGCTTGCCAAGAGGTGCTGCTGCCTGCCTTCCCCCCTGGGCCCCAAGCATGACTTCCACACTGACAGAAGACAGTGGTTCTGGGTTAGAATGCCTGAGAGCAGCGTCAGGTGGGCTGCACCCACAGATACAGAGCATCTGGGAGGAGAGTGGGGGCTGCAGGCTGAAACAAGGCTGGAGCAACACTCCAGGGTTAAAGTTCAGCAGCTACAAAAAAAAGAAAAAAGAAGGAAAGAAAAGAAACATACATCCATATAAATAACCATGCTCAGGCTATTAAACATGCTCTTTAGATTAATGCTGCCCAAATTAATGCTAACTAAATTAGAAAGGCATTATGTGGCTCTGTAGGGAGGCATCATACTGAGAGGAAATCAAACTAAAACACAGAACAGCCTGGCAAAGGATCAACCTCTGTTCAGTCCAGGGGTCTGTTCCCTGCCCCCTGCCCCATGACAGGGGGAGGGTGGCAGTTACCATCCTGGCTGAGGCAAAGGGTGGTCCCCTGCTGCCTCTCCTTTTCCTCCCACCCCTTGTCTTTCCTTGACCAGGGGAGAGACTTGGCCAGCAATTCAGGGCAGCCAGGGTTAAATTCCCTTACACAGGAAGCTGGGCCAATTCCTAACATAGCTGCTAGAGATAACGTGGGGCTGGAGCTTGCTAGGAGTGCCAAATGCAACCATGGCCAGCCTAAAAGACACAGATACCCTGAGCAGATTTATCATTAAATAGCCTTTCAAGCCACTATTATTTATTTATCCAACATGTATTTAGTGAAAGGGGCAGGGTGGGGGGTGCGCTTCTATTATATAAACTGTATCACTAATTTAAATTCAGAATATAAATCAGATTCTACCCAGAAAATTTTTCAGAACACAAGAAACAGAAAAACAAAACAAAACAAAACTCCTCCTTTATTTCATTTCTACCTAAAAACATTTGGCAAAACCTTTCTTGCTTTTCTGTAGTTTTTCTTTTAAAAATCCTCAAATAATGAAACTACCCACAGTTAAAATTATAAAGTAAATCACCTACTCCTAGTCAATGAGGTCAACTACCTTTAACAGACTTTAACTACAGAAGACTGTAGCAGGCAGGCTACAGATTACTTGTACTATCTGAACTTTAGAATTTGAACAAAAACACATCAAGACCAAATGCAGTTAAGGGTGTATGATTAAAGCAAATATGCATGTAGAGTCAGGGTTGTGGTCAGAACCACGCAAACCAAGTTACTTGCAAGTTAAATTAATTTGGAAGAAGAAAAGGGTGAGCTTGAGAAAGTTGTTCCACAGACAAAAAGTAAGAAAATGAAGCAAATATATAGAGAAAGCCCGAGATGGGAGCTCCCAGAGCCCAGGAAAGATGGGAGGAGCAGGCTCAGTTAGGGACTGGCCACTTCCTATACCTCGGCAGCCTGTTCTAATCTTCAAACAATCATGTCCTTCACCACGGACATGAGCAGGCTTCAATTACTTATACCCAGTGGATAGTGTTAAGACCAGTTGGGGGAGGGGTGCAGGTAGCCTGCGTGTTGGGGCGCAGTGAGGGGGTTGGGGCTGGAGGGAGTTCTCAGAGGAGGGAGGAATCAGTTCAAGGAGAAAGGTTGTCAGATGGATCTCTTAAGTCTTTGGAACAAAGCCAAGTGTTAAACAACACAGAGACAAACACGTTGAACACCCTGTAAGCATTGTGTGCTGGTTGCACACAGTAGTGCACGATGCTGCCAAAGGCCTGGTATTCTACATAACAGCAATCAGTAATGCAAGAAAGAACATCTGCTCCAGGGAGCCCTGAGGATCGACAGGAAGGTTTTTGACACAGGTGTGCAAGAGTATACCATGACTAGAATGGAAGCCCCACTGGATGGTATGCCAAGGCTAAACACAATTTATGAGGTTCTATTTTTTTTTTTTAAGATTTTATTTATTTATTTGAGAGAGAGAGAATGAGAGAGAGCACATGAGAGGGGGGAGGGTCAGAGGGAGAAGCAGGCTCCCTGCCAAGCAGGGAGCCCGATGCGGGACTCAATCCCGGGACTCCAGGATCATGACCCGAGCCGAAGGCAGTTGCCCAACCAACTGAGCCACCCAGGCGCCCAATTTATGAGGTTCTAGAAAAGCGCCCTCAGAAGACGGATGGGGAAGGCAGTTCAATTTTGGCGGCGTGCTCACTCTTTCTCGACTGGCTGTTACATTCAGGTATTAAGGGAAAGATGGAAAAATTACTCAGAAACAATATAAGTCCCAAGCTACTGTCCTGTATCAAAACCCTGTAAATGTCAGATCTAAATCCTCTTTCTTCTAGAGCACTAATCACACTGTCCTCAGGGCATTAATGTCAAAGTCTATAAGTAAACAGGACAACTACAGTCATTGGTAAATATGTGAATTAAATACATTCAATGTGATCCAAGGGGAAAGTGCTCTCAGTGGAAAGTAAATAAAGGCATACTGAAATCATAATCAGGGTCCAGAAATTCTTCCTGGGAGAGGTGGGACAGCTTTCTATTCCCACCTGAGTTCAGCAGACCTCAGTGTTTAGTCAAAAGAAAAAATATACATACAGCCTCACTTAGACATTAGAAATAGGAGCACTGATATTTTGTCATGTTCAGCCTCTTACCCAAAACACAAATAAAACTTTGGTAGTTGTTCAATGTGAGAAAAATAGTTGTGGTGTGTTATCAAATCCTGTGAGAGACCGAAGCTTCAGATGAATCAATAATACAAGCTGACTTCTGTCTTAGTGAATTAGGCCCAAGAACTAGATAACTTTCTGAAAGTCAAAAGAAAGATTCCACTGTACCATAGCTGAGGGAGTTTCTGCCAAATCTGGCCCTATTAAGAAAAAAAGCCCTGGCGATGAAAAAGGTGTTTTCTGTGTCCTATAGCAGTTTTCCTCTTGATCCAATATGTGTAACTCTCAGGGCAGGCAGAGGGGTAGGCAACGAGATTGTTAAGCTTTGCACATAAAAGCTATACCTTTAGAAACCTAAAACTTCATTTTCAATGCAGTACTTTATAAACTAAATAGCCCCTAACTCCAACCTTTATCAAGCAGTCTGCCTTTAATATTCGAAAACCAAAATTATTTTCTATTTTAATCGATGAAAAGCAAGCTTTCACATATAAATGGATTTTTTCCAGAATTCTTTCTAAACCACTGAAAATGGATGTGTGTAATGGAAGTCCACTTGGTTCTCCATAAAGCTAATTCTGGCTGGCTAATTCCCTTCAGGCAGCAGCAAGCATTTTTCTCCTCAGCTCCTGTATAATTAATACTAAGATACAAATATATTCCTATCTATTTCAGGGGGAGCAGAAGTGAGAAAAAGAGAAGGGGAGAAGATATCGGTGTCAAATGAATTCTCTAATACATTTCCCCACTAGAGGGAAAGATAAATTAAATGTGCAATAAAAATTTAATAGCAAACAGTGATTGCACTATAGGAACCCTGATAGAAATAAGCATAATGGCATAATAAATTTTCTTGTGTGAGGAATGATTATTTGGAGCTTTAAGCTTTGACAATTCTGGTAAATCTTATCCGTTTGTTAGCAATTAATAATATTAAATTGCTTCACATCTCTCTAGATAAACATCAGCAATCTTTCAAATCATTGTTGAAGAAACGCATAATCTAGTGCGCACCACTATAGGATTGTCAGATTTCTAAGAGATGTTTAGTAGCACTGTTCGAAGCAGAAATAAGAGCAATTTAATCTTTACTGCTGATATAAACACATCAACAAATATTTGTTAAGCCCCACTTTGTGCTTAGCAGAGACAGCTAGCTGCCCATCAAAATCCATTTTTGCCTCATCTTGACAAGAGGTTCCAGCTTGTCTGGGAAGTGGCTCCTCGGGAAAGGACTATATCCCCCAGCCCCCTCTGAGTCTAATGTGGCCACATGACTCCTCTCTCCAAAAACACTGACTGGAAATTATGTTTGTGTGCCAGGTTTTAAGAATTGGATGTGGCTCCTCTAAGCTCTTTCAGCTTCTGCAAGCTTGATGCAGGAGGCAATCAAACCCCAAGGAAGGGAGAAACTAGATGTTGAAAGTTCTGGCCCTGAATTCACATGTTCATGAACAGCACCACCAGGCTTGGTTAAATGGGTAAGATATAAGACATAGATGCGGTGCATTTAAGCCATTATAGATCTGTGGGTCTATTTGTTACAGTATTTTGGCCCAGCCTGACTAACACAACAACATTCTTGTAGACCTTATGAGACCCATAAAGACATGAAAAACGTTGCGCTTCTTACAAAAAGTAACTTTCCTCTGGTTAAAGAGACAAAGAAAATACATAAAAAAGTAGAATCATGCAAAAATATGTAACCATATAATATTTTAAGAGTTGCCAGAGGACGGTACAATAGTAAACTAACAAATAATTGGCAGTAAATGTTAGGCATTCAAAGGAGAAAACAAGATTTATTTAAAATATGTATTTAAAATATATCCGTGCAGAAATGGTAGGTTCTGCTGGTCAGAGCTACATATCAAGATCTACCTCTGATAATAAAATAATTTATAATGGGGTTTGCTCCTCTGGGAAATTCCTCATTTGGACTTATAAACCTAAAGCTCCAAATATTTGCAACCCTTTTTTGATGTGCTTTAGTTCTCTTTTTCCCTGGTTCTAGGATCTCTGATTCACCTGTAGTTTTAAGCTTAATTTTTCTTGCAATGCCTACCTGTGACCTGGCTAGTCCACTTATACTCTTACGTCATTTCCTTAAAGCAACACCTTATGATCAATCTTTTCCCATAATGTAAAAGGTATGCTAGCATTATTCGGGAAATCTATAAATTATAGCTGAAAGAGATGCATACCAAATGCCTGTCCAACTAGATGAGTTTCAGAAACAAGATGTATTCATATTATTTTTTGACTATTTATTGTATCGCTATTTGTTAGACACTGGGATGTAATGATGAGCAAAACAATACAGCATTCTCTTTTGGCACGTTTATTCTAATGAAGCTCCCACTAAGGGATGACATTGCATGATACACAGAAAGAACTGGATATGTTAAGCCTGTAAGCCTAGAGATGACTTGATGGTAGAAAGATAACTGTCTTCAAAATTTAAAGGCTTTTCCTATGGAATATGGATTAGACTTAGCTAATGGCTCATGGCTTCTGTCCACGGATATATACCAAGCAATTAGAACTAATTCCTGGAACCTGTAGGAATTCAAAAGGTATACTTTGAATGAATGAATGAATGTCAGTCTGAGCCTGGGAACTTGACTCAATTACAATCCTGCTCATTTCCAGCACTGAGCAATGGTGGTAAACTCGGTCATTTATTTGCTGTGGTCCTTTGGGGGAAAAAAAAAAAATTAGCTTCTCTGAGAACCAAGTCTACTAGGGGAAAGCTATAGGAAGCTTGATATATTGGGGCCCAATATAATGAGGAACTGCTGAAGATCAGAGAACACACTGGTCTCACTTTCCAAAGGGAATTATTTACTGGAGGTTTTCATGCACAGTGGACTCAGATGATGGAGATTTTCTTTGGGAAACATTCAGACATTGAAGACTGGGACACTGGGAAGGGCTCAAGCTATTATGAGCTTTTCAGTGGAAACAAGCAGAAAAATAACCCTAGGACAACCAGCAGAGGAAATAGGGAAAAGAGACAGATGGGGAATCAGGACTCCATCAGTAGTCCACTGGGTGAAATTAAAGCTCTAGATAAGGCTAATGACCTTAATTAAGTGGGAGGGATCTCACTGAAGTTTTGTCCTGTGGAGTGGGCCACCCAGGAAAGTCAGGAGTTTGGGACAAAACATATACAAAGGATTCATCCCTGAGCACCTAGGTCTGTTTGCCCATGAAAACCCAGTGTGTTTGTTTCAACCACTTGACCCTGAGCCTGGGACTTTGACTGACTTCTGTGCCTTCTTAGACAAAAGTAGTAAGGAGTGAAGGGTCTTCTCACATGCTTACTAACTCTGTAACTCTGGTAAGGCTACTCTGCCCTTCAGCTCATCAGTAAAATGAGAATAACAACATGAAGCTTGTAAGGTGGCTGTGAGAATTAACTGCAAGAATTGGTTCTGAGCACAGAGCTTATTTCCTGACCTATGCTAGGTGCCTGCCTAATCAATCAATCAATTGATTAGGCACATTCTCCCTTTTTTCCTTCTAGTTCTGAAATTATATAATTCTATCTCCCAGAGAAGCTTCAGAATCTTTTCACTTTCATTTCCTGTTGGGAAACTTTAATTGATCCTCTGAGAAAAATCAAATGGCATTTATAGTTCTATGGAACTGAAATGTGTCATTAGTTCAAATGCATCTCCTTAAGCTATAATAAAAGCAACACTCCCTTCAGTATCACAGTCCCCCATTTTGGCAATTTTGAAATCCATCTATTTTTTTTTCCTCCCTGTCTGCTGGCGGTACCCTGAATTAAATTAAGAATGTAATTTTTAAATTAAGATATAAATTAAGATGTAACGCATTCTGGAAGTTCACTGACATTTGGAGGGTCTTCTCTAGACTGCATTTAAACACCTAGTGTCAGTGTAGCATCCAAGAGAGATTTTTACACTCATTTCAGAATATGGCAGAAAACCTAAGGCTGCCATATAGTTCTCCCTTCATCTAGAAAAATCTCTCATTACTGAAGCACATTTGCCTCCTGATTAGTAGGAATCACTAGGCTTGCATCAAATCAAGGTATTGCTGGCATTACAATAATCAAAGCAGAATCAACTCTGCTCCTCAGTCTTTAAGCTCCTTTCAAACCAAACAAATATGAACCCAAACATGTCTCTCCCAAACAATACACTTCACGGGAATGGGAGTAAAGGGCCCTAATGTATTTTCAATTTACAAAGCAAATTTCCTTATATTTAGATCACTCAATTTATAGGATTCCAAAAATTCGAGAATCTGATATGTCTCCTCCCTAGCAGAGTTTTGTTTTTCAAAAAAATTTGTCCTCAAAAATTCTTACCCCATCTCAGAAATAAGCTCTTTGGTTGGGATATTTCCAGCCACATTAATGTCTCTTTTTATACTTGCAAACTGATCCACTTTGTGCGTGGTTTTTCAAGGGGTCTATCTAGGCTGCATGCAACAAAAATCAAGCAATCACACTGTTGTCCAATATTCAAAAAATGGTCATTGATGCTTATAATAATCTTTTCAGAACACTTAAAATTCAAAATCATGCCTATAATCCTTCTATTAGACCTGATTTTATGTTTATCTATTTGATCTGATTTGATTTCATAATAATCCTGATATCTGGGTAAGTCATTTGTCCTCAATACACTTCAATATGATTTTTTTTTTTTTCCTTTTTAGGTAGCCAGTCACAGAAGGTGAGGGCAGGATCAGGGCCAGAAAATATGGAAAGGCTTGTAAAGTATGCTGAAATAAATACAGAGCATCAGAGGGAGATGTGGTGCTTAAGAGCAAGGTTGAGGTAAAGAGATGATCAGCAGTTTAAAAAAAAAAAAAAGTTTTATTTCTTTACATTGGTGGCTAGAAGTGACTCAAATGCTAAGCACCACAGAGGGTTTTTTTGTGTTTTTGTTGTTGTTGTTGTTGTTCAAGTGGATAACCAGTATTTCTGAATTCAAGTTTGGGTTATAGTGAATGATAAGTGGTTAGTTTAGGTTTTCAGGCAATTTCCACCATGAAAATGAGAGTCATTTCTAAGGTCCTACCAAAATGCAGTCCTTCATTTCCTAATAACTAACTTGACTGGAAATCTAACATATGAAAATTTGAAAAGGCAGATTTTTGCATGGAATCTTCTCAGTATCAATTCAAGGAGCAACTGTAATTTTTTCGTTCTGGTTGCAACTGCACCTCAAAATCCTTCATGTTGTGTTGAAGTCTTGGTAGAAAAAGAATTTGAAGATATCGGGGCATACTGGGGCCCTTCCTGGCTGGGCCCTTGAAGCACAATTAACCAAAGAAGCAGGGAAGGGAGGCACCAGCTCGAACAAGGAAGTCCTGTTGAGCTCCACCGCTCACAGCAGGCAGTAGCAGAGGGGTATGCCATACTTCAAGTCTTGACAGATGGAGACATGGAAGCTCAGGAATTTGAGGAAGAGAGAGTTTAAACATAACTGAGGCAGGAGTTGAACCCAGGTCATCTTGACTCAAAATGTCGAGCTCCTTTCCTAATGTCATAATAGCTCTATATTTTGTAACTCGATTGCCTGGTATAAAGCATTGTGAAGGTCATCTAACCCATTCAAGCCAAATTAAAGGAAAAGGGCTTCCCAGATAGGCTTAGAAGCTTAAACAATAGATGCCCACCAAATAGACTAACAAACCTAAAGCTGCTCAAGAAAGTGAGCATCAAGGGGATAGAAGAAAAAGAAATAAACAGATTTGGGGACTGAAGACCTGGCTTCAGAAAAGGCTGCTACAGGGTACCAGTAGACATCCTAAGACCTTGGCTTAATTTTTTAGAGACCTGCAGAAGTAGGTAGATGTGACATGTCCAAACGGCCATCATTATTAACTTTACTCCCTCCCATCCTGCCTGGTATGACCCAAGGCATAGGAGTACATGGTAGTCACCACAGGACCATGGGACATGATTGATGGAAAGACACCAACAGGCACAGTTAGAAGATACAAAAATGTTATGAACTCCTCCATGACAACTGACGGAGATAGCTGCACTGACAGAGGACCATACAGCATGCTCCCAGACAGAGAGGGAAGCTCTGCAGCTCTGCAAATCTCCTGTGTAAATTCAGGTACAGCCCCACATAGTGTCAACATTTTACCAAGTGCAAGGAGCTCACATTTTCCACGCCCATGGTGTTGGTGTGGTTGGTGGCAGGGAGAGGGAGATTTTGTATACTTCCCTATCCAGTTCCCATATCCTCTTTCCATATTCCTCATCTGGAGATTCTTGCTCAGTCTACCTATTCACCATATGCATGTAATTGCTACAAAACCACCCCAGTAGATCTTTGGGTGAATCCATAGCCTTTTTCAAACATTTAGCATGTCTTAAGAGGTCCAAGGATCAGGCTTGTTTTGGGTCCATTCTTAGAGAGGATGTAATGTACATGTATATTCTAAATAGCTGAAGTTGGGGTTTCCAATCCTGGCTGGTCTGGAAATGGTGACTTCTGGGAAACATTCTGTTTGAAGATATCATTAGAAGTCTCATCCAAGCTTCACTGTGATTGCTTTCAGGCCTTAGCTAATTTCTAATGTCCCCAGCTGATCTAAGTAAGCTGGCAAGTGAAGGCCTAATTACAGCATCTACTTTGACCATTATAAAGGATGCAGCAGCTGCCAGAGCTAGTAGAAGGACCCTAGATCGTGGATCCCACTCTGTTCAGGTTATGAGGAACCTTACTTAACACTTAAACTCTGCAGGCTGATGAAGAAAATACATAAGGAAAACACTATTCTGAATTCAGTAGTGCTTTCAAATCAATTTATTGAGCTAAAAAGCATTCATGTACATATTAATATTGCATATATGAGTATATTTATTAAATCTATAGTAATGCTTAGTGTATATGTATTTCTGGGATCTGTGGCTAAAGTTTAGGAATCATTATACTTCATTAGGAGTAAAGGGGAGCCTGGGTGGCTCAGTCCATTAAGTGTCATCTGACTTGATTTTGGCTCAGGTCATGATCTCAGGATTGTGAGATCAAGCCCCACATTGGGCTCCATGCTGAGTGTAAAGCCCGCTTAAGATTCTCTCTCTCCCTTTCCCTTAGTCCCTTCACCCCTCAGCTCCCCACCCCAGCTCATGCACTCTATTAAAAAAAAAAAAAAAAAAGTATGAAGACCCAGGTTCTAGTCCCTACACCAACACTACTAGCAGAGAAGTAAGTTTACATTTCTGGAGTGACTTACTTTTCTTCATCTATAAATAAAATAAAATAACGTTAGACTACGTTAATGTTTATCCAAGTTTTTTTCCTAAAGTTTCTGACTTGCCTCACCTGGGGTGCTTATTGAAAAGCAGTACTTTCTAGATGCAATCCAGACTTGAGTTTGGAATCTTTGGGGAAGAGAACCAGAATGCTTCATCTGTAGCAAGTTTCCCCGGTGACACTGAAGCATAGGAACATTTGAGAACCACTTGTTCCAGGTAGTTGGAGATCCCTTCTATCTTGGACACCATATAAAAACAAGGACAGAACAGCCAATCTCTATGCATCTCAATTGACTCTATAAACAAGGTAAATTCAACAATTTGGCCAGAATGGGTTAGGTCACTTCCATCATATTTTGTATCAGGCAACTGGGTTATAAAACAGAGACCAAAGAGTACATACTGTATGATTACATTTACATAAAGTTCTAAAGCAGGCAGAACTCATTGATGGTGAAAAAAAAAAATGAACACTGTGGTAGTGAGGGGAGGAAAGGATTGACTGAAGGGGCACAGGGGAACTTTCTGGATAATAATATTATTTTACATTTTGATAAGGGATTGGGTTATACAGATATATGCATTTCAGAAACTCACTGAATAATGCTGTTAGCATGAATGCATTTCACTTTGTGTAAATTTTCCCTCAAAGAATAAACAGTAAATTTGTGTCAAAAAAAAAAAAAAAAAAAAGGCAATAAGATGACATTGGTAAAGGGGCTCAATATTTTGAGTCCAGAAGACTGGAATTGAAAGCCTGCCTCAGTTATGTTCCAACTTTCTTACTTTCTCAAACCCTGAGCATCCATTTCTCCACCTGCCAAGTATGTATGATGATAACAATGCCTATATCTTAAGCAGTAGGATCACAAACGTTTCTATAAGATTGGAGGTGAGGGGATCTGGTAGGAGATGCAGGGTCGAGGAGTGGGAAAGGGGATTGATCTGGAAACTTCATTTGCCTGGCAAAGTCCATCTGAGGTGGCTTTGGCAAAAATGGGGGGCAGGAACAGATGGAGATTACTACTGCTACTCATATGATTATTATGAAGATTAATAAGAAAATATGGATTTTACATAGCAGAGTGCCTGACATATTAAAAAAAAATCAATGCACAACTGTTCCCATTATTAAGTTGAATAATATGAAATTGCTGTATTCTACTCTTTTTGACTTTCAAAAATGGCAATTCCATTCAGTTCCGATGTGATGTAATTTAATATTGAAATCCCAGTATGAGACAATCAGTCCATTTCTCCCAAATTATTCAGATCCTTTTTAAGTAAGAAAAAGTGAGAGTGGTATTAATGACAATATGATTTTTTTCTTTCATACCTATTTTTTTCTTTTAATGAAAATTCAAAAGGCTTCACCTCAAGTCACACTACAATCATTTTTCTGAGTAATGATATGATAAAAAGTGAGGCAGCAGGTGGGAGTTTTGATAGAAAACACCCAGGAGGAAGTCAGATGAGGGATTTTTATGCCTTGTTCTAACTATTATTATAACAGGCTGTCCTTCTTATAGAGCACACCCTGTTTCAGTGACTTTAATTATGACCTGAAACTCTCCTGATCAGATGTTAATGTGGCTCATAGACTCATTCGGTGCTTAAAAAGTCACATAATATCTGCCTGTTGGTAATGGATGGCTCTGTATTTCCTTCCCTTAGAGGCCATCTTATAAACAAGAACTAGTCATATGGGGCATAAAAATAATAGACTCAACTGAGCTATTAATACTATGTTACTAACCAGATGAGATATCAATCTATTTTAATTTGCTAATTTTACATTCATGTTTTACCTAATAGCTGAAATGATGAATAAGTCATTTTGACTCTGGTATGCTTATATTTTACATTTTTGAATTTTGTAGTGTGTATGTCTTGATTGAAATTTATTTTCTCTAAGTTCTCATAGAATACCTGGAAAACTTACTAAATGGAATATAAATGTAAGATTTCCCCAAGTGATAACCACTGACATCTAATGTCTCACCCAGCAAATATAACATGTGCGGCTACTTGAGTCCACATACTTGGGCTATCACAGAAGAATAGGAGAACCAACGCAGAGAACGAGAAAGCTAACTACTGTATTGGAACCCCAGAATCCAGGTTTGGCTAAGTGCATCCACAACAATTACCATGGTTGATAATGACCCATTAAGTCAAGAATTCTCTCTTTCGAGTGACAGACGAAAGCACTGAAGTATTATTTTAAAAGTAGATTTAGTGAGGGTTTTCTTGTGTCTTTCATGACTATTTGGTTGTTTTTGTTTAGTTGGAAGATGAGGGGAAGAGAAATTTTTTTTTTTTTACTGAATTTTTCTGGACCTGTACCTGACTTGATCTCGGGGTCGGACCTGAGGAACGCCTCTGAGATTCTATTTCCGGGTCTCAGTGAATAATGTTAAGTCAGGTAAGAATGTTGAGCTTAGAACTAAGAAAATGGACTGGAGACCATGATTGGAGCTCTTCAATTTCCTTTGATCTGATTCAGCTTGACATATCTAAGTAACAGGATGTGGTGAAAGATGGAGAACATGAACAAAAAACACCTCCATTCCAGGTCTGTTTCAGCTTCTAACAGGAGAAAGAACGCATCCTACAAAGAGCAAGAGAAGGGCAGTCCACCAGGCTCACACCCAGCAGCAACCATACAGACAATGATGTGGAAATCCTGGCACCATGGGAGACTGAGGTCTCCTAGAGAGCACCGGGTTGGGGTTCATCATTAATAAAACAGGAGGACTCAGGAGGCTAGAGCAGCGATAAGTAAACCCAGAGGGCCAATTTCAGCCACACACACATTTGGGTTGTTTGGGGGATTTTGTTGTTGTTGTTGTTTCAGCTCTACTGAGGTATTATTGACCAATAAAATCTTAAGGTGTTTCAAGTGTGCAATGTCATGATTTGATACATGTATACATTGCAAAAGAATTCCCACCTTCGGGTTAATTGACACATCCATCACCAATCACATTTACCATTTTTATGAGAACGCTTAAGTTTTACTCTTAGCAAACTTCAATTATACAATACAATATCATAAACTATAGTTACCATGTTATGCATTAGATCCTCAGACCTTAGTTATAATGGAAAGTTTGTAGCCATTCACCAGCTTCTCCCTATTTCCCCCACCCCCTGGCAATCACCAGTCTACTATCCACTTCTATGCATTTGTTATATTTTTTAGATTTCACTGTTAGTTTGCAACCTCCTTGGGGGCTCCCCTGGTGTAGCTGAGCTCCCCCCTCCCAAGTGGAAGGCAGGGAGAGACCAAAGAAACAGGCAGGCCATTCCAAATTGGTGGGCGGCAGCTTTAAGAAGCTAGAACTTAGGAGGCTTGTGTAGTGTAGAGGCAAAAACAAGATCTCCACACCTGCCTGCCAAATTTTAAAGTTTATATAGAGGACTTACCTGGGTTCAGTCCTGTATCTGTCCATAGAGCCTCAACACCACATCACGGTCTCAAGGCCATGTCCTCAGAGCAGCCTCTCGGCGTGGGAAGGCAAGCGGAGCCCACATTCTCTGAACAGAGGAAGGGAGAGGGGCTCCCAATTCCTGGGATCTCAGCTCTGGAGCCAGTGGGCGGTGCTCATCCTCTCCACGACCTCTCTCCACACTCCACTGGTCCTGACCTGCTCTTATAGTCTTACGCCCAGCCCCCTCCCACAGTTTGCCCTGAGTGGCCAGCAAGGGGTTTTACTAGCCTGGAGGTGGTTCCTTTGGCCATATCTGGCTGCACTGGAGGCAGACGCAAGAGAAAACACAGGTTAAATCAATGAGTCCCAAAATCAGTGACAATGTTTTCCACCAGGATGTCTCCACAATGAAATGGACTTGGACATTATCACTGCCTTGCAAGGAGGCACCTGTGCCATCATCCAAACAGACTGTTGTGTATTTATGCCTGATGAGCCTACGGATGTATCATCTTTATTAAGTTACAGTATCAATTCTTTAAATGTCTCACTTGTGTCCTCAAGTGATGTGTTTAGTGGATCCATCATTGAATCCACCTGGTTCTGAGATTTTTCTTTGTTGGAAGGTTTTTGATTACTGATTGAATCTTTCTATAAATAATTGGTCTGTTCAGGTTTTCTATATCTGGATGATTCCATCTTGATGGATTGTATGTTTCTAGGAATGTATTCATTTCTTTTAGGCTATCTAATTGGTTGGTTTATTAATGTTCCTAGTAGTTTCTTATGATCCTTAATATTTCTGTTATCGGTTCTAATGACTCCTCATTCGTTTCTGATTTTATGTGAGTCTTCTTTTTTTCTTAGTCTAGCAGAAAGTTTGTCAATTTTGTTTATCTTTTAAAAAACAAAACAGCTCTTAGGGGGACGCCTGGGTGGCTCAGCCAGTTAAGGTCTGACTCTTAATTTTGGCTCAGGTCAGGATCACAGGGTTCTGAGGTTGAGCCTGGCATGGACTCTGCTTAAGATTCTTTCTCCCTCTCCCTCTTCCCCCCCGCCCCGTCCTGTGCATTAACATGTGTGCGTCTGCACGCGCTCTCTCTCTAAAAACAAAACAAAACAAAGAAAAAAACAGCTCTTAGTTTTACTGATTCCTTTCCTATTGTCCTTTTAGTTTCTATATTATTTATTTCCACTCTACTCTTTGTTATTTCCATTCTTCTGCTAACATTGGGCTTCGTTTATTCTTTTTCTAGCTCCTTGCTGTATAAAGTTAGGTTGTTTATTTGAGACCTTTTTTTTCCTGTTAAGTATGCATTCAGACTGCTTTTAGGGAAAGACTAGACAATGGGCATTTTTGTCTGCTCTCTCCGTCTATTCTGAGCTTTGGAGGATATCTACAGTGAGTGCTCAAGTGCCCATTAAGAACTGCTTCACTTACTATAGTTTTGTGGGTCATGAGCCTGCAAGCTCCATTGGCTTTCAGAGCAGACTATTTTGGATGCCCATTCCTCAGGTGGCAATCTGAAAGTTAGGGCACTAGATGTAGAGTCCAAATCCTTCGCTTCGTTCCTTGGGGAAAAGCTAGGAATTAGGTGTTCTCTCCTGACTATATGGTGCTGTTCTGGGGGTGAGGTTTATGGTGAGCGTGTTCTCATCCTTCCCCTACACATGTTGAGGTGGGTATCTTCTCATTTGCCAGAGGTGTAGGAATCACTCCTCTAGTTTCTGGATTTCTTTCAGAGGGAATTGCTGCATGGATAGATGTACATTGAGTGCATCCATGGAAATAAGGAGGTTCAGGGGCCTCTATGTCACTTCTTGGCCCCTCCCCCACACCTACTTGTTTCCATGCCATCTACGGCTAGTTGCACGCAACAACAGAAGTGAATAAACTAGTTGCAACATATGGCCCACAAAGCTGAAAATACTTATTATCCGACCCTTTATAGAAAAAGGTCTGCTGATCTCTGGACTACAGTAATTCATGAGGAAAGGAAGAATAACACAACAAAAGCAGGAAATTATGAATAATTATAATACATGAGAGGCCAGAGAGACGACAATCTGCTCTCAGCAAGACAGAGTGGGGGAAGGAGAATATCAGGTTGGAAAGTCCACATTATAATTATGGTCTCTCGATTATCAGATCAAAGAATTTTCACTTCTTTCTATAGGTAGGAAAAAAGAAAGCCATTAAAGAGTCTTTTACTAGCATTATGAAGGTGTCATTTTAACTTAGCAGCTGTATGTGATGAACTAAACTGGAAATCTCCAGGAAAATTACCTTCAAGATGCATCATAGAGAAAACTGGAAATGGACCAGCTCAGGTAAAACCTAGGATTCCCTTATACCCCATTCCAGTTCAAAGATTGCTGCTTCTCCATAAAAGGGAACCATTTCGGATTTTCTTAGTCCAAGCATTTTTCCTTACATACCTTGTTTTTTATACTCTTCCTTCTTAACTTATTGAGCATAGCTCTGCCAGTTGGGACCAATTCTTAAAGCTTGAGAAGGAGACATCTGTTGCTGAAGCAGGATTCACTGCTCAGCAAGCAGCCTGTAAGTTAATAGTGGGACCTATCACTGAATAATAACTTACTTTCCTCCTAATGTCCCTAAAGCATTATTAAATGTGGCACTTGCAGCCCCTTATATGCAATTTACTTCTGTAAAAGGTCATCTGTAAGTACAGTACTTAAAAATATGCCACAAGGAGCTGTGAGATTACATGTTGAACCATTCATTACCCATCACAAGACCTATATCAAACCAGTCCCATTTTTAAATGTAGCCACTTTCTCTTAAAAACGGCCGTGGAATCTTCTTTGGTACATATTCATTCACAGCAGAAAACATCCTGTCTCTCTCAGTTTTCTGAATGTTCGGAGCATTGCCTGGTTAAAGAGGAATGCCATCAGATTAAATGTTGAAGCAGGTGAGGTTTGCCTTCAATGAGTCCCACTGCTCTTTTCTGGGACCTGAAAGATACTAGGGATCACCATGCTTCCCTCAGGCTATCCAGAACCCCCTACCCTAACCACACTCTAGCTTTCTGCTCTCAACAGCATCTTAGCCTCTGGATCTTACCCAATTCTTGCTCCTCCCCAAAATTGACATGTCAAGGAAGTTCCAGGTTAAGACAGTGGATTAAAAACACAAATCTAATATTATACCCTCTGTATTAGTCAGGTTGGGCTGTTATAACAAAATATCATAGACTGGATTAGACATATGAATATCATAGACTATGATGAATATTATAGACTATGATGAATATCATAGACTATGTGAAACCATAGACTGGTTTCATAGCAGAAAGTTTTTCTCACAGTTCTAGAGGCTGGGAAGTCCTTGCTGTACAAAGTTAGGTTGTTTATTTGAGACCTTTTTTCCAGTTCTCAGTGAGCGTATTCTTTTTTCTTTTTTTTCTTAAGATTTTTTTTAAGATTTTATTTATTTATTTGACAGAGAGACACAGCAAGAGAAGGAACACAAGCAGGGGGAACAGGAGAGGGAGAAGCAGGCTTCCCGCTGAGCAGGGAGCCTGATGCAGGGCTCGATCCCAGGACCCTGGGATCTTGACCTGAGCCGAAGGCAGACACTTAACGACCGAGCCACCCAGGAGCCCCTCAGTGAGCATATTCTTTATGGCTGCAGTCAGCAACCTTTTCAGTGTATCCTCACAAGGTGGAGAGAAAGAAAGGCTCTGTTTTTTCTTCTTTGAGTAAGGGCACTAATTCCATCATAAGGCACCACCCTGATGCTCTCCTCTAAACCCAGTTATTTCTCAAAGGCCTCATGTTCAAATACCATCATATTGAGAATTAGAGCTTCAACATATTAATTTAAGGGTGACACAAACATTTGGCCCATAATATTCTGTCCTTGGCCTCCAAAATTCATGTCCTCACATGCAAAATGCATTCATTCCATCCCAACAGCCCAACTTCTTAAATAACAGCAATTCTAAAGTCTAAGTCTCTTCTAGTCTAAACTAGATACAAGTGACACTCAAGGTACAATTCATTCTGAGACAAAATTCCTCCACCTGTGAACCTGTGAAACCAGACAAGTTATGCACATCCAAAATACAATGGTGGGACAGGCATAGGATAGACATTATCATTCTAAAAGGAAGAAATTGGAAGGCAGAAGGAGATGACAGGTACCAAGCAAGTCCAAAACCTAGCAAGAAAACTACCACTAAATTTTTAAGGGCTGAGAATAATCCTGTTTGGTTCAATGATCTGCCCTTCAGACCCAATGGGGCTATAGCCCCACTTCTGTGGCTCTGCTGAGTAAGAATTGCACCCCCAAGACTCCAGAAGACCACTGTCTGGTCTGTTGAAACCAAAGTAATGGCCTCCCACTTTGAAACCAAGGAGGCATTTCTGATGATCTCTGAATTGCTTTTGGGGTCATTCTTCCCCTATCTTGAAAAACTGGCATGTTCATAGCTCTATGAACTATAGCTCTGTGCTCTATGCTCTGGTCCTATAGGATTTCCGAAGTCTGAAAGCCTTTCCTCACTTGGTCCCATCTCCATCCCCTTTCAGTCCAAACCAGCAGTGTTTCTGCTGCTGTGGCTGATTAGATCCAGGAGTTCACACTCATAGCAATTGCAATGGTTGCTCAGACACACCCTGATGTTCTCTTCAGAACAAGCTTCTCAAGTGTTACCACATGGAGAAGCTGAGAATTTTCTAAATCTTTAAGTTCTGAATTTTCATTTAACAAGTCCTTCTTCAATTCATTTCTTTCTTCTTGAATTTCACTATGCAGTCAGGAGGAAAAAAGGCACTCCTTCAACATTTTGCTTAGATCTCAACATTCAATTTCATCACTCATTTTATGTTCCACAAAGCAGTAGAATACAGTTCAGCCAGGCTATATGCCACTTTATGACACAAATCTTTTTCTTTATTTTCCAATAACACGTTCCTTACTCACCTCTGAGTCCTCAGCAGAATCGCCCTTCACGTTTATATTTCTAGCATGCACCTCAAGTTCCTCCAGCCTCTACCCATTACTTAGATCTAACGTTGCTTCTGCATTTTTAAGTATTTGTTTCAGCAACACCCCATTTCTCAGTACCAAAGTCCATTTGGCCAGCTATAACAAAATACTATAGACAGAAGTGGCTTAAATGGAAGGAATAAATTCATTTTCTCATAGTTCTGGGGGCTGAGAAGGCCAAGATCAAGGTTCTGGCAGATTTGGTTCCAGATGAGAACCCTCCTTCCAGTTTCCTGTGTCCTCACATAGAAAAGAAAGAAAGCCCAGAATTTACAGCCCACAATCCCCCTTTTTTTTTTTTAATATTTATTCATTTGAGACACAGAGATACAGAGAGAAAGAGAGAGCATGAGCAGGGGGAGAGGCAGAGGGAGAAGCAGGCTCCCGCTGAGCCAGGAGCCCGATGTGGGGCTTAATCCCAGGATCCCAGGATCACGACCTGAGCCGAAGGCAGATGCTTAACCATCTGAGCCACACAGGCGCCCCTCACAATCCCCTTTCTTGCTGCCTAGTCTGCTTTCTTGATCCTTTGGTGTGGGAACTGTTAGTTTCTCCTCATCTTTTTCAGTAGTGAAATTTATATTTTGTTCCTGACGGTTTCAGTTTTTATCTGTCCACCTTCAATGCTTGCTGTCCTATGACTGAGTCTGCACTTTGTGCTTACTGCTTTTACTCTATAGCAGCATGATAATAGGGTGGGCAGACAGCATGGTTCGTGGGAAATAGAGTAAGAAAGAGAAAGAGGGCAGCATTCGAACAGTTACTGAGCCTTAACTAAATACCTGCAGCTAAATAAAATTATTTTTTTAATTCCTAAAATAACTTTGAAAGGAAGGCAATATTATTTTCCCCATTTGATGAGGAAACAAGTCCTAGTTTGTTTGTTTGTTTATGTGTGTGTATCTGTTTACTTATGTGTGAAAAGACCAAAGAGGATTCTGAGCAAAGGTAATACTTCTTAGTCAGCATTTCAAGAGATACCACTTAAAAACCAGAACAACACGTTTGTGGTTAGATATGATCTACATAACCTGACCGCCATCCTTATTCTTCTTAACTCCATGACCTTTCCTCTTACTGCTCTTCCCACCCTAGATTCACCCAGCAGCCCTGGCCATCCTGGTTTCCTCACACATTCCAGACATGCTCAGGATCTTTGTACTTGCTGCTTCCCCTACTCAGAATGCTTTTCTCCTAGTAGCTTGCTCCCTCACCTCCTTCAGGTCTTTGCTCAACCATCTCCTCAATGATAACCACTCAACTTAAAATTGCAACTCCCCAGTACTTTCCTCCCTACCCCTCTTGCCTCTATTCTTCACCATTGTACTTACCATGGCTTGGTAAATGTTTTGCTTATTTCTGTCTCTGTCTTCCCACTAGAATGTGAATTCCACAGGATGGGGGCTTTTTTCTGATTGTTCACTCCCTGTGCCTAGACCATTTCCTGGCCCATAGTAGATCTTCAATTCATATTTACCAAATAAAATGAGATAAATGAATACAGTTCAGGAAAAGTTGAGTTAGACAAAGTTGACCAGATTTTTTAGCTGCAGGAGAAAGAGGCTTTAGTATTCCAATGCATATTTTCTTTTACCAAGAATAGACTCTAGCATGCACAGTTTCCCAAACTTCTGTGAACATAGAACCCTTCTTTCATGGAATAGGTTGCAGAGAATTGTGCCTAAATGGAAATGGAGTTAGAAGAGTAGGTCTTGATGAGAAAGAAAAAGGAGAGGACACCAAAATCCAATGTCTTAGGTGAAGTGGGAGCGAGCAATTTCACTCATTCATTAAAACATTCATTCATTTGTTCAGAAAATATTTATCAAGTGCATCTGATGGACCACAAACTCTTCCAGACACAGGACAAGGCAGAGACCAAAGAGTGGAGGCCCCAGGTCTCACAAAGTTCACATCTCTACTGATTTCTCTGGTTTTGCTGAATACTTTTAATCCTATAAAATGCAAAGAAAAAAAAATGTTCTAAGCTTGTGTCACTGTTGTTTTAAGACTCTTCTTTCTGATTAGAAAGATACTGAAATATAATTAACCCCCAGATGAAGAAGCCACATGCAAATTTGGGAAGCAACACAAGCTATGGATTTCCCACCTGCTCTGATTTCATCCCTGCAAGACCTGCCCTATAATCAATAGCCTGCCATCCAGAAGGTATGACTGAGGAATCCCAGATGACCACCACCAACAGAATTGCACTCTTTTATCATATCCTCCTTTGCAGCAAGGGAGATGATCATAATGCAGAAGAAAGGGGGCTGGCTAGAATACTAATTGGCAGGAGGCTGCTTTATCATCTCCAAGAGCCAATAAAAATAAATTAAAAAAAAGAAAAAATTTTATCTTTAAAATGCTCCTATCTTCCTGATAAACAGAACAAGACAACAACATACTGTTCAATGAGTTATTGTGGCTAAAATCTCAGTCTGAAAATTACTTGTCATGGCAACAGGCAAGCATCACCCCCAAAGCTAGCAGCCTGAAGCAGATAGATTGTTTCAATTATCTAATTTTCACAATGAATGAACTCTGCTTATAGGAAATCCATAGGTGGCTGGCAGTGGCAAATGGCAGCTATGACGTGTTGGGACCTGGTAGATTTACATTCTCTATCAAAATACAGAACAGGATTGTAATTTCCTGTAAATACTCACAGAAGTAAAAGAGGAAGAGGAAGAGTAGAAGGAACTTATAAAACTTCCCCTTTTGTCTTAGCTCTGGAATGTGGCTTTCTTTCCAAATTGTCCTTTCTTCTGTCTAGGTCAGACAATACTACACATAGGCATGGGCCCTTCTATGGTCTCCCTGTCTAACTGCACCTCCCTCTTCCCACTGTGCCTCTTAAAGTGTTTTGGAGGTGTTACACATATGACCAGCAGATGTCCCCAAGAACTCCTTGGCCTCAATGGAAAGTGCTATCTATCACACAAGGTAAATTTCTCATCAAATGTATGGTAAAATTATGTATAAAGCTCTCTGCTAAACAAGAAATTCAATTACCCTACATTTGAATTACCCGTCCTCTCTGGGTCTTCTCCCAACTTTTCAGGCTAGTTGTCCAGAGCATTTCTAGGGAAGCCAAAGGGATAATATTAATTTTTGCCCCACCCAAATAAATGTCCTTGGTTTTGATAAAACCAGGAAGGATGTAGGCCTTGTGATTGGTGTATCCCATCCTCCAACTCTCCCCTCAGAAGTGTGTGCCTCACCAACATGGTCCTTCACTCCTTTCCACCTCTACTATGGCTCCAGTTTTATCTCCCCTTTTCCCACACCAGTTCCCATTCCCTACCCTCAACAACCCCAACATACTGTTTGTGATTTTCTAGGAAGGACTACAGCAAAAAAACTGTCATTCCCTGTACTGATTTTTTTTCTCCTAATAATCAAATCTCCTTTTCCATGCAGGTTGAAGAAAGAAGTAGAAGAAGAAGAAGAAGAGGGGGAGGAGGAAGAAGAGAAGAAGAAGGAGGAGAGGGGGAGGAGGAGGAGGGGGAGGATGGGAGAGGAAGAGGAGGAGAGGGGGAGGAGGAGAAAGAGAATTTGATTTTATTATAATCTCTTTTTTGGTGGTGCTGACATTCATTGAGTTGATTTGTTTTCTAAGTAATGCTTGCTGAATCCCTAAAATGAACAGGGACTTAGGCATTCAGTCATGCTTCAGTTCCATATACTTGTTTGGCAAAGTTCACTTTATAAAGCAAAATTCATAAATGATTTTCCTTTTAATAAAAGAAAACAAGAAAAAAGTTTTCCAAAGTCTGTTGGATGGTGTACACTGTATGCATCTTCAGAAAATCTAGAGCCATATTTTCCCCCCAAAGACTCTGGTGACAGATAAGAGAAGTTATAATCATCAGTGTTTTAAGTTCTGGCCTTGGGACAATTTCTGATCACTCTTCTCTTTTCAGTCTTTGTTCAAAGAACATCTATCTTCGTTCAATAGTTTAGACTCTAATGACCAAATCAGTAAATGTTTATTTTGTAAATTGTCAAAAGGCAAGGCAGAAGGAAGCTCAACCTTTCACTGATATTTTGTTTACAGTGATACAAAATGCCATCAGATGAATTTGAGCAAGAAAGCTCTTTTCTAACAGGAGTGTAACATTTATTAATAAGAAGTTGAGGATTAAGGGGGGCAGAGCAAGATGGCAGAGGAGTAGGAGACCTGGATTTTGTGGTCTCAGGAATTCAGCTGAATAGGGATCAAACCATTCTGAACACCTACAAACTCAACAGGAGATCGAAGGAAAGAATAGCAACAACTCTCTGAACAGAAAAACCACCACTTTCTGGAAGGTAGGACGGGTGGAGAAGTGAATGCGAGGTGATATTCGGGAGGATAGACGGCGGGGGAGGGGGCCTCTGTCAGCCACTTCTGGCAAGTGATAGAGCTGCGGAACACAAAATTGGAACTTTTAGAAGTCGGCTCCACTGAGGGACGTCACTCCAGTGGCTAAGCGGGGGGTGGAACCCTTGCTGGGACAATGTGGTCTCAGGACCCTCAGGGTCACAGAAAAACTGGGGGTGCCTCAGTGCAGCAGAGGTCCCAGGTATCAGAGCAGAGAAGCCGGCTGCAGAGATGGAGCCGAGGCGCGGGCTCTCAGCTTGGGGTTGCCATAAACCGTGATCCGTGGCACAGTTGGGCCACTGCTCCTCCAGCAGGGACCCAACAAGCGCAGATCCGGGGAGACTCCCCTTCCTCCCCCGGGAGGAGCGGCATGGGAGCGCACCGCAGGGATCTGCTGGGTTTGGAGACACCACACCGAGTCGGGTGCCAGAGATAGAAATGCTCAGTCACAGGTCGGGTGAGCACGGAGTGTGGCCAGAGACCGGGGAGATGGGAGTTACTGACTGCTTTTCTCTGGGGGCGCACTGAGGAGCAGGGCCCCGAGTTCTCGGCTCCTACGGGGCAGAGATTGGGAGGCCGCCATTTTCACTCTCGGCCTCCAAAGCTATACGGAAAGCTTGGAACAAAAGCTCCCGAGAGCAAACCAGAGCAGATTACTTAGCCTGACCTGGCAAGGGCGGGACAATTCCGCCTCCAGCAAAGACATTTGGGAACCACGGCAACAGGCCCCTCCCCCAGAAGATCAGCAAGAACAGCCAGCCAAAACCAAGCTTACCCATCAATGAGAAAGGCAGAACTCCAGCGCTAGGGGAATACTGCACATAGAATCCATGGCTTTTTTACCATGATTCTTTAGTCTTTCAAAGTTAATTTTTTTTAACTGTCTTTTTTTTTTTGAACTTTTCTTTTTCCCTTTTTCAACCAACATCTTATCAATCCCTTTTTTAAAAACATTTTTATTTTTCATTTTTAGAGTCATATTCTATACCTTCATAGTAGTTACACTTATTTTTGGTATATATATATATAAGTTGTACTCTCTTTAAAATTTTGAGATAGTTTCTTCTAACAGATCAAAATACACCCCAAATCTCTAGTGTATGGTTTTGTTCTACTCTCTGCCTCATCACACTCTCTCCCTTTTTTTCTTTTTCTTTTTTTTAAATCCTCTTCTTCCATTTTTCAAACAACTTCTTATCAATTCCTTTTATAAAATTTTTTATAATTTTCATCTTTACAGTTATATTCCATCCCTTCATCATATCAACCCTTATTTTTGTACATGTATAAGTTTTTCTTTCTTTAAAATTTTGGGAGGCACTTTCTTCTAACAGACCGAAATACACCCAAAATCTAGCGTGTGTCACTGATCTATGCACCAGCCTGATCATATTTGATCATATTCCGTTTTTTTTGTTCTATTTTTGTTTCTTTTTATCTTTTTCTTTTTTTTTCTTTTTCTTTTTTTTTTTCTTTCCCTTTCTTTTCCCCTGGCTTCAGGTCTTTTCTGATTTGTTTAGAGTATATTTTCGGGGGACGTTGTTACCCTGTTAGCATTTTGTTCTCTCATTCATCTATCCTCCTATGGACAAAATGACAAGACAAAAAATCACCTCAACAAAAAGAACAAGAGGTAGTACCGACTGCCAGGGACCTACTCAATACGGACATTAGTATGATGTCGGATCTAGAGTTCAGAATCATCACTTTAAAGATACTAGCTGGCCTTGAAAAAAGCATGGAAGTTATTAGAGAAACCCTTTCTGGAGAAATAAAAGAACTAAAATCTAACCAAGTCGAAATCAAAAAGGCTATTAATGAGGTGCAATCAAAAATGGGAGTGCTAA
>NC_138371.1:89062786-89076958 GCF_054177405.1 Leptonychotes weddellii | reverse complement strand
AAAAAAAAAAAAAAAAGATAGTGTGTGTCAAGGAGATCTCCGAGAGGAGATGGGACTTGAACTGAGAACACAGGGAAAGGAGGGAGCATTAGCATGACCTCCCAAGGTCTAGAACAGGAGCATTCCAGGTAGAGGTAGCAAGGAGGCCAGAAGGGTTGGAGAGAATGCACTAGACAGTGGTAGGGGTCAAGGTGAGGGGGGTGCCAGGCACTATTCTAGGAACTGAGGATAGATTAGTGGATAAGAGGGCCAGATCAGGCAGGGCCTGTTAGGATAATAAGGGGTTGGATTTAATTTTTTTGAGTAATGAGAAGCCACTGGAAAGTCTGAGAAGAGGAATCAAAGGATTGGATTTACATCTTTATTTGATCACTTTGGATGCTGAATTGAGAAATGGTTCTAGAAGAACAGTAACTGAGATTATTTCTTACAGTGACTTTAGGAGAGAGAGAATGGTGGTTTGGGTTAGATTAATAGAAGTCAAGTTGCAAACAAGTGGACAGACTGAGGAAACAAATTCAACAGACAAGCTGATGGATTAGATTTCTAGGTCATTAAGGTCTGGATTCTGGTACAGATTTTAGGTGATTCTTTAATCTAACGGGACCACAATTGGATCTTTTGTTTTCAGTCTGTAGAATAAAAATTATATAATAATTTGCTTTATGTTAAATTGCAAAATTTATTTATTTATTTTTAAGAGACACAGCGAGAGAGGGAACACAGCGAGAGAAGGAGGGAGAGAGGGAGAAGCAGGCTTCCGGCTGAGCAGGGAGCCTGATGTGGGGCTTGATCCCAGGACTCTGGGATCATGACCTGAGCCGAAGGCAGATGCTTAACGACTGAGCCACCCAGGCGCCCCCAAAATTTAATATATCCTTTGGCAAGAATATTTTTGCTCAGTTTTTCAGAATCCACCAAGTTCTTTTCTTTCTTCAACTATACATTTTTTTTCCTAAGTGCTCAAAATAATCTTTTCAGATAACTGATTTCAGAGATAATTCTCATTCCATGCATATTGGCCAGTATACACAAATCCTTGGTTTAAAAAAAAAATGGATAGGGGCGCCTGGGTGGCTCAGATGGTTAAGCGTCTGCCTTCGGCTCAGGTCATGATCCCAGGGTCCTGGGATTGAGCCCCACATTGGGCTCCTGGCTCAGCGGGGAGCCTGCTTCTCCCTCTCCCTCTGCCTCTCTCCCTGATCATGCTCTCTCTCTCTCTCTGTATCTCTGTGTCTCAAATGAATAAATAAAATCTTTTAAAAAAATGGATAAAATATCAAGAGCCCTCTTTTGAAGCCATATTTGCAACATATATAGATGTAATTTTAATAACCAAATCATCTGCTGTTATCACTGATATAACAAATATAAAAAACATGTAAAATCTATGCCTCTGCCAGGATGTCTCCAGGGAATGTCATGAGCATCAGGCAAGTCAACTGAATAGGAGAGGTCTATCAAAAGATGATGGGTATTTTTGAATTTTTAGTTCTATCATAAAGCTTTCCCACTTATACACACACACACACACACACAAACTAGTGATAAATTCTATAAACAATTGCTGTAAACTAATGGACTTTATCAGATATACTGTGACATTATGGAGTACGCCACCCATTTGCAAATTCAGATTTGACATTATTTTATTGACTTTAGTGAAAATGATGGCCTATCTAAAGGGAAAATAGGCCATTTTCCTATCTCCAAAGATATCAAGCACTGAAATTAGCAGTCTGTGATTTATCTTTGGGCCCTATATACTTCACACCAATGAGGAAGATCCATTATTATCTTTGTTCAGAAGCTCCTGCACTAGGCAATAAAGCAGTATCATTTCATTGAGAAAGCACATTCTCTAGGCAGCTGTTGCTTATTTGTGTTTCCTGCCTTAAATGAGCCAGGGGACAAGGAAGAGCACAAAAGCAGGGTCACTGAGAGCCAAGTCAGAGTAAACTTAATTGTACCTCAACCCCGTGATACGCAAAACGCAATATTCTCTGAAGATGAAAATTCTTGACTAACCTCATGTTTAAAAAAAAAATTACCCTAATAAATTTATGCCATCATAAAATCATCTGAGCTCAGCTAAAATGGTTTTATGGATATAGTTAGAGGGCATTATTTTAAAGTTATGCTGGAGGCAAGATGACAGCGGCGAAGGCCGCGCATACAAAAAATTATGTCCTGATCTCTTCATGCTGATACTGGTTCTAGTATCTTTATTTTCTTGATGATCACATTCAGATACTAAATCCATTTTCAATTATTTCATTAAGAAAAGAACAAAATCCCATTTCATGTATATTTTTTCCTTTGAGTGCTTTACCCCCCAAAAGGCAATAATATTGTAAAATATTTATTCCATTAGTTTTAGGTAATTGAAATGCCAAGAGCTAAGCATTTAATCTCTGCCGGCAGGGAGAACTGCCTGCCGTCACTTTTTATTAAGTCTTTTTCTGCAGTTTTTTGCATAGTCAATAGCAGTGTCTGAACCCATGAAAAGATATAGAGTAACATTTAAACAGCAGTCTATGATAAGGTAATGTTTACATTCAGGATAATATGAAAATGTCCACTCTAGAGTGGCAAAGACTTTTCTCCAGGTTAACTAATTAGAATGTTTACTCGCCGCATTCATTATTCTGACAAGCTCAGGAATTTCTAAACATTACTAACTTCTTAAGCACCATATTCCCTAAAGAGCTTGTGTCTGCTGGAATCTGGACAGGTGGATTTCAGAGGCACTTGGTATTTATCTTCCCACACCTACAATAGTACAAAAGCAGAATACAGAGCATTCATCCTTAGTATCTTCAGGGCATGGAGAGGGCCTTCAGTAACTTCCCTCATCATATTTATGGCACCCTTCACAACTCTAGCTGGTTAATGTACATCCTTCCCAGCTGGACTCGGATCAGTGACTTACCGTAGTAAATGGACAGCAAACAAATCTGTCCTTAGGGCCCTAGCTGGGGCGGGAAGAGTGTATTTCTGCCACAAGGGGTGGTAAGCACACAAGCAGGGCTTACAGCCTTCTTATTACCTGAGACACCACGTGGCAAGAGGTGAACCCCTAGGAAATTTGGATCCTGAGTCATAAAACCTGACAATCCCGGACCTGTGATTTGAACTGCTGTTTAGCTTCTGTTTTCAGCCACAGAGGAGTATTTATTATTCTCAACAGCATCATATCCTGAGGCTAAAATGTATAACCATACTAATTTTCAAAGCCTCCCACCAATACTCCATGGGGAAAAGGGCATGGACTTTAGAGTCAAAATTATCTGAGTTAAGACCTGACTTGCCCATTTATCAGCTGTGTGACCCAAGTCAGATTCTTGACCCCTCTAGGATTCAACTTTCTCATCTATAAAGTAAGGGCAATACCTGTCTCACAGAGTTATCATTGTCAGGATTGAGAGAGATGGGAGGCAGTGTAGACAAGTGGTTCAACCATGGATTCAAAAATTAAACATGACTTTGATTCTTGATGCTACTATTTACTAAGTGTATGGCCTTATACAAAGTACATGAACTACCTAAATCTCTATTTTCTCATGTGTAACATACACATAATCACAGTATTCACTGTGTCACATGAGACACTTACTCAGGCAACTTTCCAGTGATTCCTATGATCTAGGAACTAGGGATAGGGCAGGAAATCAAAAAGACAATGACTGCCCTCACTGAGCTTACACTCTAGTAGGGGAGGACCAACAACAAACAAAATAAATGAAAAACCTTTTACAGTATTACTTGAGAAAGCAATAAATTCGATGGAGAAAAATAAAACAGGAAAGGAGAAATTAAATGTAAAGAGTTTAGCTCATTGCCTGGCACTTGGTAAGCACCAAATATAGGCTGTTGTTTCTCAGTCTCTAGTAAAGACCTTCCAAAATGCTATAATGTATTCTTTTTTCATTCCTATATCTGAGTTCCCCTAAATTTCTCATGTTTCAAGAAGAAGTTGAAGCCAAAAACTACATCAACAGAGAATGAGTCTTTTCAGGGTTTTCTGGCAAGCAGCTATACCCATGGGCTACTTACAAACATAACAACAAGAAATGGTCTCTCATTTCAGTTCATGATGAGGATTAACACAAATGCCTTGTTGAGATAATATCCGTAGTGAGAGTGAGTTGCTGTAGAAGAAGTTTTAAACAAATCAACACACTTAAGCCTCATTAGTTGTTTCCTATTTTGAAAGTAGGATGACAAGAGAAGTTAACTATAAAAGAGTATCTCATCCAAACCTAAAGAGTAAGTCTTTTTAGAAACTGGTGGGCTGTGAGCTCTCCAGGTCTATATGACAAGTACAGCATGTGTCCATTAGGGATTTGGTTGAGGGGAGCAGAGTAGAAGTGACAGAAGAGGAAAGTCCATGGGGAGCTTTCATAAAAGACAGGTAGCTTCTGGAAGTGAAAGAATAGCTTTCATTAAAAAAACAAACAAAAAAACAAACAAAACCTCTAGGAAACCTACAAAAGAAAGGCTTCCTCAGGGCCAAGAAGACAAAGTTCAGGGCAAGCATTGCCCTTATCCTGTGGAGAACCCAGCACTGTGGGGCACTCATGGATGGCACCCTTGGCCCAGGTCTTGGGATCTGCACAGAGGAATTCAGCCACAGATCCACAGTAAAGGAGGCAGAAATATACCAGGCTTCCATCAAAAACCAGAGATAACTGGGGAAGATATTTCAGGGGAAAGCTGTGTTTTGAGAAATGAAACTGATTTGGGATAAAAGGATAAACCTACCATGACTACTTTTGTAAGTAGAAGTTCATGTACTTTTTTCCAAAATCAATCTCAGTATCCTAAAGCTAAGCCTTATTTAAAACAAAAACAAAAACAAAACTCCTTAAAAATTATGGAGGTCCCTCTGTGTGACAATGACTTACAAAGATGTCAGCTGAATTCAGATAAAATTCTCTGCAGTTGTCTTCTACAAACTTTGACTAACTTCACATGTTTCTTAAAGGACAATCCCTCTCCCTCAACACACATGAGTTTTTATTTCATGAGATACATAAAGACAAGTGTTAGGTTCCCCCATGTCCATGGAAATGGAAAATAGGACTGCCCACTTAATGCTAATGGGTTAAGTTAGCATTGGTGGGGAGACTACAGCTTCCCCCACTACTCCCATGTAGTAGCAGCTGCATTATCGTCCTTTCCTGCTCTCTCTTCAACCCTTCACCCATTCTTCATTCCCCCAGGTGATAAGTGATTAGCAAGTTTGGGGGAAATGGCAGAAACACACATAGCTGAAGCTCTTTCTGTCTCACTGTCTCCTTGGTGTAAGATGCATTCCTCTCTGCTCTGTCTGACCGATTGCTCAGATGAAAATCTGCCTAATTCTAGGGTTTGGTTTTAGAAGTTCATTTGATTTACACACCAACCTTTCCTCCCCCTCTCTTTCTTTCTTAGGAGCCTGCCTACCCATGCAGAGCATGTGCTCACAATTATTCTCCTCCAGGTAATAAATCAGAAGACCAGGCCTTGTCTGTCTAGGCTTGCAGCAGGAGAGGAGTTCAAACTCTAGCTTCTGGGACGTTGAGCAGGGAGTCTGGGAAATGAACAGAAAAGACCAAAGACAAGAAGATTCTAAAATTATGTAGGAAAACAAAGGATCTAGAAGAGTCTAAACTCTTTTGAAGGAGATGGACAAGTTTAAAGAACTCATACTACTTGATTTCAATATTTACTATAAAGCTACAGTAGTCGCAAGAGTGAGGTGTTGGCCTAAGGATGGATATATAGATCAATGTAACAGAGTAGCATGCCCAGAAGTAGAACCACGCATATATTGATTTTGACAAAAGTACAAAGTAAATCAATAAGGAAAAAATGGTCTTTTTAACAAATGGTGCTGGAATAACTGAACATCCAAAAGCAAGTAAGAAAAGAAAAGAAGAGAAAAAAGAAAAATCTAGGAGAAAATACAGAAGTGTTTGGTACCTTGGTTTAGGCAAAGTTTTATTAGGCCACAAAAACCATGAACTATACACACAAAAATACATTCACCACAATTAAAAATGCCTGCTGTTCAAATAACTCTCTTAAGAAAATGGAAAAAACACAAAACAAAACAAAAACATCAAACAAACAAACAAGCTATAGACCAGGAGAAAGTATTTGCAAAACATATGTCTGAAAAAAGAACTTGTATCCAAAATATATAATGAACTCTCAAAATTCAATAATAAGAGAACAAACAATCCAATAAAAAATAAGCAAATGATTTGAACAAAGATTTCAACAGAGATATGGACGACAAATAAACCTATGAAAAGTTGCCTAAGATTTACAAACATTAGAGAAGTGTAACCTTTCAATCTTGTGGTAAACCTAAAACTCCTCTCAAAAATTATCTTTAAAAAACTGGAAAGAACACTTCAGGGGAAAGAAAAAGGACCCCAGTTGTTGGTTATACCACCATGGTAAATTTCTAAACTGAATAAAGTGAGAGGACACAGAGTAAAGAGGTAGATTTCTTCCCTTGAATATGATAGCAGAATATCACCCAAGTTAAGCTCCTGCTTCAAGATTTTTCTCCCAATTGAGCTTAATTAACAGGTGGTAGATTCCAGAAAACTGGCATAAACTGAGTGACTTCCAGATAAAGTTAAAATCTAGATTTCCTTCATCAATAGGATGGTTGTATAATTTATTTTCCAAAGAGGGTGATGTGAGAATAGAAGTGCTCTGTTGATCATGACTTTGGCAAAATGGGGTCTGCCAGGGAAATTGGGACATACGGTTGTCCTTCTCAGCAACCACTGAGTCTCTGCCATGGACTTGGATAGCACCAACAATTGTGCTCTAGAAGCAAAGCTTTGCCTGTAATCACCGCCTCACTTTCTAAATATGGTGAGATGAGACAAGTGCTAATAATCATCAGTGTCTTAGTAGCAGCCTGGAGTCTTTAAAAAAGGTGAGGTTCATCACAAATTTGGCATTGTACTAATTCATCTTCTGAGCTCCTGAAGAGATCATAATCATTCTAGTGAAATCTGATGAAAGAACCTCAATGCTACCCAAAAGACCATCTTTGGCTAAAAGTGAACAAAATAAGAAATGGAGAAGAACTTTGATTTCATTAAGGCTTTTAATTCACAAGGGCAAGCAAATTTGATTTCTGACTTTAATTCCTTTGCACTTGAACTTGCAAAGCAGTTTAATTTTTAGACTAATTTCTCCCCAGGAATTTGACAGTGGGAGAGTGTGTTTATATTCAGTTTGGGGCATTTCTATGTTCTTGACATTTTATTATTGGGAATATCTTAATGTTGTCATTTAATTTTATAGTACTATCTCTGGTGGGCCATATTGGAAAATATGGCTAGATATAATTTGGAATGGGAAATAGAACTGGGAATCAATGAATATTCAGCCTTAAGCACTGAGTGGGCTCAGAGTTCATTTAATTAATATACTCTTCTGCCTCCTTTCAGAGTCTTCTAGGGGCATAATCTGCACTGCTCAGCAGGGATCCCAGGAAAATACCCAAAAGAATAGTGGTTAGAAGGGGCGGAATGACTTTGAAGCCAGAAGCGGACTTTCTTTTAGACAACCACCATCTCCCTGGGGAGTGTGTCCACACCCCTGGTCTTTTGCTTCCACAGGAATTACAAACAAACAAAAAATGTTAGCATCACATACCCCGTTTCTCTCCACCCCATTCCTCGCTCTTATTCAGGAGAGACAGAACATGTCACGTAAAGGGAATTTTTCATCTGTGGATCTCAACTGAGAGGAACTACTGCACACTCCTGCACATGCGCGATCTGGACTCTCCTTTCCTCCACCCAGACAGTGGGAGGCAGTGAGCTGAGAATGCATGCTTGCTCTTCGGGTTCCAGCTACCCTCAGCTCAGCTGTCCGTGGCTAAGAAGTTAGCAAACACGTTTTGTTTCTCCATCTGCTCTCTCTCTTTTGTTTTATTTCTCAGTTGGTTCAGAAACCTCGTGGAGAAAGAGCGGCGTTATTTAACAGATCCCTCTAGAACATCCAGCAAACAGCTCATACCAAGCATCTAGCAGAAAACCTGGATGCTCAGTCGATATTTGTTAAATAAATGAATGATGAGAGCTGAGATGTACAAATCACATCAAAGAGACCTTGGTTCCCAAGTCAGAGCAATTCTTGACTAAAGATATTGACATATGTAAAGAAATGTGTCAATCATAGAAGGATGGGGTTTAATTCACCAAAGAATGTAGATTAAAAAAAAAAAAAAAAACACCCACACAGAAAAAGACTGACAAGTAAGTTCTTACCTAAGCGCTGTCAGGAGAGAGGGAGTAGGCCTGTAGGATTTGACAAAGGATTGTGGTGTGCAAGAGAAGCGCTCAAGCAATCTGTTTCTTCCTAATAACAGGAATTAATGTTTGTTATAGAATTATGAGAAAACCCAGATAATAAAAACAAAAAATCAAGAGCTTGAAACCTGAAGATCCATAGAGAATTATTACTAATATTTTAGTATATATCTTTGTACTTTCTATTTTACACTTAAATACATATGATTATATACAGAATTTTTACCAAAATAAGAGCATAAATTCTGTATTTGTCCTTTCACAAGACGTATCGTGACAATCTTCATATTATCATGGATGTACTACCATATCATATTTTTAAATGAATGTAAATATTACATGATTTAGATGTAAAATAATATATTTCATTGATCCTCTATTTTTGATGTATAGTTGTTTCTAGGTTTTCTCTATTAAGGCAAAAGCACAAAGAACATACTTATTCATACCCCTTTTGCATACGTATTTGTGCAGTTGATAAGCTTTGCCCAGTATGGATTCTTACCATGTGCCAGTATAGTTCTGGAATTTTCTCAATAATAATCTATGTGCCAGCATTCTATTGAGCATATTTGGGTGCATTGTCTCATTTGACCTTCATAAAACCCCCGTGAGATATTCTACCGGTTTTACACAAGAGGATGCAATTGGGGTCAGTTAACTGGTCACATCACAAGTAAGGGGAAGAACTAAAGTTGGACCTGATCTTTTTCCAAAGCTGGACACAACCACATAGTAGAATTCCACTTTGGCTTCAGGACATATTAAACTTTTTCTCAGGTAATTTGTTAAATTTTTGATGCTACTATAAATGAGATTTGCTTTCCAATTTATTTTCTAGTTAATGATTGTTGTTATATAGTAAAACAATTATTTAAAAAAAAACACAATTATTGAAATCTTTTGAACTCTCATTACTTCCAATACCTGGTTTCAGTGGATTGTATTAGTTTTTCAGTCAGATCTCATTATATTTCCCATAAATAATGACTTCCTCCTTTCCAATTCTCATACTTATTTTATTTGCTGTTATTTTCATTTCTATTTACATAAACAAGCATTTCCAAAACTATGCTAAATAGGAAGAATGACATTAGGTATTGTTTTACTTGACCCGACTCCATCTAATCCAGTGTGTCTTTGGTAAACTGGGGACTAGTATTTGCTGGAGATCAACCCCCCAACCTCTTTCATGTTCAAGATGCATACATCTATTCCTGAAGTCTAAGATTTTGTTTTTTTAAATCATAATGTTAAATTTCATCAAATGCAGATTTGACAACTATGAAAACAATGTTTTCTCCTTTACCTACTAATATCACGAATTATATTAATAGATTTCCTAATGTTGTACCATACTTACTTTCCTAGAATAAATTCTACTTAGTCATGGTGAATTATTCATTGAATATACTGCTGGATTTGTATTTCTAATATATTATTTAAGATCTTTGCTTTATGCATAAAAGAGAATTCAGTTTTTTGTTTGTTTTTATCCTATGCCATCTCTTTCAAGTTTTGCCTATTAGGCTTACACTATCCATATAAAAATAAATAAAATTACTGCAAGGGTCTTCTTGCTCCTGTGTTCTGTAGAGTTTAAATAATATCAGCATCATTTACCTCTTAAAGGACCATAAAACACTGGTGAAACCATTCAGGCTGACATCTTTCCCGGGGCTCATTTCTTCAGACAATCTCTTGATTTAGAGTTACTGTTATTGATACATTCTATCTTCTTATGTGCCAATTTGGTAATTTGTCACAAAATTGTATATTTTAATGAGACTTGAAGTTTAATAGCCTAGAATCTTACAAAGTATTTTTGTATAATTGGTTTAATTTGCTTATACTTGTCATTGCTAAATTTGCACGTTTATTTTTTATCTAATTAGATTACATAATCTTTTGTCTATACTCTTGTTTTTTGCAAAATAAGCTCTCAGAATTTAAAGTATACTCTGTTTTCTTTTTTTTTTTTTACGATCAGGGTATCTTTTTTTTTTAGATTTTATTTACTTATTTATTGGAGGGAGGGACACAGGCAAAAGGTTAGAGACAAGCAGACTCCACACTGAGTGCAGAACCTGAGGTGGGGCTCAATCCCATGACCCTGAGAATGTCAGACATTCAACCTACAGAGCCACCCAGGCTCCCCTACTCTGTTTTCTAACTTATAAAATTGTCTTTTAATCTTTGTTAGTTGTTCTTATTCCTTTGTATTTGTTTTGCTGTTCTTTTCCATTTATCCTGACTAGTTCATTTATTTTCTTCCTTCTCAAAGAATTTTTGTTTGTTTTTAAATGTGCATAAGTACGATAGGCTTGAATTCTTGCATGCTTTCAAATGAATGACAACTTGGTAAGAGATAGAATTGGGGGGCCTAACTTTTCCATGGAACTGCTCTAATCATTGCTTCGTTATCTTCTGACATCTAACATTACAAAGAAATCTGAGAGCCATTCAGATTTTCCTTTTCCTTTTTAAATACCTGTTTTAATTGTTGGTTAGTTGATTGTTATTGTTTTGATGCCATGATATAATTAGAATTTTTTCTTGATTCTTGAAATTCGACACTTTCATTTTTAATTAAGTTTCCCTTGTACCCATGAATCCTTTCCACAAAAAGTCCATTAATCATTATCTACCAGGTTGGTTCTTGTTATTCTACCCACTTCTAGTGTGAAGACAAAGGCTGCCTTCTGAGCCTGTGGAGGGCTGGAAGTTAGATCATAAGCACTGGTGAAGTCCCCTGAATAAATGTCATTCTGTAGATAACCTGACTCACCAGCCAGCCAGCCAGGATCACATTTTAAGGACAAATTTGCCATAACAATTCTAATAGTATAACAGTTAATTACATCCACACATCAGTCCTTCTAAAAAAACTGAAATAAGAAAGGAAACAAGAGGAAGACAATTGTGAGATAATTCTAGACTCAGCTTCATGGTTGATCTTTACCCAGATTCTGAGTACCAGAGAGGCATTTTGACAGCATTTTTGTTTCCTTTATTCATGTTCACATCATCATCATCATCAGGGCAGGGGATTGGTTTTAGGAAACCAACTTCATGATTTCTTGTCCTTCTAGCTGAGTTTCAATTTCATTCATGGCACTTGACTTTTATTTTCTTCTTCTACATTTTTGGGGGAGATCAGAGGATAGAGCCTTTATGTGTACATGCATGTGTGTGCCATGCAAAGAGTTCGTGGAGAAACAAAGCATTTTCCATGGAGAAAAAAAAAAGAGTACCCCTTGAATAAAGGAAATAAATACATCATTTCTAAACATCTAGTTGTCCATGCCTTAATCACAGAAAAGAACTAAAGGCAACAGGACTCAGGAAATTGAGAAGAGAAACAACATGGAAGCAATCTTGGGGGTGCAGGGGCAGTGGGGCATGGGTGGGGGGGAGATAGCCAATCTGATCTGACTGTAACCAAATCAACATCGAGAAATAAGAAAAAACAGTTAAGTCTGATAGCATCAACATTTTTCAGGGACTAGGTATGCAATACCAAAAAAACAGTAATGAGGATTGGTGGTACCATGCAAAGAAACTACCATTTTTAGGAGTTAATTAATTAACATTCACTTTGCTCCTACTAGGAATTGCTTTAAATACTCCAATGAATAAACACTCACTGTTTTGCCCTTTTGATAACAACCTCCATTAATACCATTTGCTTCCCAGGAAAGGGATTCTGGATAACTTCAAGGGCATATAATTTAGGTGGGAATTAAGGGGATCAGTGATTCTCTGAAATTATTTTGTATTGCTGCATAACATCTGAGAAACAGGAAAAGTTCTAGTAGGGGTAAAAAGCTATGATAAGTATCTGGAGACTGAAAAACGAGACTAATCTTTGTTGAGTCATTACCTGTGCAGGCTGGTACGTTTCACACACACTGATATTCACATGATAGCTCATTGAAACTCCTTATCAATCCCATGAGTGCATGCCATTATCTCAATATTACAGAGGTAGAAATTGGGACTCAGAAAAATTATATATAGCCACAGAATAAATAGCAGAGATCTTCTCTTCAAAATATGTTGAAATAAACAAAGAGATCATAATCTCAGACTCAAGGGATTAACTGCCAGAATTATTGGGATTCAAATTATAAAATTAAGCTGTATGACTCACAAATCTATTTCTAGATTACATGTTGGCAATATATCCATTCAATAACTTTAAAAAAAAATCTTTAAAAACCAAAACATCACTCTATTTTATAATCCCAACAAAGATTACACACACACACACACACATTCCTATTTTATGTGAATTTAATCTGTTTAAAATTATAACACATGGGGGCACCTGGGTGGTTCAGTCAGTTGAGCATCTGACTCTTGGTTTTGGCTCAGGTCCTGATCTCAGGGTCCTGGGATTGAGCCCCGCATTGGTCTTTGTGCTCAGTGCAGGATCTCCTTGGGATTCTCTCTCTCCCTTTCCCTCTGCCCGTGCGCTCGATCTCTCTCTCCCTCTCTCCCCCCCTCCTCCCTCTCTCTCTCTTTCAAATAAATAAACAAATCTTTTTAAAAAATAAAGTACAACATATGATTTAAAGTTTTGTAAAGAAATGGGCCGAGGCTTTCTGATACTCACTAGTGACGCTAAGTTCTGGTCTTACATATCCAATGAGCAGGCTTCATGCACAGTTTGTGCTTTGACGTCTGAGACCACCACCATCTGAAGTTTTTGGAAATTAGATGAAACTAAGACATTCTGACAACCATGTGATTAAGCCGGAAAGTGAATCCTGCAGCCTGTCGTGCCTTCAGATGACCACAGCCCCAGCAAACATGCTGACAGCAACAGTATGAGAGCCTGAGCTACCATCATACAGCCAAGCCTCTTCCAGATCTAGCTCTATGTGCTAAAGAATATTTTGTTATTATTTAAGCCACCTCGTTTTGAAGGAAATTGGTTACACAGCAATAGATGTCTAGTAATGTTGCTTGAAAACTGGGCATTGCAGATAATACACTGTAACAGCTCTGGATTTGGCCATGTTCTTCTGAAAATTATTGGATTTCTATTGTTAGGAAGTTATTTTGCCTAGAATGATACTGCATACATCATCTTCTCCCACTATATTCAGCTGTTTATATCTACTTCCTGTTCTTATGTCCTCCCACTGCTGCTTTTTGAGCCTGAATCCCATGGGTACCCCCTTGCCTATGAAATTTGACAGTCAGACAAGGATTTGAATAGAAATAGAGTTCACCCTTCTGTAGTTCCCTTGCTTCTAAGGATTCCCTGCATTTCTAGCTGCTTTGTCAGCCTTTGGCTCTGTATTCTGACCCTTTAATATGTCTGCCTCTCAAGCTGTGCATGGTTGGGAAATGTAGTCAGTTAAGAAAATCAAGGAACTCACAGATCTGGCTTCACATAGGTTTATCTTTCAAGGGTAGATTTCTCTCTACTTTCTGCCTGCTTTTCTGCCATGTTTCCTGGAAGTCTCCCCCCAAGGCATGTTTAGTTAACTGCCAGCCACAGATTTAGGCATTTTATGCTCTAAATCTGGGCCTCATTTCTTCAGCATTCTTGTGCTGCCAGGATTTCTCCTTAAAATTCCCAGTTTTATTCCTTTCGTGTTTAAGTATAACTCAGGAGGCTATGGAGGAAACCCACCACCATTTTCCACAGCCACAGTCATGGGGGATGATGGGTTGTGCTCTTGGTCGATAAAGTCATGAACTCAATTCTCAGCCCTTCCTATCCTTTCTGTCAGACAACTTTTGTTTTCTTCTTTTTTGAGACCAAATTCTGCTCCAGTTGTCTCTGCTTTGGATGACTTTCAGCATTCCTTTTTTTTTTTTTTTTTTT
>NC_138371.1:89044911-89062686 GCF_054177405.1 Leptonychotes weddellii | reverse complement strand
AATCTGCTTCACTGGGCTGAACATTAAAGTAACTACTTTTATTAGTTATCTATTGCTGCTTAACAAGTTATCACAAAATGAGCAACTTAAAACAGCACCTGTTTAGGAGGGTTCCCCTTTCTCCACATCCTCGCCAACATTTGTTGTTTCCTGCCTTGTTAATTTTTGCCATTCTAACTGGTGTAAGGTGATATCTTAGTGTGGTTTTGATTGGAATCTCCCTGATGGCTAATGATGTTGAACATTTTTTCAAGTGTCTGTTAGCCATTTGTATGTCTCCTTTGGAGAAGTGTCTGTTCATGTCTTCTGCCCATATGCTGGTGCAGCCACTTTGGAAAACAGTATGGAGGGTCCTCAAAAAGTTAAAAATAGAGCTACCCTATGACCCAGCAATTGCACTCCTGGGTATTTACCCCAAAGATATAGATGTAGTGAAAAGAAGGGGCACGTGCACCCCAGTGTTCATAGCAGCAATGTCCACAATAGCCAAACTGTGGAAGGAGATGAGATGCCCTTCAACAGATGAATGGATAAAGAAGATGTGGTCCATATATACAATGGAATATTACTCAGCCATCAGAAAGGATGAATACCTACCATTTGCATCAACATGGATGGGACTGAAAGAGATTATCCTAAGTGAAATAAGTCAAGCAGAGAAAGACAATTATCATATGGTTTCACTCAGATGTGGAACATAAGGAATAGCACGGAGCAAATTAGGGGAAGGAAGGGAAGACTGAAGCGGGGGAAATCAGAGGGGGAGACAAACCATGAGAGACTGTGGACTCCAGGAAACAATCTGAGGGTTTCAGAGGGGAGGGGGTGGGGAGATGGAGTAGCCCAATGATGGGTATCAAGGAGGGCATGTGTTGTAATGAGTACTGGGTGTTATACGCAAACAAAGAATCATGGAACACTACATCAAAAACTAATGATGTACTGTATGGTGACTAACATAACAATAAAAAACAGCATCTGTTTACTTGCTTACAGTTCTAAGGGTCACAAATTCAGCATGGCATGACTGGGGGTCTCTGTTCAACATATCATAGGCTGAAATCATGTCGTTGGCCTGGCTAGGCCTTCATCTAGAAGTTCTGGAGAAAAATTGCTTCCAAGCTCATTCAAAGTATTGGCAGAATTCAATTCCTTGCAGTTGTAGGATTAAGTTCCCTATCTCCTTGCTGGCTATCAGTCAGAGGACTTTCCTTCTCACATGACCCCTCCATTTTTAAGCCAGTATCAACATATCAAATGCACCTTGTGCCTCGAATCTTTCTGATTTCCTCTTCTGCCACCAACCAGAGAAAATTTTTGCTGATACTAGGTCAGGTCCACCTGGCTAATCTCCCTGTCTCAAAGTCAGCTGTATCATGTAACATGTCATAATCTCGGTAGTAATAACTCATTATATTTACAGGTTCTAGAGATTAAACTATGGAATCTTAGGATCCATTTTCAGAATTATGCCTACTATCATCTCATCATAAAAACATCTCTTTTTCTGCACCCAGATGCACCCACGCACTTGGGGGTCACCAGGAAAACACAGAACATCTTCACAAATTATCCACTTTGGCCCTTACCTGTCAAATCTTATTATTAATCAATAGCCAGTGTGCCCTATATTAAAATCAGCAAACCAAGAGAATACAATCAGACCACCTCCTTCCATCAAAATATATATATATATATATATTTTGTGTATATATATATGTGTGTATATATATATATATAGTGTGTATATACGTGTGTATATATATATATATATATATATTTACACACATAGAGAGAGAGAGAAATTTGCCTATGTTTTAACACTTATAGGAATGGCATAGTATTCATGGGTGGGTACTCATACATACATTGCATTTTGGAACCTGGAGGATTAATTTGCATTCCAAACTGTGAAAAGAAGTAACCAATTTATACATGGAAAGTGATTCATATACCATGTTCACTGCAGCTTCATTTATAATAATGAAAAAAGTGTTTAACAATAGAGTGCAAAGTAAATTATAGCACATCCACAAGATACAGTCATTTATTTATTCTTTCAGCCTTTCACCAAATATTTATTGTTTCTCTGCCAAGTGCCTGGTACTGTTAGGTTCTAAGGATACAACAATGATGCAAAAGAGACTTGGTTCCTATTTTTGTGGAATTTATACTCCAGCTGGGAAGGAGAGACATTAATCAAATAATCACAGAAACTCATGTAAAATTGCAACCTCTGAAGGGTACAGCCATTTAAAATGATGGTTTTAATTTAAAAGTTGTCAAAAAAGGAGAGAATTGCCTATGATCTAATGTTAAGATAAATAAGAAGAATATGTAATTGTATACATGGAAAGATACTAATAATATAACATAAACTTTTCAAGGAGAAAAGACTGGAAGGAAACAAACCAAATGTTAATATCATTTGTCTTCTTTATATTTATATGTAGCCCCCAAATTATACAATTTGCATATATTACTTTTATAAATAGAAAAATTAAACTCTATTACAAAAATAAAATCATTTCATTCTATCTACCCCTGTAATCAATGCTTAAACTTTACATGGTCCGGGCCAGATTTTCACATCCTCTTTGTTTGAATTTTGTGGTTTAGGCTGAACTAATTGAAAACATAAAAATAAATGTAAAACTACCCAGTTATCACTTGGCAAATTCCCACTCTTTACATAGACTTGCAGATGTTGCTCAATATTCCAAGTGCCTTTGAAAATTTTTTCAGCAATGATTAAGCCCATAACATATCAGCATTACTGCTCCTCCACTCTTTCCCCCTCCCCTACCTCCTTGGCCAAGACCAGCATCTTCCCTTCCTATCATAATATCACTGCTTATAGAGGACTCACTCTATTAGATCTTTACAAGCATTGCCTCAAATCTCTACAGTATGACTACAGTATGACAGCACTGATATCTTCCTGTGACAGGTGAGGTATCAGAATGTTAGTATTACTTAATAGATAATAAACACCAAGGTTAGGATATGAACCCAGGACCGTCTGACTCCCAGGATCATGCTCTTTTCACTATGGTAAGCAGAATTCTAAGCCAGCCCCCAAGAGTCTGCTCGTCCCTCTCCCTCTGTTCCTCCCCCGGCTCTCACTCTTTCTCTCTGTTTCTCTCTCCCAAATAAATAAATAAAATCTTTAAAAAAAACTACATCAAACTAAGGATTTCTCTTCCTAATCCTCCCTGCCTTCCTTTGTACCCTTTTTTAAAAAGATTTATTTATTTGAGAGAGAGAGAGCATGTGAGTGGGGGGAGAGGTAGAGGGAGAGAATCTTCAAGCAGACTCCCCGCTGAGTGTGGAGCACTTCACAAGGGCTTGATCTCACAACCTATGAGATCATGACCTGAGCAGAAACCAACAGTTGGGCACCCAACCCACTGACCTGCCCAGGTACCCCTCCTTTCCACCATTTTTAATGTCCCTAATCTGAGGGATCCAAGTATGGGCCAGCAGGAAGGACACCCAGTCCCTCCACCCCAGCATGGACTCCTATGAGATCAAGCTGGGTTCAAACATAAACACCAGGTTCCAATGTTGGGGACCTCTCCCGATTTCAGTTCCAACCATTGGGCATGGTGAGAATGAGAATGAGAGAATTATGGTGGCCATTTCCCAGAAGATCCATTTCAAAGCTAATTCTTGATTATAGAGGTTGATGTCATGGAGATACTTAATATAAACTCATGTGAAATATATTTTGATGTCAGTGAGGGCTTTAATCAAGATGGCTGTGACTAGTGATGTTCCAAACCATTCTGTTAGGGTGAATGATTCCCCACATTCCAGGAGATTTCAGGAGAGCCAACAATGTCTAATGATTCCAAAATGTCTTGGGCCTCACTAGCCAACACTTAAAATTCATTTGCTTAGCTCTAATTCTTTGGTTTACAGGTCTGTGTTTGTTAAAACAGAGGCACTCCTGGAGGCGATTCCTCAGTTTAAACTTTCATCAATCAACAGCCAGAAGCAAACTTCATACCCTCTCTTGTGAACCATGTGATCATCAAAGGAATAAGAAATGAGAAAATGCTAGGGTGCTGAAGAGTAAACACAGGACAGCCAACATATACAGACTGGATATTCCTGGTACTGGACTCCAAAGGTACATACTCCCTTTGTTAGAAGCATCTGGGGACCCAAGCAGTTTATGCCTTACAAATAATGTTCATTCTGCTGCAGGAAAAAAAAGCCTTTCTTTTAGTCCCATTGAAATGAGATAATCATATTTTAATAAGAATTTCCAACTGTCTTGGGCGCCTGGGTGGCTCAGTTGGTTAAGCAACTGCCTTCAGCTCAGGTCATGATCCTGGAGTCCCTGGATCGAGTCCCGCATCGGGCTCCCTGCTCGGCAGGGAGTCTGCTTCTCCCTCTGACCCTCCCCCCTCTCATGTGCTTGCTCTCTCTCATTCTCTCTCTCTCAAATAAATAAATAAAATCTTTAAAAAAAAGAATTTCCAACTGTCTTATCTCTCTCCAGTTCAAACTTTACCATTGTCACTAACTTCACCCACAGAATAGGAGGCATAAACCCCAGTCCCAAAGCCACATATGAATGATGAAATTGGTGGGAAGTATCTTCAAATAAATGATGAGAGCCTTGATAAAGCAGAACTCACAACTTGGTAACTAGGGGGGATTTACACGTGTCTGCACCAAGCCTCAGACATGTACGAAGTGACCGGAAGATGAGCAGGCACCTTCTTCAAAGCACAGACACAGATGACGCCCCACGCAGGCTAGGGGTGCTATTCCCCGAACACAGCATGGGGCGGGGGCCTCTGCTTCACTGAGGCATGGGCACCGTCGCGATGCTGTGGCCGTGGTATTGCCCCTCTCCGTATCACTCGGTGGCTTACAAAGCAGGCTCAGAAAGCAAGTGGCCTCAGGAATCTATCATCCTAAGGAGCACAGTTCTAGAGGTGCCTGGGTGGCTCAGTCAGTTAAGCATCTGCCTTCAGCTCATATCATGATCTCAGGGTCCTGGGATCGAGCTCCACATCAGACTCCTTGCTCAGTGGGGAGTGTGCTTCTCCCTCTCCCTCTGCTGCTCCCCCTGCTTGTGCTCTCTCTCTCTCTCTCTCTCAAATAAACAAAATCTTAAAAAAAAAAAAAAAAAGAGCACAGCTCTAATTGCCCTCTGTTCTCCCTCCTTCTCAGGATCCATTCGCTACTCCCTTTAGCCCTAAAACCCAAAACAATGCAGGCCATCCTCTTTTGTGAACAGCAAAACTTGATTTCTCCAAGGGAGAATAAAATCTCAAACAGACACTTGTTTACCTTGAGCTGGAGAGGAGGAAAGAATGGGTGTGCTAAAGTAATCCTACCTAAAGGCAGCCCAGGAAAATCCCTGGCACCTCTTTCTAGAAAAGACATCTCCAATGGGGATGATGCTGTGCTAGAATTTTACAGGATTCCGCACAGTGAGTATTAGCTCAGAACTGGGTAAAAGTGGACCTTGCAAAGTACTTTGGCTTGCATTCCCTCCATCAACCATCCAGTCACAGGGGTTGCATATGCCATGCACTGTGCTAGTTGCTAAACAACCAGAGAGAAATAGGAGTTGTCTCTATAGGGAAGGGAACCAACCACCAGCAAATTTCACACTGTGTGAAGATACTCCAAAAGACACAAAGTACAGTATCTGCGTAACAAGGGATGCAAAGTAGCAAATAGTCCCCTTTTTTCCCTGGGACTCTGGGGCCCCAATTTAAACCTCTAGGGTTGCATGTACTGGAATGCAAACCGTTCTCAGAAGCAGCCAAAGACCACGCCCCATATGCCTCCTACTCGGTGGCTTAGAGCCCAGTCCTATCAGCAGCTAAATGAGTATTTTTGATTGATTGGTTGATTGATGTAAAATCCTTATCAGTGAGGTTGTTAACTCATACTACTGAAATGTGCAAGTTTGAGTTAAATATACAAAGACATCAGATCCCAAATGTAACAGCAGCGTTGCCTCATAACAGAGAGGAAGAAAAGATACGTTTTAATGGAGCCTTGGCAGGAGCTAAGGAAGCAGTTCAGGGGGAGCAATAAGAGGTCTGTCATGTTCTCAATGGCAGCAACCTCAAAAGAGAAGGCTTTTACATTTATGTGGATTTGATTATCCAGAGAGATAAGATAAAAACTGGTAAGGGAAATCAAAGAGAAATAAAACTCTTGAGATAGCTTGAGAAATCAGGTTATTTGGGAAAAGGAGGAGATCATTCAGTCAGTTGTTTTCTATTAAAAATAAACTCAAAACCAAGATTTCCAAGTTGATGTAATCTGCATCCTTCATAACAAAGACGAAGAATTTAAAAAGCAAGAGTACTGGACTAAACCCTATTTAGAAAGAAAAAAAAAAATCTAAAGCATTGATCCAAGCTATAGAAGAGTAACTTTACAAATATAGGATTGTTTGGGGAGAAGCTTGTAAAATGATGTAAGACTTATTGCGGGCCAGACTTTATCGTTTAAAAAAATAATATAAATTTTCCAATTGTTTAAGGTGGAATCAGTTGACACTGCATTTTCCTCTCGGAAATTCCAACCCTGATATCTTAATGATAATGAATAAATCTAAAATGAATGTCAAAACAAATAACAGGATGATAGGGAGTTTTCCTTCCTTTTAACTGACTGAGAAATAGTACACCCCTTCAGACTATGAACATCACAGCCACGCACACACACATGCGTGCACACACAGGTACACACACATTCGAAAATCCATAAAGTAAACAGAGGAAGGGTCTTGGTCATTCAGTCCACCAACTGCTTTAGCCGAAGTGTTTATATGGAGAGAGAAAGAGATCAAGAGTGAGAGAGAGCAGAGGACCTCATAACCAGAGTGATGGTGATTATTCTGGGATTCCCTGGCTGGTACGAGGCTCACTTGGGTTGTAGCTCTTTATAGACAGACCCCACATCACAGTCTGATTAAAACAGACAGCTGCCCAAGCTACTGATGAGAGTCCTACCTACTTGGAGAAACTGTTCTCCCTTGCCTGCTTGGGAAAATAAACCTTAGAATAAGTGAGGCCATTCTTCATCTCATTTTCCCAGCACACATCTAGTTCATAGCTGACCTAATCTATAAATGTGAGTCATCCAGCCTCTAACTCAGGGAAAGAAAGTAGGGAAGCCAAAGGATTAGGCAGGTCCCATTCATCACCCAGAAAATAAACAGGGTCCCGCTCCTGTAGTGGTGAGGAGAGAGTGGCTGTGTTACAACTAAGCACCCCAGCAGCGGGTGTCAACCAGGACCCAGCCAATAAAAACTTGACCTTGAGGAGCAGAGAGTCAGAAGACAGACGATCAGGCCAGAGAGATGAGTCTTGCTCTCTGTAAAATGAGAAGAGGCTATATAATTCCTTATATCTTTCTAGTTTTGCACTTTACAAGGCACATTACCAAACACATCGTATTTGACCCTCACAGCTTATTAGTGAGAAAGAGACAGGTCTCCAAAACCCAGATGACTTCAAAGGCTGGTATCCAACTCTATCATTTTATCTTTGCACAGGATGCATGTATTCACCTTTGTTCCTCAACTAGTCCTGTTTGCAATCAGGCCTGTCTCTAGTGAAGTTGCAAACAGACTGCTTAATGCAACTCGTAGTTGCATTGCTAAGGGGAATTTTTTTTTAAAGGGAAAATACCACAGTAACAATCACCAAGCATTTAAAGTGTGACTTTAAGGTGTTGAAACTGGTATTTTTCAACTTCTACTGCCAACTAGCACGCCGCTTTCATATAGTCTGCTTATCCTGAGAATGCTTCCCGGTTGCCAGTATTTCTGGAGCCTTTTTATTGAACCAGATATCCAGCATTAGGTCAAGGGCCTTGCAAGAAAATCAAGCTTCCTTCTTTAGAGTCACATTTTGTTTTGAACAGAAGGCTTCATTACTAATTACCCAGACTGTTCTCTCAAGTTATTGACAAAGTCTGTAGCAATGTGAGTTTGGCTACTTCAAGAAATCTTATCCCTCAGAAAGATAAGATTTGTCACCCCTGAGGAGAGTCAAAAGGACATGATGTGGACTCTATAGGCAATTCCAAAAGAGAAACTCCCCCACGGCCCCCATAACTAGAAGTGCCCCAAGCAGAAGGATGCTGTCTTGTTCCTATTCATATCTACAGAGCCTGGCACATTACCCACCACAGTGGTAGCTCTACAGACAGGCAAGCAGCCCGGTCCCACGGGGTCCCATGCAGGACTCTATACTCAGTATCATGCTTTGCTGCCACCATCTTGAAATTCTTAACAGTTTAACCGAGGGCCCTGGATTTCCTTTTTAGAATGGGCCCCACACAAAAGAGAACCATTATTATCCCCCAATAATTCCTTGTTAAGCTACACTGAACCACTATGGGTCTGGGATCTGCTTATAGTATAAGAAATAAGGTAGAGAAAAAAATCTGGGTTTGAATGCTCTTCCCAGTATTTACTGATTTTCTGGTCGGGGTTAAGTGAAATAATCCTCCAAAATATATATATACTGTGTTGTCTATCTTGTGATGTTTGAGGATTCTAATTATGTCTATAGAGCAAAGGGTACAAACTAGGCCTCCAGGTTGGATATTTTTATTATTATCATTATTTTTATGGACCTGGCCAGGGCTGGGAATATTAAATACAACATACAAAGAAGAAAGAGAGAGAGAGAGAAACATGCCTCATAATACTCCATAATAAACAACAGAGGAAATAAATTATCCACAATTTTTATAGCCTCAGAACTCAGTATTCCAAAACACAGCACTTTGGTAAAAATATAAGACCCGTGCATTTATAACACCATTGTAGTGTTCAAAGAGGATCAGGGACCTAAAAGTGCTTAAAACCTGAAAAGCATTAAATATAAATATGTCACAGTATCTTAGTTAAATCACAGTTCAATCACTTTTGTATTACCTTGTTTAATTAATGCATACTTTAAAAACCTGCATGCCAAAAAAGCCTTATGCTATATAATTATTTTTTGTATACTGTTAATTATAGTTATGATCATTTCTCCAAAATGTTGACTATCAGACCCTTGTTCCAAGTGGGAAAAGTCTTTCAGTAACTACAATAAAAGAAGTAGAACATATTTTCTTAGGATAGAATTTCTCTATAAGACTAATACCATTTGGATGGGTGATTACTTTGAAAAGCCACTTGGAGTACAAGGTAAAAAGAACCCTCTGTCCATTATCTGCCCACCTTCCTGGCAAAAGGCCATGCTTGTGGGATAGTTGATAGTGACAGTTCTCCTACCTATCCAGGTTTGTTTTGCTGAATGGTGTGGATAGGTAAGCTGAGCATGTTAAGTACACTCCCTGACATGAGGCAGATGACTTCTCAGGCTCCCAGGGAAGGGAGGAAGGAGGCTGGGAAGAGCGCCCTCGTGGGAAGACAGAAGCATCCAACAAGCAATGTTATGGTAGGATGTACCAACAATCTTCTTCCCCAGCTTACAACTGAATCTTCAGTAAAATCTTCACAGCTCACTAATTGTTGACTTAAACGTTTGGGGCGAAGGGCAGCAAAGGCATGTGAGAAGCATAGCTGAGGCCGAGCAAAAGATGTCCAGTGCGCCCAGGATGTCATGGAACTGGAAACCAAGGATGGCTGTTACATTTAGTAGTGGTTTTTATAAAAATACAATCAGATATGAATACAAGAGCTCTCATATTTATAATAATGACGATGATGATGATGATGCCTTCAATATCTCTTTTTCTATAGCATTTCCACATAAAGGTCTTTCTCTTTAACTGCCATAAAGGAAGACAGAGGAGACGTGAGGGAGTCAGAAAAATAAATAGGATCATTGGACCGAGTATGGTCAGTTAGTGCCTGGCAGTAATGGCCATGCCCTTCTGTTTGCCCTAAATCACAAGCACTGGAAGACTACAATCTACATTTCCTAGACCCCCTTAGATCTACGCACGTGGATAAGATAGAGGCTCTGAGGGTGAGCTTTGAAGGTAAGCAGAAATGGAGGCATTCTTCAGAGGCCGCAAGGGTCTGAACTCTAGGGTGCACCTTTTGTCACCTGCCTGTGTCACGGGGAGGGGCGTGGCAGCTTGGGAGTTTCCCTGACTTCCGGATCACAGCTATCACAATGGCCCCAGATTTCTGCTTTGGCAGCCATTTGAATAATTTTATAAGCATCTAATTTCCTCTATTAAATCTTGTGTTGCCTGAAGTAACTACCTATCAGAGATCTCTTTCCCACACTGAATCTAGAATGGTATCATGACCTATTAGATGAACCCCACTCATAACTCTCTAGATTTAAACAGTCAATGGTGTAATTTGTAATCAGCATGATCTCTCTCCAAACTGTTCTGTCAAAGGAAGAACAGCAACTTTCTTCTTGCTATCTTAATTTATTCAATTCTGTTAGTGTTTAGAAAACACCCACAAGGCAATAGGACTACTTATTCAATTTATGAAAAACTTTACCACCATGGGGTAGGCAATCGCACATTTGAAAACATTCAATCACCATCAATAAAACAGGGCAGCAGCCATTTAAAAAGGTGAAATTGAATAGAACTTCCTCAGAAAGCAACTGAAATGAGCTTTGTGCTGTGTCCTAAAGGTCAGTGTGTAGACACCTTAACAAAGCAGCTCATTTGGGTCAATTTCTTTACCCATCTCCAGCAAGGCATGCCCAAAGCATGTTGCTTCTGACATTCCCTTTTTCACATCATTTATCTGTTTTGAAGTCCCCATCCAACCCCCAGGCACCTTTACCTACATGCCTAATACCCTTAAGAGGCCAGATGAAATGCTACTTCCTCCAGGAAGATTTCCCTGACCCACTTGGTTTTTCCTTCACTTGTTTTGTAATTCTCACACCTATCCCATATCCCATTCTTTCTGATACAGCACATTTATTCCTTTGATATTTTTCTGGATATACAAACACATTGTACTTCCCTGAAATCTATCCAGACTATAAACTCAAGATGGTAAGGGCTGGATTTTTTGGATTGGGGTTTTTTGTTTGTTTGCTTGGTCATTTTGTCATTGCTCGCTCTCTAGCACCTAGCACAGTACTTGGTATTTGGTAGGCTCTTGATAAATATTTGCTAAAAAAATAAATTGTGTTAGCAATAGATATTGGTCCATCAAAAATCTGTGCACCCCTGTCCATAATACAGAGCTGTTCAGGGGACACCCCTTGCATTTGCAGTGGCCACAAGTCTATTTTTTACCAGTAGAATATAAGCAGAAGTGAGCTATGTCCTTATTGGGCTGGAGCAGTAGAAACGGGTCCCTTTCCCCTTTCCACAGCTAGAGATGCAAACGTCCAAGGCCCTAGGTATTGAGGTAGCCACAGGACAAAGCCTAGATCCTCAACTTACCATTCAGGGAAAAAAAAAAAAAAAAAAGACTTTTTCCATTGGGAAAACACATCCTGAAAACTCACTTCTTAGAGAAATTAAAATGTATTGTATTATCCCCACGTAGAAGTTCTATTCATAATAGCTAAACACTGGAAACAACCCAAATGTTTATTAACTAGCAAGTGGATAAATACGCATCTAATGGACTATTACTCAGCAATACAAAGGAATGGCACATGCAACAACATGGATGAATCTCAAAAAGCATCATGCTAAGTAGAAGGCAGACACAAAAAAGTATATATACCAAATGAGCCCATGAGCACATTAATTAGTATATTATTAACTTTAATGCAATATTAATATAGTGCTCTGGAAAAGACAAAACTATAGGAACAGAAGCCAAAGCACTAGCTGTCAGTCTCTGGGGGTGAAGAGGATTCACTTTAAAGGATCACAAGGCAACTTCGTGGAGTGACAGAAATGTCCTATATCTTAATGGTAATAGTGAGTACACAGCTGTAAACATTTGTCAACCTTCATTGAACTGTACACTTTAAAAGGGTGAATTTCACTATATATAAATTATTCCTCAATAAACCTGATTTTTTAAAAAATCTCCTGTGTTAAAGACAGAATTTTGGAGTTTATGTGATACACCGTCAAATATGTTGGTGTCATCCTAACTAATACACGGATGGAAGAAGAATGAAGTCCAGTGCCCTACCAGGGCCTACTTTAGCATGCTCCAGGAAGCCCTGTGTGTTGCTGAGCTCAGAATAAGTGCTCAGGAAAAACATGTCGAAGTAAATTTAATTTTCCTCCCACAATTTTTGCATTCTGTGGTTTGCCTAAAATCATTTATATATTCATTCACCCATTGCCTCCTTTCACTGCACACCATGAAACAAAAGCTGCCAAGCCCGGAACCCTGCAAACACATTTTTCAAATACTTTCCATGCAAGCAATCAGGCATTGGCCTGTTTTATTCATAAGACGATTTTTCTTTCTAGCTGCTGGAGCACTTAAACATTTAATATCCATAAAACTGCTCTAATTTTTTAAGAACACAAATGGGGATTCCATTGCACTGAATATGGAATTATTTGGTGTCATAGCAACAAGCCTCATAGTGCTAGTCAGAATTCTCTCACTGAGAGTAGTTCTCAAACAAACAGTCTGACCTTCTTGGTCATCCTTCTTCCTCACAGATTTAGAATCCTAGGCTTCTAAGACTCACTGCCCTTCCACCTTGAAATTATCTTTTTTCTACCTTGAGAGGAGTTAATACCCCTAGCATTTTATTAAATCTTTTCCCTGAAGTTAACCAAAACAAATGAAAGTGCCCTGGGAAAAAAGAATTTAAGAAGCAGATTCTCTATTTAGTATGATTTTCTAGAAAGATTTGCCCACCAATATGCAGCTAAAATATTAAAGGGGCTTAAAGAGGAGATGGTGAAGGCTTTAGAGTCAGTCAGATGTGCACTGGAATTGCAACTGGTATACTTGCTAGTTCTGGGAAATGGACATATAATTTAAGCTCTCTGAGTCTCAGTTTTTTCATCCATAATAATGATATGAGGAGCTCCTGGGTGGCATAGTTGGTTGAACATCAGACTCTTGATTTTGGCTCAGGCGGTGATCTCAGGGTCATGAGATCAATCAAACCCCACATCAGGCTCTGCACTTAGCTCAAAGCCTGCTTAAAGCTCTCTCTCCCTCTCCCTCTGCCCCTCTCTCCATGCTCACTCTCTCCATCTCCCTCTCTTTCTCTCTTAATAAATATTTTTTAAAAAATGGTATGAGAAACCAACTGACAACAAGGGGTTAAAGGATTAAGCTGCACTGACAAATAAGATGAGGCAGAAGAATTTAAGGAAGTGAATTTTTTTGAGGGAAGAATATCAAAGAGCAAAAAACATTAGGCCACTCTTGCATCTCAGAGTTAAGAATGGTCTAGAAGCGAAACCATTTCCAAATTTGAAACAATTTGTTGTGATTTAAGGAGAAGTGAATGAAAGAGTAGGCATGAGCCCCATGTGGTCAGGAACACTATTCTTTTTATGGTTAGCCTCAGCCTGGCACATGGTAGGTGATCAAAGTCACTGAATGTTGAATGAAAACCTGGATTCTGGACTCAACTTCTTTATAACAGTTGTTACTGCCCCGGTGGGATTTGGTTTCCTCGTATATAAAGAGATTATCTGAAATGGTACTTCTAGCTCTGAAATGTAATAGTTTATAGCTCCTAAAAGTGAACAGGGCCTTAAGGGTCGTCTGGTTAATACTGCTCCTGCTGTCTCTATTTCCACCCCTGGCAGAAGGGCACTGAAACCTTCCATGATGGATTGTTGCCCATCATTTCGATGGAATAGATGTAAATGACATTGGGTGATATTTCTGTGTCTCCTCTTACATACCATTAATAATTCCCTACGTTATAAAAAATGTGCAGTGCCTACTAACCAAAATGTCAAAATTGACATGCCGAGATTACAGATACTCTAAGAACAGAGTCAAATACCTCGGAAAGAACATTTGTATTCTAGGGTCGGCTGCAGTCTTAGAGATGCTGCACAGTGCCTTGACATTATCAGAGGCATGTGGAAGTAAAATCTGTCTCTCAAGACATACTTTTCCTCTGATCAGACAATTAATGAGAGAGGCTATTAAAGCTAATCTCAGGTTGTTAGCATTTGAAAAGGAGCTCCCTGAAAAATAGGCTAAGAAAGAAGACATTAAAATAGACGAACCAAATTTGGTGATGGAGCATTTCCCCACTTTGGATGGATGATGGACGGATAATGTGAACAGATGATGGATGAGTCAGTAATGTAGACAAATGGCAGGGAGAGAAAGCATAGTGACATTCCTGGGGACTTGGACTGACACACCAGAGTACAATTGCTTTGTAGTCAAATTAAGCACTCAGTCATTCATAGGACCAGAGAAATGTAATCTGTAATCTGTAATTTTTAAAGAGGTATTTAGTACTAATTAAACAAAAGGTGCCCTTCTCACCTTCCCCCATAACAAAATCCCTTTCTTAAATCCTTATGACAAAAGGGTTAATGGAAAGTTTAGTTAAAATCACTAAAATTTGGCAGGTGAGTGATTGTAAGATAGCATGGTTTAAGAGGGTGACGTGGGGGCTAGAGGACAGGGAACAGGACAGACAGAGCAAAATACGTATTTTAGTCAGGCTAGGATGGACTCTTCTGGGTAACAAACTGCATAATCACACATGAAACTTTTTTTTTCTTGCAAACATCTGTTTCAGGACTGAGGGCTTTTCCAGGGCATCTGGATCTCTATGCAGCAACTTTGTGCTCCAGGATTCTTGGATCTGATGGCTCTGTCATCTCAAATTAGAGATTTCTCAGTCCTTGGAACAGAAAAAGAGGTTATAGAGAACTAGCCATTGCTCAGCACCACACAGAACAACTTTGGAGAGACCAAGACACCCTGGCCCCCAAACCATCTAACTGAGAAGCTATCCCCTCCCTGGATTCAGCTCCATCACCACACAGGATCCTGTGGCCCTAACTCCTCCTGCAATATAGAAAATTAGATCAGCCTATATGAAGATTTTATATGCGGACACTTGAATTTTAATTGAAGGGAAAAGACGCAGCCCACTCATGGAGCTTAGCATGAGGGTAAAGAGGGAAGAGACAATTGATATTGGGGACCAATGTAACAGGTATGAATTATTACACTAATTCCTAGAATAGTTGAGGTCCTGGAAAGAGCCAGACCTCTATTCATCTGGAGGACAACCCCATCGAGTGAGCTGCTGCCCTGACATGTGCTCTTTCCCCTTCAGCCAGGCCTCACAGCTGGTACTCTCAATCCTTATGTCAGGCTCCAGTGCAGATGTGGCCCCTAGGGGAAGGATGCCTGAAGACCCAAAATCCTCCGTGCTGGCTCAGGAGCCAGGCAAAGCCAGCATTGGAGTTTACCTGGTAAATGCTTAGCACAGAGCTAGCAGATGCTGTTCCCAAAATGAGAGCTCACGTGGAAAGCTCTCATTTTACATGAACTAACCCTTCATCCTCTTAACAATATAAGATGTGCAACCAGCAGCCAAACTCACTATACTATTGTTCCAGAACATTCAGGCCCCCTGGCAAGTGTCCTAAATCATCTCCCAATGTGGTCTCACTTGTCCCCCAAAGACTCCCAGTGACTGCAGAGCTGCTGCTGAGCCCCATCTCTGACTGGGGTGCCTGTCTCTTGCTGAAAAAGCTCCTTACTGTTGACCATTTAATTTTCATTAAAAAAACCTATAACCTCTTTTCTGTGTTGGGGGTCCCTAAGGCCACCCCCAGGTTCAGTGATTTACAAGGAGAACTTCTCACATTCTCAGAATAAAGTCATACTCGTGACTCTGATTTACTACAGTGGAAGGATACAAAGCCAAACCAGCAAAGGGAAAATGTGCATGGGGTGAAGTCCAGAGGAAACCAGGCACAAGCTTCCAAGAGTCTTCTACTTGTAGAGTCACACAGGACAGTTTAATTCTTTCAGCATGGAATTACAACAACACATGTGAAATGCTATTTACCAGGGTAATCATTAGAGACCCGATGTCCAGGGCTTTGACTGGGGGCTGTCACACAGGTACACTGTACCTCGTATGTATCAGAACCAAGTCTCCCAGAAGGAAAACAGGGGTTCAGCATAAATCACATGGGTTGTAAAAATGGTTGAGCCACAGTGAGCCACTCTGATCGGTTCTGGAAATGATGGGACCCCTCTTAAAACCCAAGTTTCCAGATACCAGCCAACGGCCAATCCTGCAAGCAGACCTTTCTAAGGATAGCAGTCAGACTTGGATGCTCTATCTTTTCTACACACTTGCCTGTCTACCAGGCACAATACTAAAGCATGAGTTACAGATATTTATTTTTCAAGTATCTACTATGTGCCAGCCTTAGTTCCAAACACTGGATACACAGAAGAAAAGGGGGAAAAGGCAGACAGAAGTCCTTCCCTCACAGAGGTTTCACTATCTAGTAAGGGAAATAGACTTCAAGGAAACTAATAAATACATAATAAAAAGTGTCTTGTCAGGGAGATGAAAATGTTCTGAAGCAAACTAAAGCAGGGTGAGGAAATGAAGATGACAAAAAAGGCATTCCAGAGGAAGTAGTCAGGAAAAGCCTTGGTTCCCAGGGTACATTTGAGCAGAGACCTGAGTGAAAAGAGGGGGCGAGTCATGTGACTCTTGGGGGAAAAGCTTTCCAGGCAGGGGGAAGGGAGTGCCAAGTCCTTGAGATGGGGATGTGTTTGGTGTGTATGGAGTAGCAGCAGAGAGACCAGGATGGCTGAAACTTATGAAACTGAACACCCAAAGAACAAATAATCTACTCAAGAAATGGCAGAAGACATGAACAGATATTTCTCCAAAGAAGACATACAAATGGCCAATAGACACATGAAAAAATGCTCAACATCACTCGGCATCAGGGAAATAGAAATCAAAACCACAATGAGATACCACCTCACACCAGTCAGAATAGCTAAAATTAACAAGACAGAAAACAACAAATGTTGCCAAGGATGCAGAGAAAGGAGAACCCTCTTACACTGTTGGTGGGAATGCAAACTAGTGCAGCCACTCTGGAAAATGGTATGGAGGTTCTTCAAGAAGTTGAAAATAGAACTACCCTATGACCCAGCAATTGTACTACTAGGTATTTACCCAAAGATACAAATGTAGTGATCCAAAGGGGCACCTGCACCCAATGTTTATAGCAGCAATGTCCACAATAGCCAAACTGTGGAAAGAGCCCAGATGTCCATTGACAGATGAATAGATAAAGAAGATGTGGTATATGTATACAATGGAATATTACTCTGCCATCAGAAGGGATGAATGCAACATTTGCATCAAAGTGGATGGAACTAGAGGGTGTGATGCTGAGTGAAATAAGTTAATCAGAAAGACAATTATCATATGATTTCACTCACATGTGAAACAGCACTGTAGCGGAAGGGAGGGGAAAACAGAAAGGGAAGTCATCAGAGAGGGAGACAAACCATGAGAGACTCTTAACTATAGGAAACAAACTGAGGGTTGCTGGAGGGGAGGTGAGTGGGGGGATGGGGTAATTGGGTGATGGGCATTAAGGAGGGCACATGATGTGATGAGCACTGGGTGTTATATGAAACTGATGAATTATTAACAATGCATCTGAAACTAATGGTGTACTATAGGTTGGCTAATTGAATTTAAATTTAAAAAGGGGGGGGTGGAGCAAGATGGCGGAGGAGTAGGAGACCTGGATTTCGTCTCCTCTCAGGAATTCAGCAGGATAGGGATCAAACCATTCTGAACACCTACAGACTCAACAGGAGATCGAAGAAAAGAAGAGCAACAACTCTCTGAACAGAAAAGCGACCACTTT
>NC_138371.1:89016272-89044411 GCF_054177405.1 Leptonychotes weddellii | reverse complement strand
AATGCTACCTAGAGCAATCTACACATTCAATGCAATCCCCATCAAAATACCATCCACTTTTTTCAAAGAAATGGAACAAATCATCCTAAAATTTGTATGGAACCAGAAAAGACCCCGAATAGCCAGAGGAATGTTGAAAAAAAACTGGCAAGGAGGTAGGGCAACAGGATCTCTCTTCCATTGCTGGTGGAAATGCAAAATGGTATAGCCAATTTGGAAGATAGATTTTTAGTTTCTTACAAAGCTAAACATAGTCTTACCATACGATCCAACATTTGCACCACTTGGTATTTACCCAACTGATTTGAAAACTTAGATCCACACAAAAAACAGCATACAAATGTTTATAGCAGCTTTATTCATAATTTTCCAAAACTGGAAGCAACCAAGATGTCCATGAGTAGGTGAATGGATAAACAAACTATGGTACATTCATACAAAAGAATGCTATTCAGCAATCAGAAAGAATGAGTTATGAAGCCACACAAGTACATGGATGAATCTTAAATGCATACTAAGTGAAAAAGCCAGTTTGAAAGGCTGTATATTGTACAATTCTATTTATATGACATTCTAGAAAAAGCAAAACTATAGAGGTGATAAACACATCAGCCATTGCCAGGGGTTTAGGGGCAGTGGGGAGGATATGGTTGAATAGGTGAATCACAGGGCATTTTTTTAGGATGGTCAGACTACTTTGTATGATATTGTACAATGCATTCATCAAAACTCATAGAACTTTAAGGCACAAAGAGTTAACTTTAATGGGGGCAACTGGGTGGCTCAGTCATTAAACATCTGTCTTCAGCTCAGGTCATGATCCCAGGGTCCTGGGATCGAGTCCCACATCAGGCTCCCTGCTTGGTGGGAAGCCTGCTTTTCCCTCTCCCACTCCCCCTGCTTGTGTTCCTGCTCTCGCTATCTCTCTCTCTGTCAAATAAATAACTAAAATCTTAAAAAACAAAAGAGTTAACCTTAATGTATGCAAATAAAAGAATAATAATGTAAGATACCAATGGATATGTGGATAGAATGCAGATGTGACCAAAAAAAACTAATTATATTACAAATGGGTGAAAAAATTTCACTGAAGGAGATGGAGGGAAAGGTGCTGACCTAAGTACCTTTGGAAACGATGGAGTATGTAAGACTAAAGGCAAAAGGAACTGCACAAAGCAATGTACTCTCACTGGTAAATGTGTTCCCACAGAGGTACAAGATGAGCACTGAGTAATGTAAAGAATTGATAATTCACTCTATTTGTACACCTGAAACTAATACACACTGTATGTTAATTATACTGGAATTTAAAATATATATATTTTAAAATATTAACAATTCTGAATCCACTATACGTTGTCTGCTGGAATTGAACCAATAAGGAAATGAATGAAGGGTGGTGGGAGCCCAGTACCTCCCTGTTGGAGTGGGAGGTTACAGATAAGCCGAGAGAGAAGGCTAGAATGATCCATATGGTAATAGATTAGCAGGAGACATTAGTGCAAATTCATATTTAGATTAATATAGATGGTTACATACCATCTATAGATGGTTACATACAAAATATTTATAGATATGTGTTTATAAACAGGTTAGTATACACACATATATGCCATTGCTTTGTCAGCTGAGCTGACCTAGAAGCCACACAACCCTGGTAGCAATGAGCACACCCAACATCCAGATCTTGGTTCCTAGGATCAGTGTCCAATAAAAGGATCTGGACTTCCTGGAGAAATAGTTGATTCTAGGTCTGGGTCAGAAAATATAGAAGATGAGTATCTTGTAGTGCCAGAAAGTAAGTAAATACTTAAAAAAGAAAAGACAAGGGAAGGGGAAAGGAAGGGAAGGGAAGGGAAGGGAAGGGAAGGGAAGGAAAAAGAAGCCCACAATGATGAAAATATGTCAAAATAGCACATGAGCCAGCAGGGAGAACAATAAAATAAATAAAGCAGTATTCAGTTATAATCCAAAATATGAAAGAAATGTCTATGCATCCATAGGATATAAACACAAGATTAAATAAATTAATAAATGTAGAGAGCAGACAAATCTCCCATGCAGACTCATTCCAAATAATTTATATACATACTTTGCTCACAAGAAGGTAGAAGGTAACTCCCACTCTTGAAGTATGGGAGTTTTTTTCTTTAAAAGTAGTGACTTCCTTTCAAAGAATACAGTACAGAAAGGAAGGAGAAAATAGAGTAACTCTACAGTGAAACCTAACAAACCCTATTTCCTCCACATGATCAAGGTCAACATTGACATTAATAAATTGTGTTGATAACATGTACCCTTGATATGAGGTGACAAGAATGGCATCTTACCTCTGTGGTCTGCCTCCCAAAGACCCAAAATCCCAATCTAATCATGAGAAAAACATCAGAAAAATCCCAGTTGAGGGACAGTCTACAATATATATGACCAGTACTCTTCAAAACTTTTAAGCTCATCAAAAACAAGAAAATTCTGAGAAAATGTCACAGCTGAGAAGAGCCTAAAGAGACACAATAGTGTTCTGGGTGGGATCCCGGAACAAACAAACAAACAAAAATATTAGGTAAAACTAGGGAAATTTGAATAAATATGGGCCTTATGATAATTTATCAATATTTCTTCATTAATTGTGAAAAACACACTCTAATGAGTAAAGTGATAACAACAGAGGAAACTGAGCATGGGGCATATACAAACTCTCTGTACTAGCTTCCCAATTTTTCTGATATTCTCAAACTACTATAAAAAATGTACTCTAGCAAATCGTGTGACTCTGGAGTCGGATAGAGTTGGGTTGAATGTCACATCTGTGAGACCTTAGGCAAAATACTTAACATCTCTGCACCTCAGCTTCCCCAATGTTGTGGAATGTATGAATGCAACCACATCCTCTCTATAAGCATCTCCATAGAGCTGATGCCCCCATATACACCCTTTCCCTTCCTTTTCTATGCAAAATAACAATTACAGAGAGCCTGGCAGGGAGTTTGAAGGCCATACTCATCTGGCTCACTTCCAGTTAGCTTCTGGCCTCTTTCCAGAACTCAGACAGGATGGGTGTCTTCTTTATATGTGAAAGCCTAACAATAGTGAAGCAAAGAACATCAGAAATGTGTTTACTGGATTTTCCTGGACTGGGTCCTACACTTTGGGTAAAGGATTCCTTACAAGTAGGTCCATGGTCCCCTAACGCCTCCAGAAAATGGCCAGGTGGTTTCCCCTAACCTAACACCCTCAGTCCCCTCTCTGGCCTCTGGAATTCCTGGCCATGTATGTCCCATCCAGCTCTTCCATCTTGACCTAAAAGTCTGTATCTAAAAGCCCACTGTGTAATGAGTTTATCTCTAACATGTCAGATAACTCGAGACATGGCATGATGAAGGCCACAGCTGGCCAATCTTTTGCTTTTTCTTTTTGTTCTTTTCCTCCCCTTTATCACCCCACCAATATTTAGCCACAGCTAGCATCCAAAGAGAACCCAACGTGGAATTTTCATTTGAAAGAACTGCAACAAGGAGAGACAACGAAATAAAGTCAATGGAGTGATGGTTTAATTTGTCTTACTGTTTGTATTTAACAAATACTAATATAATGTTTACTACATACATTATAAATATTAATTCATTTTCATTATGACCTTATAAACAATGTTAAGGCTTCATAAAAATTAATTCAATAATCTTCACTATGATTACTTGCAATTTTACAGGTGAGGCAACTGAAACACAGAAAGTTTCAATAACTGTCCCCAGGATCAGAGCTAAGGAATGGCCAAGAAGAGCTGAGGGTTCAAACCTGGGCAATCTATCCCCCTGGTCCAGAGGCTATGTGACAACAGAGACAGACACTTCACACAGTGTTTATTTTATTAGATTTAATACTCACAGAAACCCTTTAAGTTTACTATTCACACACACACACACACACACACACACACGCACACACCCTAATAGATGGACCTTGACCAAATTCAATGTTTGCCTAGGAAGGAATGGGATAGACAGGGAGACGGAGTTGCAGGGATATTGGATGCATCAAAGATGCATCAAGGAAAGGGCAGAGTCTCCTAAACATTGTCCTCCCACCAGCCCCCTGACAGTGTCAGCCCCCATCCTGACAGCTCCACCAGGCCATACTCCCCTGTAGCAGGAGGCCACCTATGTCACCCTGTTCCTTTCAAGTACATCAAAAAGGACTGAAACACCCTGTCATGTTGTCCCTGGATAAAATCTAGACTTTTTCTGTAGTTTCCAGGTTCTTTGAGCCATACCAACACCTCCCAGGCCTCATGCCAGCCACCCACAAATTCCCTGTTTAAATAGTTAGGCTCCCCACTTCTACCCACAGAGAAGGTTTCCACCCCTATGGAAATGACTGGCATTTCTAATCTAGCAATCCAAGGAAGACCAATCGTTAAGAAAACCAAACAGAGCAATGCATCACAGAAGCCATACTGCTACCCTCCTATCATTTAGTATTGATGAGGGTCACTCAATTTGCATTTTTAAAGGTGTTTCTAACTCAAATTTGGCATGTTCCATTTTTCTCAGACCTTGGGGGAATCTTAGTAACAAGAAAGTTTCCTATAGGTGGTGTTTTCCTTGGTTGTAAGATTTTGCATCCTCACATGCCCTCCATCCTCTGGGCCTCACTCCTTGATTTCTGCTCCCATCTCTCCATCCTGTTGACGATTCCTGGTCAAGCATGAGCACCCCTGAGTGGACCATGGTGTGGGCTAGGTTGGAAACAAATCCACTGTCTGATGCAAACAGCATAAGACCAGTGATTCCAGTGCTACTAACAGCCCTGTCTGTGGCTTTAAGCCGGTTAACTGACCTTTCATGGGGCAAAAGGTTTCTCATTAGGCAAATCAGCATAACCCAGCCCCACTCTACTTCCTTCCCTCTAAGAATCACAATGCAGTTCTCAACTGGGCAACGCTGCCTCCATACAGGGCATCTGAAATTGTTAAGTAGGCATTTTGGGGGTTATCACAACAGCTAGGGAGCATTTTAGTGGAAGGAAACCAAGGATGTCAAATGGTCTGCAGTGCCTGGAACTGTCGCTCATGATGAGAATTTCCCCACAAACACTGCTAATATTCTCTAAAAATCTCTGTTGGAGGCCCTAAAGATGGAAAGCTTCAAAGAGCTTTATAAATTCAAACATGGTAGCACTAAGTAGCTAAACTTTTGTTCAATTTTCTATTTCATTAAAAGAAATTCTATAACTGGAAAACCTCTCTTTGTGTGTGTGTGTGCGTGTGAGAGAGAGAGAGAAAGAGAGTGCACTTAGACAAACTAGAAAAAGCACTCACTAAATTGTGCATCTGCAGAGCCAGGCACTAACTCTAATTCTACCACGGACCCACTGCACAACCTTGAGCAGCACTTGCCCTTCTCTTGGGTCACTCAGAATCCCCTGATCCCTGGATGAAATGTTTGTTCTGGTTAATTTCTAAGGGACTATGAAGCTCAACATTTCCATGACTCTAAGACCCATGAAAACCTCATCACTCTTTCTATACTTTAATAAGCAAATGTGACCAGTGTGAGTACATTAAATAAAGGAGTTCAAGATTGATGGGGGTTACCCTGTGTTTTTTGCTATAAAGGTTAAGCCCAGTAGAATGACAGCAGTGATGGAGAGATGTCACCTGGAGTTGAGGAAGGCAGATGGCAAGGTAGCTATGTGCTGCTACTGGGGGTATTTTCAGATAACTCAGAGGCAGAGCTAAGAACATGCTGACACATATCCTCTCAGCTGAGTGAACTATCTGGAATCTGAGCAGGGATGTAATTGGTTGGGAAGAAAATTTGAATGCAGCCATTAATTTATTCTATAAACATTTATGAAGCACACAGTGTAGCAAGTCCTGAACTAAAAGAGTAATAGCCCCTGCCCTCAAGGTGCTCACAAGTTCCAGGAAGGACACGTAAACAATTTTTAAAAACATGACAAATGCTGTCAAATACAAGGTTCCGTAGAAGAGAGGAAGCCTTACCTCAAGACAAAAGACCTTCTTAGGCCCTTGATGGACATGGGGTCACCTGGCAGGGAGGTGGTGTGGTAGCTGGAAAGAAAGGTGGGAGCGCCCTTTGAGGCAAGTGTGACAACACTAAGAGAGAGCAAGGCATGTCTGGGAGAGGACCATAAGGTAACAAGCAAGACGATGAAATGACAATGAATCAAACCCAACAAAATTGGAAACTAGAAGCAGATAGGGTTATTTTTAGATTGTCTAACTGCTGAATGAGACAGAACAGCCTATGTTCAATCTTCTTTTGAAGTGAGATAATAAATATCTAAATCGTTGAGGCCACTTTGGTTGGGTTTTCTATAACTTGGAGATAAACACATCCTAACCAATAGATAGAAGTAATATCAGACTGAAAAGAAGAAATGGCTAAAAGGAATGTTCTCTGGGAGGTGACACTTTGTAGAGACAGAAGACACAGGGTTTTTTTTAATGTAGCCCTCTGCACTGTTTTTAAATCATAGATATGTATTACTTCGATTTTTAAAAAAAGCAGGGATGCCTGGGTCACTCAATTGGTTAAACATCTGACTCTTGGTTTTGATTCAGGTCATGATCTCCCCTTCATGAGATCAAGCTCCACATTGGGCTCCACTCTCAGCACAGAGTCAGCTTCAGATTCTTGCTCCCTCTGCCCCTACCCCCACTCTCTCTCTCTCTCTCTCTCAAATAAATAAATAAATAAATTCTTTTAAAAAAAAGCAAATTAGGGACAAATGCTTACACGTATATAAGACCTTCTATTTGTTATGTTAAATACATTAATTTTTTAAAACCTTGTTTTTTTAATTATCTCATTTTAAACTACTTGCTAATGTTATGTATTAAAATAGAAGCCAGAATTTTGTCCATAGGATTTCATCACACATCTCATATGCTGTGACTCCCAGCTGAAGGATATTATAGCTGTATGCTCACTCTCTCGCCTCATTTGGTGGCAGCAAATGTAGAAAATGTTATTTTTACATAGAGATGGGAAATAGAGCCACATACACTAGGACAGTGGTTGTCAATCTTAACGTGTGTGAGGATCGCCTGGGAACTTGCTAAGGCAAGAAACGCACGGTTTGGAGGCCCAGCTTTGGAGATTCTGTTTCAGGCAAAATACGCATTTTTAGAAAGTCCCGAAAGGACTCAGATGCAGGTGTCCCATGGACCACACTAACCACCGCATGATTTGAGAAACACTGTGCTAAAGGGTCTGTGGGGAAAACAGTTGCCATCATATGGCCTGGATTGACCATTCTCCCACCTGCCCCCAGCAATGCACTCATCTGTGCATGCAGTAAATGTTTGTTGTGCACATACAGTATGCTCATCACTGAAAGCACAGAGCTGATTAAGACAGCACTCTGGCCCTTAGAGACTTAACAGCACAGCTGGAAAGAAAACTCATGAATGGAATTTTTCTTGATTCTTTTTTTTTTTTTTAGCTCTACTAAGGTATAATTGACAAGTAACACTGTAAGATATTTGAAGTATACACTGTGATGATTTGACATATGTATACACTATAAGAAGATTTCCCCCATCCAGTTAATGGGGTGAGGGTGAGAACATTTCATTTCTATTCTCTTAGCAAATTTCAATTATACAAAACAGTGTTATCAACTATGGTCAACATCCTCAGACCTTAGCTATCTTATAGCTGAAAGTCTGTACCACTTTACCAACCTCTCCCTCGTTCCCCCACACCCAAGTGCCTGGCAACCACTTTTATAATCTCTAAAATTCACTGTGAATTGTATAAGACTGGTGAATCACAGACCTGTACCTCTGAAACAAATAATACATTATATGTTAAAAAAAAAAAAAAAGAAGAAGATAGCAGGAGGGGAAGAATGAAGGGGGGAAACAAATAATACATTATATGTTAAAAAAAAAAAAAGAAGATAGCAGGAGGGGAAGAATGAAGGGGGGAAAATCGGAGGGGGAGACGAACCACGAGAGACTATGGACTCTGAAAACAAACTGAGGGTTCTAGAGGGGAGAGGGGTCAGGGGATGGGTTGGTCTGGTGGTGGGTATTAAGGAGGGCACATTCTACATGGAGCACTGGGTGTTATGTGCAAACAATGAATCATGGAACACTACATCAAAAACTAATGATGTAATGTATGGTGACTAACATAACATAATAATAAAAAATAAATAAAAAGGGGAAAATTAAAAAAAAATTCTAAAAGCTTTTCTACATTTCTAAAATTCTGCTGTTCAGAGCAGAACTCCTCAGAGATGTCACTTCAGAAAAATTCTTCTACCACTAGGGAGATTGACATCAAGGTAGACCCATGGAGAAAGCCTGGACCTTGTCTCTGCTAGTAGAGAGGATCTTGCCTCTTGAGCTGTATCCTTCATTTATCCTACACACACACACACACACACACTTTTTCTGGGGTTGGTTCTCTCTTTTTTTTTTTTTTAAGATGTTTTTATTTATTTGAGAGTGAGCGAGAAAGAGAGCACGAGTGGGGGGAGGGGCAAAGGGAGAGGGAGAAGCAAACTCCTTGCCGAGCAAGGCGTCCAATGCAGGACTAGTTCCCAGGGACGACTGAGCCTCCCAGGCACCCCTAGGGTTGGTTCTCTTTATATAACTTCTGTGTATAAGCATTTTGCCTGGGACTCAGATAGTGTCTAAACATGGACAATGAGCAAGCACTCAAATAAATCCCAGTGTGTTTTGACATTTTAAACATTTTGAAGAATTCAATCAGACAAGATTTGCTGCAACCTTACCAAGACATCCTGTGATATTAGATGAGTGCTCCTTTGGGTTCTAGTGGTCTTCATATCATATGTATGGACCAAGTCAGCTGGAGATGTTCCCACCCTAGCCAGGCGTCTGGATGTGCATGTGTCATGCCAGGAGACAAGCAGATAGGTTGGCATTATGCAGCAACAGGCTTGCTTTCTTCATAAGCAGAAACCAAGTTTATATTTGGTTCCAGAAAGACGCAAATATGTTTATGCTCCTGGTTACACTTTAAAATTAATTTTCCTTCTAATTCTTCCAACCCAAGTCTCACATTTAAGGATTTATTCATCCCCCGCTCTCCATTAATCAGATGCATGAAGCAATAAACAAAGTTCAGATGATGAAGCATCATTGCTTTAATTAAAACCACCTTTCTCAGTACACATCAAGGCTGTCCTCGTGGAACTGGCGGTTTCTAAAATGTACTTCCCCAATTTAAGAAAGGGCCCTCTTGACTACAAGAAGAGTCCTACTGGTTCCTTACAACATATTAATTTTTTCGGGCACTAAACATTTTATTGAGTGTCAACTATGCCCAACACTTTGCTCATTTCACTCTTCTCATTATCTCACCTGTACTGTGAGAGATTTAAAATGTCAACAACCATCCACTGTTACAGGTAACTGTTGAAAACAGTGGAAACTGACAAATGCAAAGCTAATGTGGCATGATCTTTTCATACTGTGCTTTGTGATGGCAGAACCTGTCAAACCATCATCTCCAGTGCCAACCCCCACCCCCGGGCCACAGCATAACTTTATGAAATACCACCTTGTGGACAGAATTGGTATCATGACTCTTCAACGTTAGTATTATAATAAGGCTTTGTTTTTTCAGATTCCAGACAATTCTACTAAGGCACACTTTTATTATCTTTTGATCTTGTCTTTCAGATCTATTGCACATATTCTGGCAAATAAGTGTACAATCTCATCTTTAAAATAAGTTACAACGTGGGAGTGAGTCTCTTGAGTATGAAAATATTATCATTGACAAGATCATTTTTTTCAAAGGAAATATGAGACTGATGTATCACCACATTAAATTAAGTGAAGTCAACCAGACCTCATGCAAAAAGTAGATCCTAAAAGCAGTTACTGCATTTAGGCTAGTGGGAAATGATGAGTCTTTCTGGGAATGATATTAGAAGAGTAGTAGAGAAAATCATTTTCAAAGTATTTATCCCTCCAACTCTGTTTGAGGCATCGGCTTAGAGAATCAGGTCAGAGGGGGAAAAAATCATTTCCCTTGAAGATGTTTGAAAATCAGCATTTCATAAACTAATCTCTCTGCAATAATAATCCTAAGAGATATTCGGTGATTTCAAAAAGTTCCCTGACCAAGTATAATTGAGGAGTCTTTATACCACAGTCTCCTCTTAGAAATTCCCAGTAAATCTCAGAATCACCAGGGTTTAGAAGTCCTGTTGTAGACAGCCTTTGAATTTTGCCTAAACTACAGTTCCCCAGGTAGCATGCTAGGTTATGCAAGGAGGATGGTTAAAACCTTGGAAAGTATTCTGTTCTCCATCCAGATGCTCCAAACATCTAGATAATGGGCTGAATTTTTCACTTTTGGATGATGTTTTATCCTTGTGCAAATAAGTCAGGGCAATGGTATAAATAAACAGGAAGACCAATATATGCTATTGTTGGTAAAACATTCTATACATGATTCTTTAGTAAAATATTATTGGTTTTTACGAAATGCCTTTGAAGAGAACACAAAATTTTGTTTTCAAATACAAGTGTTTCCTATTACTTTTCATGCACTTCCCCAAGATTTCATCCTTACCTGGCTCCATCACTCTTCTTCTTGGGAACTCTCAGAAAGAGAAAATTGAGGGCGCCTGGGTGGCTCAGTTGGTTAAGCGACTGCCTTCGGCTCAGGTCATGATCCTGGAGTCCCTGGATCGAGTCCCGCATCGGGCTCCCTGCTCAGCAGGGAGTCTGCTTCTCCCTTTGACCCTCCCCCCTCTCATGCTCTCTATCTCATTCTCTCTCTCAAATAAATAAATAAAATCTTTAAAAAAAAAAAAAAAAGAAAGAGAAAATTGACAGCCTGGAGAAGGCAGCCGTGGAAATCCTGCTAAAACAAAATGGGAGTAAAACCTCCCGAGAAGCAATTCATCTCTGCTAGAGAGTTCCATGTTCAGTGGAAGGAGACCAGAATAATTGATGTGGGGGCCCCAACGGACTTCTGGACTGCTTAAAATTCTTTGTCAGTGTGATGAGGAGGGTTTTCTAGAGTGCCTAAGCTTTCAAACCTGAATATAGTTTTAAGATCAAGTAAGAAAGACCATGCCTTTCAGCCAAAAATAAAAAATTTATAAATTTCCTCAAGCTAAAATCAGTGTTGTCACCCAGCCTACAAATCGAATTCAGTCAGTTATAGCCTCACACTTTCTGCCAGACTATTCAGTAAAGACCTTCACAAAAGGATATCCATGTGGGAATATTCATGACCTCAGAGACTAGAAAAATCTGTTCTAAAAGTCAGAGTTGCATCCAAGTCACTATGTCTTTAGGCAGTCACTATAACTCTTGAGGCCTTAATTTCCTCGTCTGTGTGAGGGGTGAGAGGAAATTGCTATTGAATGATTATGCACTTATTATACAGTAAAAGCGTTCTTAACTGTCTTGCTTGTAATCAGCTTGTGGGTATAAATTGATACTCTCTATTAGCTCTAGAAAAAGTGTGGATGGATTCCTACAGCAAGCCATAGCATACCAAGAATATTTGAGTACTCCAGCCTCACGCTTGGCTATATACTGAGCTCTGCTTATTTAAAAACCTATTTATCCCAATTGCGATTATGATTACAATTACAGCCTTTAATTTTCACCTTATACTAGAAAGTGGAAAAAGAGAGCTGTTTCTCAGAATTTACATTAAATGCTTAGATAAGTCTCTGTAGTAAAATAAAGGTGAGGTTCTAAAACCTGTTGTTGACATAGATGTAGGACAACTATAAAAGTTGTGGTGTGAAACATAAAAACTCAGAAGAATACTTCATTCAAATGTCTTCACATGGGCCTTCAAGTTCTATTTGAAATGGCTGACTCATAAGACGTTGCAAAAGTAGTGCAGAGTATTTCCATGTACCCTGCACCCAACTCCCCAATGATAATAACACACATAATTGCGGTCTATTGTCAAGACCAGGGAATTGATGTTGGCACAATATTATTAATTCTAGACCCACTTTTTAATCCAAATTGTAAATAATAAAAGATGCATTGTGGGTATGATAAATGCAATAAAGATGAAGTGCAACTCCAATCAACAAATCCATGTCCATGTAATTAAAAGACTGTCCATATGTCAAAAAAATGGTCGGGACTAAAAGTTTTATAGCAAGTGATAAGTGGCTTTTATGTTGAAAAAAAAAGTAATATATCTATTTATTCAACACAAACAGGGAGAAATTTTAGAGTAGTCCACCTGATAATGTGACATACTTAAGGAAGATAACAAACAACAAATGATTAATGGAGACTAAAAATTAGAAAGTGAAATTATGGATGATACAAAAATTATACTTTCCATGACAGAAACAAATGGATCTAAAGATGAGGAAGATGGAGGAGGATAAGATATATGGGATCAATATTACAGCCAAAAATTATTAATACAGTAAATGAAGATACACAGGAAATAATTTTTATGTTGAACAACCTGAGTTAACATTATTATTTTTTAATGTATTGGACCATACTATAAAAATCAGGTTACTTCTTCCAGACAATGAAAATTCTGTATTTCATTATATTAACATGCATTTATATGTTTTATGTTAAGGTTATGTATGTGTATGTATATATATAATTTTTATAATTGGTCTTTTTTGAACTACAACTATTAGTCCCACCCAGTTGTATCAAAATACTGTTCTATAGTATTATAATGTAGACTTTTCTATTGGGGGATGGGGAAGAAAGAAGAGAAAAAAATAGAGTATATTATCTCAGATTTCTCCAGAAGGAACTATGCTTATCACCTGGATTAGGAAAAATAAAATAATTCACTTTGAACTCACACGTGTCAATTAATGATAACCTAGACAGATTTCTCGCATAGAACTCAGTGGGATGTCCTTAGTTGGGAAAAACTATTTGAAAGAGAAAAAAAGGATTAGTTTGGGGAGGTTGGGATTTGACTGTGAATAGGGTGATATATCAAAGAACAAGAGCATCTACTCTTAGAAAAACAAGATGGTTCCCACAGGTCTCATCCATGAAACAGACAGAAGCTCAAGAGGAAAGAGTGTGGCAAGCATCCCTGACATTATCCCTGATAATCTGATTATCTTGATATAAAGAACTCTTAGCTGTTTTTACTGAAAATATTTCTTTGGAAATAGTGCTATTATTTTCCCACTTTAATTTCCCTAAAGTTCCTTTTGAAATGCTAACCCATCTAAGCTGTGCTTAAAAAAAAAAAAAAAGGTTTTTTTAAAGGTAGAAATCTTAACCTCCACTACCAGTGAATGTGACCCTACTTGGAAATAGGGTCTTTGCAGATGTAATCATGTTAAGATGAGGCCATTAGGATGGGCCCTAATTCAACAGGACAGGTGTCCTGATAAGAAGAGAGAGACACACAGAAAACTGGCCATGTGAAGACAGAGGCAAAGATTGGAGTGATGTTGCCACAAGCCAAGGAATGCCTGGGGTTACCAGATGCTAGAGGAGGCAGAAAAGATCTTTCCCTAAAGGCTGTGGATGGAGCATGGCCCTGCCAACAGCTTGAGTTTAGACTTCTAACCTCCAGAGCTATGTGAGACAATAAATTTCTGTCATTTTAAGCCACCCAGTTTGTGGCACTTTATTAAGATAGCTCTAGGAAACTAATTCAGGTCGTCTGGACAAAATTGCCATAACAGGCATCAGAGTTGATAATTCTGGGAAAAACAAGAAGCCTCCTTCAGGACCTTTCCTCAGTATTCTTTGGGAAATCATACTTCTCATTTTATTAAGGAGAACTTTTCTCTCACATGGGGTAAGACAATGGATTCTCCACAGTTAGTCCTAGGTAGGGTAACCATAAAATCCCATTTGCCATAGATATTTTGGGTTTATATCTCAGTCCAATGTGATTATTAATGGTGCTACCTTTTACTTTCAAGAGTATCCCAAACTGAACAATAATATTTTTGGTCTTCTACTTGGAAGTCTAACATACTAACATTCTAGTAATCTAGTTATCTAATAATCAGAGTTAACAGTATCCAAGCTTTGTTATCTTCCTTCTACTTCAGGGGTGGGTGGGAGAGTAAAATGGCAACAAAGGAAAATTGAAAATATTGGTATTAAACAAAAGAAACTCCACAAAATGTTTGGGGTCCATGTATCTTCAACCAGTCTCCAACACATTCTTTTTCTCCATCCTTCATCTTGTACAAAAAGCATGAATATGTGGAATAGTGACCCTGAAACCATGCAAGATCTTCCATTATGCACTGAATGCATACATATGCAGACACATGAATATATACACTTAAAGGCAATCACTAGCTTCTCTTTTAGGAAAGTGAGCATACCAAACGTGAAAAGGAGGACATAGAACATATACATAGGGCTTAAAGACTATGAATATACAAAGTGCACACCCAGATAGCCACAAAACAGGCACATTGCCAGTTTCCAGAGGCCATCTGTCATGTCCCTCCATAATCAAAATCAATCCCTCTGCCTAGAGGTAATCAAAATCCTAACTTCTATAATAATTATTTCCTGGTTTTTATTTATGGTTTTATGACCTCTGTATGCTTTGTGTCTCTAAGAAATATAATTTAGTTTTGCCTTGTCCCTCAAACTCTCAATATAAGGAATATCTTACGTTTTTGCTCAACACTGTGTCTATGAGATCCTTGCATGTTCGTGCATGTAACTACAGTTCATGTATTTTCATAATTTGATAGATTAATCTATCCTATGACTAGAGCTTACTTTATCTGTTCATTCTACTAATAAAGGACATTCTATTATTGGTAGAGATTTCTCTTCCCATTTATAGGTATTAAGAACAGTCTGCCGCTATGAACATTTTTATACATATAGCCTTGTGTTCATTTGCAGGAATTTTTGGGGAGTGAAATTAGTCATAGGGCATGCATATTTTCAACTTTGCTAAATAATTTCAATGGCAGTACTAATTTACACTTCCACCAGCAGTGTATGAGAGTTACTCTTGTTCAAGTGTCACCAATACTTGGTATTAAACTTTTTAGTATTTGCAAATGAGGTAGTTGTGTAGTGCCTTGTTTTACAGACAAGGTTAATGCCAGCCCCATTTCTTTTAAAGAACCCATTGCCAGGGCGCCTGGGTGGCTCAGTTGGTTAAGCACCTGCCTTTGGCACAGGTCATGATCTCAGGGTCTTGGGATCGAGCCCCGCATTGGGCTCTCCGCTCAGTGGCAAATCTTCTTCTTCCTCTCCCACTCCCTTTGTGATCTCTCTTGCACTCTCTCTCTCAAATAAGTAAATAAAATCTTTAAAAAAAAAAAAAAGAACTCATTGCCATGCCAATAGCTTTCAGAATGCCACACATCCATCACAATCAAGTTCCACCTCAACTTGGGAAAATTCTGATCTTAACTCCATTTGAACCCCTTCAATTACTGTTTCCATCCAATTTTTCTCTTTCCCTTTCTCTCTTCCTCTGTCTCTCCTTATGTCTCAACTTTCATGATATGCATGCTGTTTCTGAATTATTTTTTTAGCTCCAACTATGCACTTCCTCATGATAACCTCTTTCCAGAATTGCCCCTCCACTCACCCAGATGCACCATGCTCCAGGTCCTTGCATCCTCTCTAGGCCCACAGGACAGGCTAAGGCAACAGAAATTCCAGAACCACCACTTGCTAAGGGAAGAAATGACCTCACAGAAATCAAGGCTCAAAGCAGGTAAGTGCTTATTTTGAGAGTCACAGAGCTTCAGAAGCCAAATAAGATTCCAGATCTCCCAGTTGCCAAGCCGGGGCTTTTTCTACTACATGACATTGGTGAAAATGATTGAAATCTATAGATTTGGTGCCACCTATGTCTCACTAAATTCCAGACCATTGCTAAAATTATCAGAGCAAGGATGTGTTTCGAGAACTGAATTGAGTCTTTAATTATCACCAGACATCAAGGTCACTTGCTTCCATTGTTAGAGTGAACACTGATGGTGGCACTCTTATGGAAGTGTTCATCTCAAGCTGTCCTTTTCGAGGGCACTGTGCATCCTTCTGCACTGAAGCTTCATTTCAAAAGCTCTAGTTGGCATTTCCATGCACATGTTTAAACTTCTAATTAAAATTTTGTTATTTTCCCTTTAGTGACTAATGTAAGAGTTGTCATTTTTATGCCATAAAACCATTCCTTTATAGACCACAAAATCAAGAAAAAAGAAAAGTAATCATCAGGAAAAAAGTTCCTTAAACAATGAACTTATGATTAGCATTATTTCAGTTAAAAACAAAACAAGCAAGTAAAAAGGAAACAATTAAAAGAAAGAAAAGAAACAGAAACCAAAGCCTGGAAATAGAAAGAACACTAGGTTTGGGCACCTGGGTGGTTCAGTTGGTTAAGCGTCTCACTCTTGATTTCAGCTCAGGTCATGATCTCAGGGTCCTGGGACTGAGCCCTGTGTTGGGCTCCACAGTCATCAGGGAGTCTGCTTCTCCCTCTGCTTCTGCCCTTTCCGCCCCCCTCTAAAAAAAAGAAAAGAGCACTAGGTTTGTAGACATAAAACTGGGGTAAGTCCCAGGCATTAATTCACTGTGCATCCTGAACAAGTCACTTGACCTCTTCTGTCTCTGGGTTCCACATCTGTGAAATGGGCTAATGGGCACAAAGAACTCTTCTCTACAAGGAACTATTCCGTGGATTAAAGCAATAGGGCAGGTGAAGCACCTTTGGAGCTATGGGTCCTACACCCATCAGGTTTGAAGGTGGCCTTACTTTCACCATCTACCTGCTCCATATCTGGAGCATCAGATCCCAAATTCCAAGAGAATGAAACAAGAAAAAAGTCTGTGTAAGTAAAAATTATTTTGGTCAGAAAATAAGAAGCTAGTAACAAAAGAAAAGAAGTGAAGGAAAAATTCGGAAGAGAATCACCAAAAAAGATGGAGCATCTCTGGAACTTCAGCTGAACAGACAGTGTACACATGGGCTGTATAGACAGGTGTTTCTTGCTGGCAAAGTGACTATCACAATAATCTTTTGTTGTCACTTCTAGCTCAAGACTTCTGTCATCTACCATTTTGTAAAACACATTTTCACACGTATCTTTGAGTTTATCACAAATGTATTTTTCTCAGATATTGTGGAGGCTGGCCAGAGTTCTGGAGCCAGCTTTTCCCACAGGAGCCTGTGGGCCTGGGTAAGTCCTTTTACTTGAGTCTCTGGGTCTCATGTCTTCATCAGCCCAATGGAGATGGTGTCTGTGTAGCCTAACACACAGGGTTTTTGTGAGAATCCAGAGATCATGTATACAGAAGAGCTCTGTAAAAATGCAAAGCCATGCATAGTGTGATGATGGGCAGGGGGAGGGGTGTGGATTTTATTTTTGCGTGTTTGCAAAAGGATCCAACTCCTAAGACTTAGATTCCCCGAAAGATTCCATGTGAAACATGAAATGTCCTCTCTCTGTTCTGATGATGAGGAAAACATTGCCTTCCATTACTGTTAGAATTCCAAGGCCTTTCTTATGATGAAAAACATCATTGTAGATTGCATTTGAGCAGCTTTATACTGTTGTATTTCTGCACCAAATAACTCTCAGGCTTTTATTAACTGTTCTACTGAGTCCTATTTATCAGAGAGGCAGGTGTATTACCTGATAATACAATAAGCTCTGGTGGATGTGTGAGTTGTTTTATTTTTTTATACCCATAATCAGTTCCCAGAGCATAATAAAACAAATGGCTTATTTCCCCCCCCACCCCCTTTAGTTAGTTCCTAGTCGTGAAGCTATAAATTATCAACCTTCAGAAATAACTGTTGCCATTTAATAAGAAATATAAAATATACTCTCATCTAACAAGGGACATGATAGATAAAAACAAAGTATTCTTTAAATTTGATGACATGATGAAAGATGGGTGCACGCATGCAATGTGTATTAAAGTTAGCAGTGGGCACGACCCAGGGAAACAGTTAAAAGGACCTCATTTAGACGTCATAAAGTGGATATTACACATCATTTTTCTAAAATGCAGTTGCAGGCATCTTATCTTACCTCCTCCTGAGCTTTGCAATTCCCCAAATTGTCAAAGCCAAGAAAAGAAGCATCTTATCATCCGGATATAGAGGTATAAAAGCAGAAATGAGGGCAAACGTGTGTCATGTTGAGGACACAGAGCCCTGGTGGAGCTACAGGGGCAGCCAGAGCTCCACCTCTACCCAGGCTGCCCTCCTGTGCTCCTCCTGCTGCTTGCACTCTGAGCCTCTCACCATGCCTCTCCCAGGGCTCTCATGCTTCTCACAGGCTGAACCCACCCTGTTCCCTGCACAACTTCTACTCAACACAGACTGGTTTTGAATATTCAATATTAAAAGTTAAAAATCATTTTGATACATCCTCTTTGACAAATACCACTCATGGTTAAGTCTCTGGTTAAATGTCATTAAGTCCAAAATTCTTCCCTAAATCCTTGAGTGCCATACTTTAAAGATGCAAATGTGGTCGGCACAACTGAGATCCTATTAGAAGTGAAGAATCTCTATTGAGAAAGCAAATGAAGCTAGACATCAGAGAACAGCTAGTGTATATAATTCCATTTAAGTGAAATTCTAGAACAGGAAAGATTCATCTATAGTGACAGAAAGCGGATTAGTGATTGCCTGGGGCTGAGAGTAAGGAATGGGGGAATTGGCTATTAAGGGGCATGGGGAAGCTTTTTAGAGTAACGGAAAGGTTCTATACCCTTGATTGTGGTAGCACTGACACAGGTGTGCACATTTGTCAAAACTCATCAAACTGTTCACTTAAAAATAGTGTATGTTCTTGTATGTAAATTATACCTCAAGAAATAAAAAAAGACAGAAATGCCCAATGTCAGCTCCACCTCAGACCTACTGAATCAGAATCTGCATCTTAACTAAATGCCTAGGTGATCTGAATACTCATTGAAGTTTGGGGATCAGAGGATTAGAGAACCGGTGTTCACTTTGGGGGCACCCTGGAATCACTTGGGAAGCTTTAAGCATTACTGATGTCTGCTTCCCTCCCCCAGAGGTTGTGATAGATTTGGCAGAGGATATAGTCTCAGCATTGAAATCTTTAAAAGCTAACCAAATTACTCCCAAATGCAGCAAAATGTGAGAGCCATTCACGTAGAACAGTACTTCTCAAAGTGGGGTCCCCAGACTAGCAACAGTTGCATCATCCCCTGGGAACCTGTTAGAAATGCAAAATCACAGACTTCACCCCATCCATACCTACTGGATCAGAACCCTGGAGGTGAAGCCCAGCAATCTGTTTCCAAAAACCCATCAGACGATTCTGACACACACCAAAGTTTGAGAATTCATTGATCTAGACCTAGGAAGATGTTTTTAGGAAGCCAATTCCTTGATTTCCAGTCCCTCTCCCTGAATCTGACTCAGCGTCTCCTAGGGTGTCTCTAAAAACTGTCTGCATTTGAAAATCACTGCTGTGGGTCTCATAGAAGATGGAAGCTTGCTAAGGACTTTAGAATATGATAGCTAAATTATCCCCATGTCTACATTCCCTCCTAATCACCAGCCCAGTGCTAAAAGAAGATAAAGATAAATAGGCAAAATACTATTTTGATATATTAACCAAGCCATCTTTAAATTCATTATTTCCAAGCACACTGGCTCCCTTTCCCCAATTGAGGCACTTTGAATTAATACCCCAGAAGGTAGACAATACCACAGAAAGTGGAGGAAGGAAAGGAGAGTTGGTTCTTGAGAGTTTCAAAAGCAAAGTCCTTAAATGTAAATAAAGAGAACCCAGAGCACAAATATTAGATTTCTGAATCAGACACACGATGAATCAGAGAAGGGCTTAGAATCCCAAAGACATAAAGAAAGATTCTCCCAGTAAGGAAAGAAAAGAGGCAAAAACAAAACATTGGGTGCTTACCAGTTATGGGTCCCTGTCTTAATTATCATCACTGGGCAGAGCTAGATGCTTGATAGAAACCCACAGAGATTTGGAGGATCCATAAAAGAGAGGGTCTGTGCCCCTTTCTCTGTGTTGGCTTCAGGGAGATAGGCAAGACACCAGAGCACAGTAACTATGTGCTGGGTCTGGGCAGCTGTGACTTACAGAGTTTCACTGAGTTTCAAAAAACCCAGGATCATGAGAGACAGCAGCTTGAATCCTATGTCCCATTCAAGGGCAGTTGCTAGACATGAGGGGTCTTAAAGAAGGGTATGGAAGAAGCAGTAGCAACAACCTATGTGAATTGACAAACTCAAGACCAAATAGGATAAGTGGACATCTCAGAAGATGTCAGTCTGGGAAAAGGCCAACAAGGACCCAATGATCTCCTCTAGATGTCAGATGTAGGGACATCTCCAAGTTGACTGACATTGTCTCTGCTACCTGATGGAACAGGGGCTTATAATATAAACTGTAACACTACAGAAAAATTCAGAAAGTTCCAGAAAACTTCCTCTGAGTTGAGCACCCAAAATTGGTTCCTTTTATATAATGAATGACCCTGACTTCAAGGACAGTTGATTTGTGCAGCTCTGAATAGAAGATAATGTGTGAAAAGCCAGTAACAAGAAAACTTTGAAAAATAAAATCAAGGAAATGAAGGTAGAGATATTACCAGGTGGTGGGAAATTGTCAAATGAGTGGCAAGTTAACTAGTGAATACTGGAAGGATTTTGTGACCTCTAAAGCAAAATAGAAGTATTGACTAGTATCACAGGTAGAGTGATAAAGAAGAAAACTTCTAGGAACTAGCAAGTACACCAGCCTAGAAGAGGGTGCTGAAATACTATTCTTCAGGGCAAAGTCTAAAATGAAATGGTTGCAATATTGAGCAGATTTAAACATGTAATTAAAACATGTTGAGCTCCTGTAAGTACTCAGCATATTTATGTTTGTTTGTTTGTTTGTTTTTTGTCACATGGAAGACCTTTACTCATTATATTTTGCAAGTCCAGTTGAATTCTACCCAAGTGTATAGAGTAGTGACCAGTGATTCTTGTTTTGTGTCTCTCCTACTGAGTTATACAGTCTGGAAGAATAGTGATGTCATCAATTTCCCTTCTTGCTGTTCTTGCTGCATTGCCTCATTCTTAAATACTGGATGTGGTGCTTAGGTTTTGTACTTGGCTGAACTGGAAGTGTTGAAATTTACTAAACACAGAATATTATCTTTCCCTCTACTGACAGGTATTAAGCACCTATTCTGGGTCAAGCACTGGGCAAGTTGTTTAACCACAGCCAGTCTTGTGAGTACATATTTTTCAATAGGCTGGCCTTCTAGAAGCTTTATATGTCACAGATTCCCCATGTTTGTTCAGTGTATAACCAGTTGTCCAAGGTAGAATCCTGAGAGTCATCTTATCCTTCTCCTTCTACCTTTCACCCAGGTAAAGTTTGTCATCAAATCCCATCAATTCTGCTTCCTAAATATCTCTGCTTTGCATCACTGCCATTTAGGTCTTTGCCATGTCTTGTGTGGGCATTTTCAGTGGCCTTCTAGCCAATGAGGCTGTCACTGGCTGCCCCTCCATCAGAGTGGTCTTTCAAATGCTTTTCTAAGCATGTCATTCCGTCCCTTAAAACACTTCCATCAGTCCACATAATCTGCAAAATGCAATCCAAACTGCTTAGCCTGCTAATCAAGGACCTTCAAATTCCATAAGGTCAGTGAAAACAAGAGGTTGTGACCACCTTATTTACCGAGGCAGTGCCTGACACGCAGCTGGTGTTCAATTATCTGGTAGTGTTTTTATTCCTGCACCTGCCCCAGTCTACTTTCCAGTTTCTCTCCTGCCCTCCTCTGAGTCTGTTAGTCTGTGCTCCAACCACACAGAAGTCCTTGCCATCCCCAAACAAGCCACACTTCAACATCTTCACACATTCAGTTCCTTTTCCTAGAATGCTCGTCCCTCTAGGAGAAAGCTTGAATTCTGTGAATTAATCTGAAGGCTGAATTGTTATCACCTGGTTTCCAAGGAGGGTTGGCTTTGCTCTAATACATTCAGGAAAAATTGACAACCTCCTTCACCTGTTGCTACCGAATGGCCTCTAGATGGTTGGCCCTACAGCTTGCTCTTCATTTGGAGCCCTGTGTGTCTCTCCTCAGCCATCTCAACAGATCATGTCCCACCAGGGTGGCAGAGAGCACTATAGTCCACCCACTTTAAGGTGGGAAGACTCCCTCTCACATTTGGGTGTAGGTTACACAATGGTGAGTAGACAGCTTAATCCCCAGAGCATGAGAAAACAACTGTGCACCATGCCCAACCGGCATCACCCACAAGAAGTAGGGAACCAAGGGTGAGGTTAGAAAAGCAGTTCTTCACTTCATTCAGAGAATTTCAGTAAAAATGTAAGCCACTTTTGTAATCAAGATCTTCGTGTATAATAAAAAGGGTAGTGTAATTATAAAAAGCATCATAAGGAAATACATATTCACTCTTCCTTATCTATATGCGTGTGTATTTTACAGCAATGCACTCCCTAGTTGTTTTCCAAATAAACAGATGCAATCATAAGGATATACTTACTAACATTTATTGAGCACTTACTATGTACCAGAAGCTTCTCTAAAGACTTCTCACCTATCAAATTACTTAATCCTCTGAACAGTTTTAAAAATTACCTACAACTGTTATATTCATTTAGCAGAACAGTTAAGAAACTTGCCCAAGATCACACAGCTAACAAATGGCAGTGTCCATATTTGAACTCAGTTCATCTGGCTCCAGGACCTGAGAAAACATGTAATAGGTCACAGATACAGGAGAGGCTACTCCAATTTGTTATCTTATCTTATTCACATTATCCTAACAGCAACTTAAAACCTATTTACATGGTTCAAGTATGTGGCATGATTTCACTATTATGAGTTTCTAATGCATTTACCCATACAGCAATCAGGATTTTAATAAAAATTATTCCCATTCAGTGTAATAGGACATATTGTTAACCATGACATGTCACCAATACAGCATTTTCCTAAATGAATGCTTTTGGCGCAATAGTAAAAAGTAGTAGTAAGAAGTATGTCACTTGTGCCTATATGTGGGGAAGACATTAAAATATTTAAAAACTGACAGGCATGGGCAGTGACTAGACGAAATAAACTCCTGCAGTCATCCAGAATGACCATTCTGAAACACGCCAGCCAAATGTCACTTTGAAAGGTTGTATCAACACTCAAACTTCATATACATGTTGTTGATCAGAGTGGAACCCTTTTGAAGATAAACGTAGCTTGTTTCTGAATTTGGCCATAAAGGGAGATGTTTCTGGATTATTGAAAGTTTTTGCAAATAGATGGATAAATGAGCAGAATCGTCTGAGTCTAAAATGTAAGAACAAAAAATATGTGCCTGTCATCTGTCTGAGCCCTAACAACCCACCCTTAAACTAGCCAGCTTATCTAGGCAACAATTTCCTTAAAAAATTTTTTTAAATTAAAAAGAACAATAAACATAGTCACTTCTTTTTGGTCATAGCAAAACCATGAATGGGAAAGCACTAAATTGCAAAGTTTCTGTTCTGACATGTGTTATTCTCTCCCAGTCTTCACCTCCCCTCCCCCGCATTCATCTGTGTCCCAGCCATACTGGCCTCTGCATCCCTTGATATTCCAGTACCTGGAATATTCATTCATTCATTCATTCATTCATTCATTCATTCAGACTTTCCTACATGCTAGCACTTTTTTTTCCAAATTCACTTATCAAAAATTCTATCCATTCTTCAAGAGTCTTTCTAAATCTGAACTTTTCCAAGAACACCCTCATGATTCGATGTCAGAAATGCTCTCTCCCTCATTTGAGCATTGTTTCCCTCTTAAGTCATTCATTTCCATTGCCTTATAATTACTTGTAAACTGAATGAGAAATCTCTCCAGGCAGACTGTAGGCACCAAGAGGTCAAAGACAATATTATCTATGCCCTTTTGTCACACAGAAGGGTCTTACTCATTATATTGTAAAAGACTGAATAAAATTCTAGTGAAGTAAATAGAGCAGTGACTATCGATTCTCATGCAACTTGCAAGAGGGTATATTCTGTCTCCTCAGCTAGACTGCATTCTCCAAGAATAGTGACCATATCTTCAATTTCTCTTCTAGCCCTTATTCCCCACACATAAACAAGTGCCTAGTTTAGGACTCTATATAAAAGAAGTGAATTATGGCACTCAACTGGCCTTGAACAAAAAACAAGAAATCTGTTTCATGACTTTGTCACAGGGGAAAAAATGCCTTCAGAGATTATACATGGTGAGAAACATTGAAAATGCACACATTCTTCTGTGATGTTAATTTCTAAGTTTCAGACATCACATCTCTGCAATGTTGACCATTGCAGAAAGTGCAATTGGTGACTTTTTTGATAACTATAAAAGTTTTCCACTATCCACCATGAATATAAAAAGTGCTGTGTAATTTCTCAATTTCTTAGGAGCCTGAGTGAAAACAACAAAGTGGGAAACAATCAAAAAATGTAAAATTGGAATACATGCATGGATTCAGCATAACTGCAAAGAAGTTTACAAAAAGGATCAGTTCAGGGTAGTCGAAAACCAACCAAAAAATCAGGGTTAGAACTAATAATAACTCTTGCAATTCTGAAAATTTCATTGGCTCTAGACTGAAAATTTTACTTAGAATAGTACTATAAAGACAGTAATATATTAGTTGGTTTTACCTTTCCAGCATTCTTCAGGAAAACAGAGGATAAGAACCAAAGAATAAAATACCAATTAAAAAGATTAACCAAGTAAGTTGAGAAAAAAGAGCCCTCAGCTTGAACTCAGAGGGTCTGTGTTCACATCCCGCTGTTTTCACTCAGTCATATACCTATGAACAAAGCAGTTAACCTCACTGAATCTGTCTCTTCATCTCTAAAACAGGAATATTAATAATATTCTACCTTCCTTATAGTTTGCTTTTATGATCAAGATAATTTTTGAGAAATCACACTCCAACTATAAAATCTCACAGAAATGGAAAACATTAGAATTTTAAAAAATCATAAAAGCAAATAATGAGGACTGCAACCATATTCTCTAAATGAGAGAAAATGTCCTATTTGTTCTGACAGAGCATTTTCTTCTTTCGAACGTATATGGAAAGTCTTAAGTGGTATTAAAAACTAAATCACATTTGGGTGGGCAATAAATTACATAATTTAATGAAATGAAATTTAGTTGAAACTAGAACTGCTCTGGAAAATCATGAACATAGGTAGGTATGTGTAGACAGAGTCTGGAGAGAGAAGCCAAGGGTGGGTGGGGGCACCCTAGTACTCTCTTCACATGTTTGTCATTAGATACCACTCAAGTCCCATTTCTTTCATGAAGGTTCCCCAGCTGCCTCCAGTAGCACCACACTGATCTTCCCCTTTGCAGTAACCGACCCTCTCATTAACATACTCTTCCTTGTTATTGCTCAAGTGCACCTCCCTGAAATACACTGTACCATCCTTTCAAGCCAGGGCCATGGTTTGACCTTCTCCATGAAGCACCTGACAGAGGGCTAGGAACAGAGTCCATGCTCAGTAGATGCTTGCTGATTAATATATCATTTTATAAAAGGCAGTATCTATTCCCTTCACAACCTGGCCCTCTAGCTCCACGGAGAAGCAATCAAGAGTTTAAAAAAAGGCTTGATTTGTGAAAGGATCAAACAAAGAAAACTGCCTGTATAATCTGCTTCCCCCATGTTCCCTTTTCTGTGAAAGTCTCTAACAATCAATCAGACATTAATCCATCCTCAATTCTCAGAGCACAATCTGACCAGGAAACCCAGCCAAGACTGGGCTGGTGGCCAGAGAGCCAAGTCCCCACCTCTGTCACCACTGGCTATGGGCAAGTGGGAGAAGCTCACCTCTTCCAGACCCCAGAGCTTCACCTATAAAATAAACCAGTTGGAGTACATGGTTTCCTGGAACTCCTTGCCACTCTAAACTCAATAAAAGTAGGGCATTGAAAGAGGCAGCTTACTGGATCCTGGCTGGTGATTCAATAAATATACTTGGATCATGAGACAACTGATTAAGTAGTAAATGGTGGCAAATCTTGGTGGAAAACCAAACAAGAGATTTTACTTCCAACTGTGGCCATTTTTTCTTTCCAGGAACATGACTGTGGTTGGGAATCAAGCAGTCAGAGAGGCACAGGGTGACTGTACACTTCTCTCATTACAGAAGGAGAAAACAGCCCTGGATGCTTGCAAATTATGAGCACATAGAAACAGGTTTCATGAAAAACAAAAATTACATCAAATTGCTCTTCAAAAAGAAATTCACCTTTATGAACAAATACAGCCTGGGGTATTCTCAGAGTTCAGTGAAGGGCAGAACCGAGGTTACATTTGCAAAATCTCCCAGCAATGCATAAATGAGTTAGCTATAAATGAATACTAGATTTCTTCAACCCTAAGAGTATCTATAAAGCATAAAAGCTTTTAACTCCCTGTGAATAATACTTTCCCATAAAAATCTGTCTTCCTGAGCTCTATTTCTATAATTTCTGTATCTATAATTTGGGTCCCTGTTGTTATTTTAAGATACAGTGAAAAGTGGTTTCAAAGAAATAGCTCTTACGAGCACATCTGCATGCTGAGATGGTTAGCTACCATTGTGTTTTCTCAGCAAAATCTCCGATTATCCATTTATCAATCACAGATTCAACTTACTTCCTGCTTGTCACTCCTGCCTCCCTTCTATGTCCAATTTCCAGCAATTGTTCAAGGCCCCTATCTGGGAAACATGCTCTGTTTCCTCCAGGCCACAGTGATCTCCCCGCCTTCTCTAGCCCATTCAGACAGGCTGTACCAGATAATTTAGCACTTGACTATAAATGTGGAATTCTATTGCTCTCAAATAATTTTATAAAACTCAAAAGAAGTTGCTTCAACTACACTATGATTTTTTTGAGACTTTAAAAACATGACTTCGTATATATGAATCCATGCAGAAGAAAAGGAGAGAAAAGGGGAGGGAGAGAGGGAATCATCAAATACTTGTTGCTTGACTGGTTATATTGAAGAATGTCTCATAGGACATCTGGTAGGACAAGAGCAGTGCCCAAATAAAGAAACCCTTTTGATAAAATAACAGTGGACCTTGAAGAGATCTAATGTATAGAGATTTTAAATGTAAGGGCTCTAAGGTCAGAATCCCTGAGTTTGACTTCTGGCCACCCACCTTCCTAACAGTGTTATAGAAGCTTTGTGCTTCCATTTCTATAAAGTTTGTAAAGTCAGGATAATAGCTATACTTACTTCACAGGGTGTTGTGAAAATTAATTAAGCTGACATGTGGAAAGTACTTGGGTAGCATATGCCTATTATGTAGTAAATGTTCCATAATGCTATTAGTATTATAATTTTAGCTTAGATTAATAGCAGTTCTCCTAGTGACATGAGATTCACTTTCAGTTGTTTTTGCTGTAGACAGATCAATTGACAATTAAGAAACAAAAGGGAGATAGGCTAGGTTTGTAGCTAATAAGGAAAAACAATTAAACCAGTGGGTTTTGGAATTAACACAAAAACTGCTTAAAGAATGAGATTGAGGCATTAGAAAGAGAACCTTAGAGGGTGTGGGGGGAGGAAAAAGATAAACAGACTTAGTGTCCAGAGACTGTGTGAAAAGGAAGGGTCTGAGGAAGTCATCATAGGTGACCTAGATTGAGCTAAGAAGAGAAACCAATTATCTTTCAAGCAAACAGGGCTACACCCTACATCCGTATTGATGAACTGTACCAAAGATGCATTAGTCAATACATACTAGGTTATGTTACAGTAACAAACATCCCCCAAATCTCAATGACTTAAAAAACAAAGGTTTATATCTCTTTCATACTACACGTCTACACTGGTCAGCAGGGACTGAAGAGGACTCTACTCATCGTAATTACTCAGAAACTCAGGCAACCAGAAGAAGCTCCAAAACCATCTAATACCACTGTCTCACACAATCCTTCATTGTGTTCCACGGCATCATTTAAAGCTTGCACATTATCCTCACTCACATTGCACGGGCCATTGCAAGTCACATGCTCAGGCCTAATTTCAAGGAGTTATATACTCAGGGGGAAGGAAGTAGAAATTTATATGAGACTTAGAAAATGCTAGCATTGGGCGCCTGGGTGGCTCAGTTGGTTAAGCGACTGCCTT
>NC_138371.1:88978997-89016172 GCF_054177405.1 Leptonychotes weddellii | reverse complement strand
AGCTTGGTGCTCAAGAAATGGTAGCTATGGGGCACCTGGATGGCTCAGTCGGTTAAGTATCTGCCTTCTGCTCAGGTCATGATCCCAGGGTCCTGGGATCAAGCTCCACATTGGTCTCTCTGCTCAGTGGGAAGCCTGTTTCTCCCTCTTCCTCTGCCTGCTGTTCCCCCTGCTTGTTCTCTCTCTCTCTCTAATAAATAAATAAAATCTTAAAAAAAATAAATGGTAGCTGTATTATAGTCATAGTTCTCATCATCATTATTATTCTAATTCTAGGGACAATCCTGCAAGATAATATTATCTCCACTCTATAGATTTGAGAACAAAAAACAAAAAACAAAAACAAGACCCTGAGACTCAAAGATTTTAAGAAAGTTACACAAGGGCATATAGACTACACGGCATTGATCCCCTGTCTCTGAAGTAGTGCATTCTATCTCCTCTAGAAATCTTTAGCAAGGGGGTACCTGGGTGGCTCAGCCATTAAGCATCTGCCTTCGGTTCAGGTCATGATCCCGGGGTCCTGAGATCGAGCCCCGCATCGGGCTCCCTGCTCAGCGGGAAGCCTGCTTCTCCCTCTCCCACTCCCCCTGCTTGTGTTCCTGCTCTCACTGTCTCTCTCTATCAAATAAATAAAAGAAAAAGAAATCTTTAGCAAGTCCCTAGCTTAACTTTCCAAAGATATTTCCCATCCATCCCCTGTTGCAACTCACAATTTAACCAAACTACTCTCTTGTTCTTCACAGTGCCCTTTATGCTCCTGTTCACATTATTTCCTGCACTTGGAAAGTCCTCTTCCTCATTTTCATACATCATAGTTGTATCAATTCTTCAAAGTATATTCAAAAAACTATTTCTTCCATGAAACTTTTCTTCATCCCCTCCAACAAATTTTATTCCTGTCTTCTGAATTCTAGACTTCTTGATCACTGCCTATAACAGCATCGGGTTTATGTCTGGCTTTTTCCATCTCACTGTGAGCTCCATAACGGCAGGGCTTGCATCTGCATCTTCTGCATGTGTATGAATCTCACTGCATAGACAGGTGTGCAGGGTATGCTGTGGAACCTTATTATCTTGAAATTACAACAGATCTGATTCTAACTCTCACCCCACTCTCATGGCCAGTGTGGTATGAAATTCATTAGTGGTCATTATTCAGACCCAACCTCCCTAGAGCCCTGTGAATGTTCCTGGCATGAGGAAAACATTCCCTAAGACCTTTGGTCTGGGATCTCAGGAGTCACTGCTGATATACACATAGTCCCTTAAAGTCCAACTCTGCCCAGGAGAGGCGTCTGGGAGTCCTGAGCCTGTTCTTATGGAAGACAGACCAAGCAGTCATGCCCTTCCTGTCCCTGTCTCCAAGGAGTATCCAAGCTCCTGTCTCCCCTCCAGGTTACTGAGGAGAAGGTGACCATAGGGACCAAAGGTCATGCTAACCTCCCTCCATCTTGGTGAAATCACCTCCACTCTGTTGAACTGCTTTGCTCTCTCATATCCACCCCCACAATGATTGCCAACATAATTCCCTTGCTCCAGCTTTCAGAATATGAAACCCAAGAAACAATGTTACAGGCAATGTCTGCCCTGCAACCAACCCTCCCTAAAGCATAGGAGGTCAAAACACTGTCTACTCCTTTGAATGTGGACAGTAAAAAAACTTAAAAGTAAATTTCAATAAATTATCCAACTACACAAACTAATGGAACGAGTGCTGATTTGTACAAAGGAGACGTTCTCCACTTGATTAAAGGCAGGGATGATGGGAAGATAATCCAGGAAATAAAACAGGATGATTCAATTAAATGAACCAGTAGGAAAGCTGTTACTGTACTTACTAATGGAGCTGACAATGTTATCATGTGCAATTCTGTGTGTGCAACAACACTGATGACTGGCCTGTAGTTGTATAGAAAGTTAAAATGGCAGAATCCTACTTAATGGGGCCCAATCAATAAAAGTGGGTTTTGAAGGGTTGTTTAAAAGTATGACTGAAATAAATAAATGTTGACAGTTGCTTCAATATAATCTATATTGACCTGTTTTGTTTAAAATAAAACCTTTGAGGGGCTCAGTTGGCTAAGCAGCTGCCTTTGGCTCAGGTCATGATCCCAGGGTCCCAGGATCGAGACCCGCATCAGGCTCCCTGCTCCTCAGGTAGCCTGCTTCTCCCTCTCCCACTGCCTGCTGCTCTCTCGTTCTCATTAAATAAATAAATAAAATCTTTAAAAAATAAAATAATAAAATAAAACCTTTGACATATGGGCTCACATATATAATGTATTTGTCATTAGCCCTGCATGTCCAAGGATGTTCTATTTTGATATTTTCTTGGTCTGGAGTATATGGAGTTAAGGAGATCTATGAAACCTCCCAAGATTTATGTAAATTTGTATATGTTGCTACATGTGTTTATATATATATGTGTGTGTGTGTGTGAGAAAGAGACAGAGGCAAAGGAGAGATTGGGAGAGAGAGGGGAGTCTATGGAATCTGTCAGACTGTCACAGGGGTTTGTAGTTTATAAAAGACAATGTCCAACATATGCATTTTTCCCATTTTCTAGGTAAGTTAAAAAAATAAATCAGAATATTACCAAGTAACCTTAAAATTGACACATGATTTTAAAGCATTCCATTTAAGAGCCACCTATAATGACACTGTGCCTTATTTTTCAACCTTTGTCCAAATGAGAATTCCAAATCACTGGAGTTATAATATAAAAGGAAGTGTAGTACAGAATTCTAAGTAAGAGCTGTGGCAAAATTTGAGAAAGCGTGGCATAAAGAAGCCTTGAGCTCAAATGGATGTGAAGACCTCTGCAAGTCAAGGTCATTTTGCTCCTGTAAATAAGAGGAAATTCTTCAGAGATATATGAGAAATGAAAGACCACCAGCTACTAGTAAGCTCAGTAGTAAGTATGGTTGATAGAATAATCTCCAACAGCAGAAACAAAATTAAAGTGATGTGAAAGGTTGACAAAATGTTTACACCTCATCACAGAAAGAGAGTTGAAAGCTGGTGGTTAAATGGAGCCTGTTCCTACAAAAGGAACCACTTGTACCTCAATGGAAATGGTGGAAAGTGGAATGCAGGTCCAACCCAAATGGCTCCCACTCTTTGCTTTCAAGGAAGCATGTAACTTCTCAAGGAAGCATGTAACTTCTCAAGGAAGCATGTAACTTCTTGGGTCCCTGTCTTGACAATGCCTAGAGCAGTGACCCTCAGTTTATTTTCTTCAGGGACACATAATGATGAAGAATGGTAAAGTGTAAGCTTTTTTTTTTTTTTAAGATTTTATTTATTTATTTGCGAGAGAGAGAATGAGAGACAGAGAGCACGAGAGGGAAGAGGGCAGAGGGAGAAGCAGACCCCCTGCCGAGCAGGGAGCCCGATGCGGGACTCGATCCCGGGACTCCAGGATCATGACCCGAGCCGAAGGCAGTCGCTTAACCAACTGAGCCACCCAGGCGCCCAAGTGTAAGCTTTTTGAGGACAAGCAGAATAATAATAGTGAGTGATACATTATCTCATGGAATCCTCATAGGAACCAAGGAGATGCTGCTATTATACCATTTACAGCTGAGGCATAGGTGTTAACCAATCTGCACAAGGTTAAGGGCTGGGGATGGAATTTTAACTCAGCAGGCTTTTCACTGAGTACATACCTTCAACTACTACTCAGTACTGACTCCTTCACTGTCTCATTCAGTGCTACATTCCCAATACGAAGGACAGTGATTTTCAAGTAGTAGGCATTCAAATATTTGTCCAACGAATGAGTGAGGCTCTTCTGTGGTTTTGCTGGCACACTAGTTTTGTGTTGTTTTTTTTTTTTAACATATAATGTATTATTTGTTTCAGGGGTTCAGGTCTGTGATTCATCAGTCTTACACAATTCACAGCACTCACCATAGCACATACCCCCCACAATGTCCCTCACCCAGCCACTCCATCCCTCCCACCCCTCTCCACTCCAGCAACCCTCAGTTTTAAGGCCACCCATTTTCCTTCTAAGGAAGCATATCAGCATGTGAGAGGGTAATTCTCCTGAGAAACAACATGAGTTTGCATATACAAATTTAGATGTGTTCTCATACTTCAGTGCTCTCATGTTCTGCCAATTATTAGTAACCGGCACATGATGACACTGTGGCCGAGTGGATGAAGGCTGGCTGCTCCATGCAGTGACTCCCAGTATTGGCTACTAGGGAAGGACTCAGCAGAGATGTTGCAACAGAATCTGCTGGTTCTCCACCAGCATCCCTCCTCCTCTTCTCCCAGAGTCACATACTATGGCTGCCACCTGGGTCTGCATTTCCAGGTCTCCCTTGCAGCAGTGGCCACAGAACTAACTTTGTACTGCTGAAATAAAAGCAGAGGTGTGATGTGCCACTTTCAGGCCTGGTCCTTGAAATCTTGCACCTGGGCTCCTCCATGCCACCACCTCAGTACCAGCTCAGAGAATTAAAGAGGACAAGGCCTTCTGGCCTTGCTACTCTTGGAAGTTACCAGAAATGCAGAACCTACAGCCCTATCCCAGAGTCAGAAACTGCATTAGCAAGCACTGATCCATCTGCATGTTGAAGTTTGAGGAACACTAAACTAGGGGGTCAGAGAAACCAAATGAAAGAAGTCCACGGACTCCTTCTCAGAATTATCTCTGGAACATAGCTGCCCAGCAGCCTGGCACATCCACCTTGGACCATTCCGTGGGAGAAAAACCAACTTCTACCTTTTTTAAGCCACTAAATTATTTCTCTCTGAGAGCAGCCTCGCCTTACCCTGACTAACACAGTGAGGAAATACTTGATGAGTTTCTCCTTCAGAGATCAGAAGTGAAAACTGGTTTTGTTGTTGTTTTGTTTTGTTTTGTTTTAAGCAGTGAAAACTATTGAGAGTATAAGGACAAGTCAAAGGGACCTCAGTCCTTTACTTCTGATAATGAATTTGAAGGACAACATTATAAGTGTGCCTTTTATTATACAACCCAGATGTCAGGCAGAGTTTCTTACTCCTTTTAGATCTGGCTAAGAGTTACTTGAACCATAATTCTAAGACTTAATGGAAGCCTAGAACTTCCTCTTTAGCTTTTGCAAATTCTAGGGATTTCTTTTCCCCATTATTTTCAGCCAATGTGTGCCTGCATTACTGCATACCGCCTTGCCTTCATCCCATGTCAATGTAGATGAGAAACCCAGATCTCCCCCTAATTTTCAGTAAAAAACCACCCTTCTCCCTGGATCCCACAAGTTTAGAAACATTATTTAAAAATATGGGACATCACACAAAGAAGTCATATATGACCATACTTATCTATCTGGATTCTCCCCATACTTTCTCCCCACTTCCTCCCTTACCTTCCCTTGGTAAATGTATTTATTGCCCAGACACAACCAGATTGGAAGATGTAATAAAGTAGTCAGTACCCATATCCAGAATCACTGTGAGGGCATGGGCTCCAGATGCTGATCCATATAAATGTGCTCAGTCAGCAACTTAAACTCCTCAATAACCATCACCATTTTAATATGAGCTTTCCAAAACATTGAACAACACGAATTCCAAAACAAGACAAAATGTAATCTTTTGTCCATTTACACAACAGTTAGATTCCTGGAAAAGTCAGTGTCCATTAAAACCATGCAAAAATACTTTGTGTTCATAGCATAATGAAGTTATGTTCCAGGTTCAGATCATCGTAACCAGATTTTTCATCTACATGAATGACTAGTGGGGCCTCTGAAAGACTCGTGGGTTGGGACCAATTTACTGATGTGCACCACTGCCCCAGGCATTGCAGGATGTCTGACATCCTTGGCTCTATACCATTTTCATTGTGAAGTCCAAAAGTATGCCCCAACAAAGTTGTGAAATACCATACTGGACAATATCATTTCTGTTGAGAATCATTAGTATCAAGTCGTCAGGATGTAAACTAGCAAAACTAGCACTGTGTGTGTGTGTGTGTGTGTGTGTGTGTGTGTGTGTGTGTTGGGGAAGGAAGAGGAAAAATGGAAGGATGTGGAAAATAGTGAAGAGGAACTGCCAATTTCACAATATTTCTGAGGTCTGTTTCTAAAAAGGGAAAGGTTGAGAGTCTTGTAAAAGGCCCAAGGCTTTGACGAACTTGCTCCTCTATCAATATCCAGATTTGGTTAGCAAATCTGGCTTCAAAAAAATAAAATAGCTTAAAAAAGAAAAGGAAAGATGTTTGCTCCACCAGCCTCTTCAACTGCACCAAAGGGGGAAGTTACCCTTTGACCTCTTAAGCCATTTACTAATGACCTGCGGCATGAGATTGGATGGCTTTTCTCATTAGTGCATGACTACATTGCAAATGTTATTGCCAGCCAGCTGATTATAAAAGCATAAAGAGAAAGTAATTAGCACAATCATTTTACATAGAGTAAATTTTAGTGCAGCCAGTTTGTCAGAGATGCAATTTCATGGGATCACAGCCATGCATTAATGGAGTTATGGGAAACTGTTAATTTGTTATTTGAAATGAAGTCCTTATCTCTGGCCAGTTAGCTTAGTTAGTTAGTGTCTGATGCTTGGGAGGCCAAGGGCATGGGTTTGCCTCCTGTGCTGTCCAGTTTGACTTTGTGATGTTGCACAACTGCTGACTGGCACTCCCCGCCTGCCAGTTCATGTGGGAGGCTGTTCATTCCCAGCAGAATAATTTCCAGGGTTCCATGAGCATAGATGACTCAGGAAAATTTGCTGGGAGATTTAAATTCAAAATGCATCTTCAAAAAAAAAAAAAAAAACAATAGGAGGGCTCCTTGTGATGATGGAACTGTTCTATATTTTGGCTGTGGTGGAGGATAGACCAACCTACTTATGTAATAAAATTCTATAGAACAAACACACACACATACATACACACATGCACACACATACATACAAGAGTACAAGTAACACTGGGGAGCTCTGAATAAGATTATTGGGTTATATCAAAGTCAATACCTTAATTGTGATATTGTACTAAGGGTTTTTGTTTTTGTTTTTTTTTACAAAATGTTACATTAAAGGGAAACTGAATAAAGGGTACCAGGGTCTTTCTGCATTATTTCCTACCACTGCACATGACTTTACAATTATACCAAGGAAATACTTTTCTTAAAAATACACGTTCGGTGATGGCTAAATAGAATAAGTCTTGTATTCCCAAGATAATTCCTAATTCAGCAAGACTTTCTGTGGTTCCCAAATACTACATCTTGGTGCTCTAGGAACTCAGTTTCTCTGATTTCAGAACCAGTCATTTGTTCTGTTTCAAAAAATAGAGGCTAGATATTCAAATTTGCCATTCTCTAATCCCATCATTTTGGTTCATATTAGATATCATTATAGTCTCATATATGAATTGATGGAGAAATTCTAGTAGATTTTCACTCAAAGAAACTAGCATTTTTTAGTTTCTTTTAAATATCAGTCATCCCAGATTCATAAACATATCAAATTCCCATCTAAAGATGGAGCTACTTCTCAATGGAATCTTATGAGATAGCCAAACAAAATTTATATGAAGGCCATATTTAGGCTACAAGTTTTTCACCTCTGATAAATAATTACAGGTGAGTCTTGGGATTATTTTGGAATAGGCTACAAAAGAACCCTATGGAGTTCCACTCTCAGAAAACTCTCAGAGGAAAATCAACAACCATATGCTTAGGATGGTTTAGATTCTCATTTAAATCTGTGCCATAGCTCTTCTTTGAAGAAAGGGTTCACTGACCAATTGTGTTAAGAGAATGCTTCATTCCATCCTATCCTTCTACTTCTAGAGTTAGTTGAATCATGTCCTCCCATTATTCATTTCTACCCAGAATCTCAGAATCTCATCTTATTTGGAAATACGGTGCTAGCAGATGTAAGTACTTAAGATGGGTCATACCAGATAGGGTAGGCCCTAAATTCATGACTGGTATTCTTATAAGAAGAGGAGATGACATACAGAGACACATACAGGGAAGAAGCCCACGTAACAACAGAAGCAAAGATTCAAGTGATATAGCTACAAGCCAAAGAACACCAAAAACTGCCAGAAAGCACCAGAAGCTAGGAGAGATTCATGAATAGATTCTCCTCAGAGACTCCAGAAGGAACCAACCATGGCAACCCTTGATTTTGGACTTCTGGCCTCTTGAATTAGGAGAGAATACATTTGTATTTTTTTTAGCCACCCAGTTTGCAGTAATTTGTTATGACAGCCCCATGAAATAAATAAAACCTTCCATCTGAGAAGGCCAAAAGCTTTGAGAAGTTTTGAAATACCCCAAATTTATTTAATCTTGGAAACATTTTCCCTTGATTTAACACCTATTAGTCTTTCAAGGAAAATGTTCTAAAAATGCTATTTTAGACCATTTAAAATTTCAATGTGTACATGAATCACTTGAAGATTTTATTAAAATGAAGATTATGATTTAGCAAGTCTGATGTGGAACCTGAGATTCTGCACTTCCAACAAGCTCCCAGGTGATGCCGATGCTGCTGACGCTTGGACCAACTTGGAGTGCAGGTTTATACACTAGGAGGCCGGGGCTAGAGTGGATAATCTTCCAGCATTTTTTCTAATTCAAAGGACAATGACCTATTGCTCCATAAGCTTTCTTAACTAATAAAATATGTTCTAGCAGAAGAAGTAAAAAGAAAAAAAAAAAAAAAAGACAATGACCTAGCCATCTATAGTGGCTTGATTTTTGTTCCTAGCACTTGACTTACTTATAATAAAGAACTTTGTAGTGCCACTTCCCACGGTGGGTGGAGAAACTTCCCTACCTCACTGATATCAGCTGAGCCATGTGACTTGCTTTGAGCTATGAAATATCTATGGATGAAGAACATGTCCAATGAATGTTAACTGATGAAGATCCTCTACCCCTTCAGACAGGGCCCCAGAATTAAGACATGCAGGGAAGAACTGAACCCAGCCAGAATACCTTGGAATCCAGCCGGGCTTAGCCAAGCCCAGCCTAAATCAGCCAAACCACAGGCTACCCATAGACTTATGAAAGAGAAATAAATGTTTATTGCTTAAAGCTACTGAGATTTTTTGAGATTCCTGACTATACAGCAAAACTGAAAAATCCACCATCTTGGTCTTCTATCCATCCATCCCTTCACTACAGATGCAAACGTTTATCAATAACCTAGAAGGTATTTACTGACTGTCAACCATCTACCCAGTACAAAGAGGTAGAAGATGTGATTCCTATTCAGAGAACTGACAGTCTAGCTTACAGAAAAAGTGGCTTACAACTAAAAGAATAAATTACAATGTAAGATCATATAAGATTAAGAGTAATAGAAGTTTGGTGTAGTCTAAGTAGGCTGGAGTTATCAGAGAAGGCTATGGATGGGCTTTGGGTAGGTAAAGAGAATAGGAGAATCCATTTTGAGGGGATGAAGATGTCCCCTGGAGAAAAGGCTCTAATAGAGTAAAATGCTACAAGTTAACAAAGTATTGATTGCAAAATTCAAACCACGTTTTCTGACCATTATGAGAAAGCTCACATACATTATTACACTGTGGCAGGCCATTTGTGACCATTTGGAGGAGAAAGAACATTCTACTTGTACATTATTCACTCCTGGCACAGTAAGAATTGGAGGAAAATGAGGAACTGCCAGTGGCCAGTTTTCAGTAGCCATGACAAAGCGAAGGCAGTGAAGCCAGTGGGCTGCACGTGTGCATTATTTGCCCAGTGGAACTGACAGAGACTGAGAAATATCGGAGCAGGGGAAAAAGTGCTTTGTACCAAATTACTTTTTATTTCTCTCTTAATAAAAATTTCCTGGGTGTTTTCAGTTATCATGGCTAAGTTCATGATTCAGGGTTCATAAATGTATGCATAGAACAGTTCTGATGAGGATGTGCTGGGAATTAGGGGAAGTTCAGAGGGAAGAGTGAGTTTGCACAGTGACTAATATCCGGCCCCAGGGGTCTGCTCACCTACAGGATTACAACAACAGTCATGGTTTTGGCTCAGGTCATGATCTCAGGGTCGTGAGATCAAGCCCCACATCAGCCCACGTCGGGCTCTATGCTGAGCTCGGAGTCTACTTGAGATTCTTTCCCTGTCCCTGTCCCTCTCCCTCCCCCACTGCCCCTCCCTCCGTACACACTCTCTCTCTAAAATAAATAAATAAATAAATAAATAAATAAATAAATAAATAAATAATATTTTTTAAAAATAAAGATAGATCTTATAAATGTTCTATTCCTACATATTTATTTTGTAGATTGGGAAAATGAGACCCAAAGAAAAGTTATTTGTCAGTTTAATCGGTGTGGACCCAGAATAAGAATCTCAGATTTAGGACTCCCTGCCCATTGTTTTCCCATCTACAGCAAGAGATCTCAGAATGACATAGAGATGTATATTCCCTAGAGGTCCATCCCTGTTAGGGAATCTGAAGTACCTGCTCCCAGGTGTGTCTCCGCTAAAGTATTTTGACGGCAGCTCATCCTGGTGAATAAGCAGCACAGGACACACAGGAGCCCAACCATGGTCAAGGGAAGGAGAGAGTTCAAGTATAGGAGGGTCCATACTCTTCAGACTGCCTCTGGTTCCAGATCAATTCCGCCTGATCCCCACAACTAGACCAGAACTGTCAGAATGTAGAGAAAGAAGGTAGTAACCAATAAGGTTAACAGTTAACATTTTTTTGAGCACTTTATATGAATTATCTTATACCAAAGCCCATTTTACAGATAAGGAAACTCAAACTTAACAATGTGAGGTAACTTGCCCAGGGTCTTGATAAGCATATGTGGTGGAGATAGGGTTTGAAGGTCACGTTTTGACTCCAGAGTTCTTGCTCATTACCTCTTGCATATTGCTCTACCAGCAATTGCTATGCAGCAGGCTAACACTTATTCATGCAAACTGGGCAATAAACATTCTTCTCCCCACCACCTCACCCAAGAGAATTCTATAATTGCCAAATCAACTCTTGTCCCACCCTTTGCCCTCAGAATAAAAGATTATCTTATCTTGTAGGATTTGAGAATGGATAAGCATTGGCTGCATCTGGAGGACGAATAAGGGGAAGTACCAAGTCTTAGGATGAGCCACAAAATAAGAAGTATTAAAGAAAAGAAGGGGGACAGAGAAGGTAAGGGCAGATGGGTATAGTAATAGCAGTGAGTGATGAAGGAGAAGCCCCAGGCAGTATGAAATGCAAGAGAACTAAGGAGTGAGTATGAGAAGTGCTGCAGGGGACTAATGTTCTTCCACAGATAAAAGTGAAAAATGAAGATCTTGTCATATTATGTATGGTTATTAAACTGTGCTTTGGTAAATGTGACACTACTCTAGAGCTAAATAACTATTTGAACGCACCACAAATTTGAAACCAAATTGTACAATTTCAATAGGTTCGCAGGAAACACAAAGCATCCACATGATGAAACTTGGTGTACATACTGGGATGGGGGACAATTTTCTGAGAACACAACAGGCCTCATAGCAAAGGCCATCACCCCTGTAAAGGATAGAAGGACCCCCAGGGGCCCCATCTGCAAGTCATAAACCTGCAACTCGAACATCTAGAGCAAAAAAGGAGAAAATGGCAGAAAATAAAAGGCCATAAAAAACACTGCTCCAAACACAAAGACAATGCCCTCTGGGGACTTCCTGAACTAGCTGGAAGATTTGAAGAGTATATTTATAGCAATTCTAGCAAAGGCAGAGGCAGAGAAATGCTGTTGGTTCTGTTCTCATGATCTTAATGTACCCCCAGTTTGGAGAAACCTGAGAAAACAAGGATTATACTCCTTATTCCATTGAGAAGTTAGATCCAGAAATTGGTCATACATTTAGATGATATGCATCAATTTCACAGACATATAGCAAGACAGATCTGTCCACTAGAGAAGTGGAGATTTCAGTCTGGGCCCTGAAATGGTGAAGGAGACCCTGAGATGTGGAGTTAGGAGAGGACAGCAAAAACCAAGCAGGCTATGAGGAAGCAGCACAGGGAGAAAAGGTCTGCACCGTCCGGACCTTCAACACCCAGCTTCCTGGTTGCTTAGCAATCCCTTGCATAGAGATTAAGCAGGAGCCTTTAAGAACTTTGCAGTGAGCTCTTTGTTGTAAGAAACAAAATTTTATCTGAGTCCCCAAAGAGGTACTTTGACTTTCAGAGGTGACAAACTCACCACCAGAGGCAGTCAGTCATCATGGTTTATTAGGGTTTGACCACGAGCTGCCCTGGGGGATTCAAAAGACACAGGAGACCACCCCAATCAAACCCAAAGAGTTCAGAGCCTAGGCAACACATACTCATATGTGTAAGTTTATTGAAAAGAAATACATCTACTTCTTAGTGTATTTTTTTATTTAAAGATTTTATTTATTCATTTGAGACCCAGAGATACAGAGAGAGAGAGAGAAAGCATGAGCAGGGAGAGAGGCAGAGGGAGAGGGAGAAGCAGGCTCCTCGCTGAGCCAGGAGCCCAATGTGGGGCTCAATCCCAGGACCCTGGGATCATGACCTGAGCCGAAGGCAGACGCTTAACCATCTGAGCCACCCAGGCGCCCCTTCTTAGTGTATTTTTAATTAAGTGTTCTAAAAATGCACTGGATTATTTTATTCATTTGTGTCTATATGCATCCTCATGTCCATTTTAATGTTAAGAAACTCACTTGCTCTGCAAAGAAGCACCTATCACAAAAGAAAAAGTGTAGTCAGCCAGCATTCTGGGATTAGGGTGTAAAAAATATTGTGTGACCCAATCAGGCTATTATCCCCCTAGGTCACTACTATGCAAAGATGTTCATTATGAAAAAGTAATTAATTTCAGTATAAAGTCCACAGCATTTGGAAGCAAAATAGCTAGCACATCAACCCTAGGATCTCAAGGCAAGGAGTTAAGGCAACTTGTAATAGGTTGAACCAAACTCTCCAACCAAACTTTAGTGACAAGGAGATTGAACAAGGCTCTAGTAAGAAAATTACTTTTAGATAGAGGGAAGTCTAGAATGGATTCAGGGAATAGGGTTAGTTTCAGAACAGAGCAAATAGATGATACTATAAGAGTCCCTAGTCCCATGTCTTTTTCTTGGGAATATAAAATGAAGGAGTACCACAGATGAGAGCTGGCACCTCTGGAATGAGATCATCCTTTCTCCACAACTGCACTGAGGAGTGGGCACAGCAGCAGGTTGACTCTGGGGAGGCCCTCAGCCATACACATATAGGCAGCAGGAAGTGGTGGGCTTCAATTTGGGGGTGACAGGCAGATGGGAATGACACTTGGGACAGTGTTAGCCCAACCCATCCCAGAGTTCTAGGAGAAAATCAAGGGAAGGATGGCATCCCAAACTAGAAACCTCATTAACCAACTGCACCTGTTGAATTCTGACTGGTTTTAATTTAACTTAAAGAACAAGGAGTGACATCACCAAGAGGAAGAAGTAGGACACTCCAGCTTCTGTCCCCACAAAGAACAACACTTAGATAGCTACCCGTGAACAAAAATAGCTCTGGCACATCTCAGGAGTCCAGTTAAGAAGCCATAAAAACTTGCCATTTGCAATGACATGGAGGGAGCTAAAATGTATTATGCTAAGTAGAATAAGTTAGTCAGAGAAAGACAAATACCAAATTATTTCACTCATATGTGGAATTTAAGAAATGAATCATGAACATAGGGGAATAAAAGGAGAGAGAGGCAAACGATACCCATAGAGAGCAAACTGGGGGTTGCTGGAGGGGAGGTAGGCAGGGGGATGGGTTAAATGGGTGATGGGTATTAAGGGCACTTGTTGTGATGAGCACCAGGTGTTGTCCGTAAGTGAGGAATCACTAAATTCTACACCTGAAACTAATATTACACTATATATTAACTAACTGGAGTTTAAATAAAAACTTAGGGGAAAAAAAAAGAAGCTTCAGCAACACAATGGAGTAAAAAACCTGAGAATAACTACACAAAAAGGGAAGAAAGAAGAGTTTTGTTTTGCCTGCATCATTTCATCCTTCAGGCTAACACGGCTCAGAGCCCCAGAGATCAGGAAAAAGAGAGCATGGTGAGTGGCCAGCTTCTCCAGCCTTTTAGGGCACTGCACGAAGGATGTGATAGTTTCACACAACACAGAGACTGGTATAACAGAGACATGTGGAGACAGCTAGAAACAAGGAAGGAGAGCAAGGATCACCAGTATCAGCCACATGGTGAGATCTAGTGTGTTCTCAATTGTCTGCTTTGTGGATGATCCCAGCCTTCACCACTGAGGAAACCAGCAAGCAGTAGAGTTGCCTTGGACTCCCTAAAGCTTTCTCTGCTGAAGCACCCACAGGCTTTCAAGTTTGTAGGCTCCACCTGTCTGAGTCCATCCCTGACCCCATCTCCTTACCCCTGATGGAGCTGCCTCAGCCCCAAGGATCCAGTACAGTCATCGCACTCAGTAGCCAGCCCCAGCTTCTCTGACTACCTGTTGACACAATGCCAGACCAGGCCCTGGCCACCAATCCCCACCATAATGCACATTGAAGGAGATAAAAATAAATGGAAAGATATCCCATATTTATAGATGGAAAGAATATTATTGAAATGTCCATTCTACACAATCTACAGAATCAATGTAATCCCTACTAAAATTCCAATGGCATTTTCCCAAATATACAAAAAACAATCCCAAAATTCATATGAAACCACAAAAGACTTCAAACAGCTAAAACAATCTTGAGCCTGAAGAACAAACCTGGAGGCATCATACTTCCAGATTTCAAACTATATTACCAAACTACAGTAATCAATACAGTATGGTATTGATCTAACAGACCCATAGACCAATGGAACAGAATAGAGAGCCCAGAAATAAACTCATGCATATACAGTCAATTAATTTATGACAAAAGAGACAAGAATATGCAATAGGGAAAAGATATCATCTTCAATAAGTGGTGATGGGAAAATTGGATATCCACATGCAAAAGAATGAAATCAGATCTTTATCTTACACCATACCCCAAATCAACTCAAAATGGATTAAAGATTTCAACATAAGACCTGAAACCATAAAACTTCTAGAAGAAAACATAGGGGAATAGTTCTTTGATACTGGTCTTGGTAGTGGTTTTTTGGCTATGACATCAAAGGCAAAGAAATGAAATACAAGTCAATAAGCAAAAATATAGCTCAATAGCAAACAAAAAACAAACAATTAAAAATGGGGAAACGATCTGCATAGAAATTGTTTCAAATGGCCAATAGGTATGTGAAAAGATGTTCAACATCACTTAATTATCAGGGAAAAGCAAAATCACAATGAGATATTATCTTATACCTGTTAGCATGGCTACTACCAAAAAGTCAAAAGATAAGTATTGACAAGTGTATGGAGAAATAGGTCCCTTGCGCACTATCGGTGGGAATGTAAATTGGTATAGCCATTAACGAAAGCAGTATGGAAGTTCCTCAAAAAATTAAAATAGAACTACCACATGATCCAGCAATCCTACTTTGAGTATATATACAAAGGAAATAAAATCACTATCTCAAAGAGGTATTTGCACTCTCATGTTGATTGCATCATTATTCACAGTAGCCAAGATGTGGAAACAACCTAACATACACACACACACACACACACACACAAATAAATAAATAAATATATACACACACACACACACACACACATATATACATGCATATAAATACATGTATACAATGAATATTATTCAGTCTTTATAAAGAAGGAAATCCTGCCATATGTGACAACATAGGTAAACCTGGAGGAGATAATGCTAAATCAAATAAGCTAGACACAGAAAGATAAATATCACAGGATGTCACTTACATGTGGAATCTAAAAGAAAGTCACACTCACAGTAACAGAGAGTAGAGCGATGTTTACCAGAGGCCTGAGGATGGGAGAAGAAGGGAGATATTGACCAAAGGGCACAAACTTCTAATTATAAGATGAAAAAGTTCTGCAGACCTAATATACAGCATGGTGACTATGGTTAATAATAATGTATACTTGAAATTTGCTAAGAGGGTAGATCCCAAGGATTCTCAAGCATACACACAAAATGATATCTATGGGAGGTGATGACATGTTAGTAAGTTTAATTGTGGTAATCATTTCACAGTTATAATATATCAAAACATCATGTTGTACACCTTAAATATATATCATTTTTATTTGCCAAAAATACATTTAAAAAAATTTTTAAGGAGTGGAGGGTCATGCACCCAGAGTATGAGACACAACTAATACAGTATGTCCCTACTTAGAGCATGATGCAGACCAATCCCCTTTCCCACATCCACCTACCTAGGGCCATGTATGCTGTCCCATTCAGATATTCTGAGATGATATTGAACACATTTGTTTCTCAAGCAATTGTATGTATTTTGCTTTTAAGTAAAAGCATGCCTGGAAAACATCAGTTAGTATCAAAAAGACCCTAGGTGAAGAATCAGTGAAAGGCACTCACCATTTATAGCCAAGTGGTATTAACCATGAACATTGTGAAAAGCAAATACTATTTTTAGAGATACATACCGAAGGATTTAGGGGTAAAATATTAAGATGAGAATCACAGTATGATATAGAGAAAGGAAAAATAAAACAAGGTTGACCAAACTTTGACTATTAATTGAATCTCAGTGTGATGAGCTCATAAGGGTTATACTTTTCTTTTGCAAGTATTTAAAAATGTATACAATAAAAAATTTTTAGAACAATGTGGGCGGGGGCAAAAAGAAAAACAGTAGGATTTTCAGTAGTTTCTGCATACTTACCTTTGTGAAAGCAATCAGACAATATGGGACTTGTTATAGATGACTGGAATTCTATATCTTCACTAATATCATATCTAATTATTTGACATATTACATTTGTTTTATTTCAAATGCTGAGGGTTGAGCTGACCATACTCCTTAGTTCATGTCATATTATCAGTAAGTTATGGAAGGCTTCTCACTTGTTTTGTTTATGTGTTTATCCCCTCCCATTTCTCTCCCCCACTTCTACATGAGTAACTGTCTCACTTGTTAATGTGTAAGTGTTTGTATGTGTTCTTACAGAATACACATTTTACATATATGCATATATTGTAAATAAACTCAGTCCTGAAAATACCAAAGTTGATGATTATGGATTAAAATTATCAATTACTGAGAAATATATGTTCCACTTACATGGATGAAATTATTAAAAATGGTAAAAACTATATAAGATATAAAGCAATTTAGCATAAAAAATATGTGTCAGTGGCTGAAGTATTATTATAGTGTGTTTTTCTTATTAATCCTGGTAAAATATCTATTCAGTACTATTTTTTTCCAAATTCTATAAAGAATATACAACCTACGAGATATGTTTTTATGAAACTTAGATCAAATGTTTTCCTTATCTCCTTACCTCCAAGAAAAACAAAACTAAACAAAATAAAAGTATACAATGAAAGTCTTTACTTTTGCAGTTACCTCTGCTTTGCACATGAGCAAGTATCAACTGACAAATTACAGATTTGTTGGTTGGCCCATAAATGATTAGTCCAGCTGCCAATTACACAATAAACTTTACTCGTGTGGGCATTATCATCCCATATGCAATCTCTAATTCCATATGAAAGGTGGAATATATCTAGCAGGTGTTCATTAAATATGGAGGATGGGAGAGCACTATGAGATAACACAGCCAAGATTGAAGAATATGCTAAATATTCACTGAGTGAATATGACAAAAACTTGGTTTGCAACAATTCTTATAAATGAAGAAGATGGAGAATAGAATTTAAAATGCCTGCAGGTTAATGTCTTGGGGGACTTAACTGAACATTTTCAGTAATTTTGTTATTATTTCCTAAATAAATATTTTCTTTTTTACCATATTCACTTTGTCTAGAAATGTTTACTAAGAATATTAGTATATGACTAATGTATATGACTTGATTTTCGTCTAACTCACTGAAATTTGGTCTTTCCTTTAATTCTTAGGAGAAAATTAATTTTAAGTGTTTTTTAATTGCCTGCTTCCTTTCAAAAACCTAAGCATCCTGTAAATTAGGAGGCAGGTGCATTATGCAAACTATTGACATACAGGCCATCCTGAACTTATAAATCCTGTGAGTTCTCAAAGTTTCTTAGTAAGGTGTTGAGAATTCAGAGCATTTTTTCCCCATAAAGATTTGTTACACAAGGTGGTTAGTTGTCTAGATCCAATAAAAATCTCTCTACCCCATTAACACTGATGAAATTGTTTTTCTAGAACAGTTGTTCTCAAAGTGAAGTCCACTGTAGTCCTGTTGACCCTAGGAAACCAATGAGACACTTTCAAGGGGTTTTCAAGGTCAAAACTATTTTCACAATCACACTGAGACATATTTTACATTTTCATTGTGTCAACATTTGCTCTGATGGCCCCAAAGCAATGGTGAATAAACTACCAATAGTTTAGCCCAAACCAGGGCAAGGGCAATGAACTAGTAGTTTTATATCCTTCCCCACCATTCACACATGTTAAAACAAAAACACCAGCTTCACTTGTTCATGAGGAAGCACTAAACATTATTTGTTTTATTTAGTCACAACTCTGAGGGCACATCTCTTTAATATTCTGTGTAACAAAATAGGAAGTATGCATAAAGCACTTCTGTTACATACCAAAGTACAATAGTTGTCTCCAGAAAAAGAAGCAAAAACAAAATAAAATATGTGTGTGATTGCTCAAGTTACAAGTGAACTAGCCACTTCTTTCATGGAGAAATAGAACAACTGGCATATTGTGATTATTCAGACCTTGGTATCCAGCAGATATTTTCTCAAAACTGAATAAAGTAAGCCTGACACTTCTAGCAAAATAACTAATGTATTTGGTGCTGATGATTAAATTTGAGTTTCAAATAAAAATTAGAATTTTGGAAAACTTGTATCCATCACCATGAGCTTGACAGCTTCCCAACATTTACAGATTGATATCATTTCAGATACTATATTGCAACTAATCCTTGAGAAATTACCATTGGTTGAGTTTTGGTGTAATATCAAAGAACATCCACAACAATCTGAAAAGGCTATGAAAACACTTTTTTTCCAACTACATATCTGTGTGAGGCCAGATTTTCTGCATATGATTCAATCAAATCAACATACTTCACTAGACAGAATGCAGAAACAAATATGAGAATACAGCTGCCTTCTATAAAGCCAGATATTAAAGATTTCCATAAAAGTGAAATAATGCCATTCCTTGCCCTACATTTTTTTGTTTTAGAAAACAGTAATTTTTCATTTCAAAAGTGTTATTTTAAAAAGTGTCACACTTAATTTTTTATTTTAATGAGTTAATAAATATGTTATTTTTCTGTTTTGGTTCTAACAGTAAATTTTATACAGCCTACATAAAACAAAAACTCTTCAATTTCCTTAATAATTTTTAGAAGTATAAAGATTCCTGAAATTGAAACTTTCTGAACTGCTGCCCCAGAGAAACAATATTAAGCACCATCTGAGAATACTGAAAAACAAGCTTCTCCTGCTCTGTACCAGAGATGTTTCCCCCTTCCATCCAACACACCTATTCTAGGAACCGTCATCAAGTCCTGGGCAAACTCAACTCACTGGAGAGGGGTGCAACATAGGGGCATAAAGGGGGATGGTTTCTACAGAAGGAGGAGCTTCCCAAAGGTGCTTGTATAAGTATGAATTAAAGGTCAGTGCTACAATAGGGACTTCAAACTTCCCTGGGTCATAAAAGAGATCAAGGAATCAACATCAGTGCTTAACTTCTGTACAACTTCTCCCAAACATTCTGGATGGGAAAGATTTGCCCTTTTTATTTACAGGTAGGTATATTCCTAACATCCAGCAGTGTCCAGCACAGAGCAGCTTCCCAACATGTATTTGTTAGACGGTGGGTGGATGGATGGATGGATTGAGGGTGAATGGGTGGATTGGTAGGTGTATAAATGGATGGTTGGGTGGATAGATAGATGGGTAGGTAAATAGATGGATGGAAAAACTTATTTGAAGAAATAGAGGCCAAGAAATAGAGATGAAATTTTAGCAACTTGAGAACAAGCACAATACCCAGCGTCACTAGTATGATCAATTAAATATTTACACATTAAAAAGTCAACTAAACTTACAAAGAAGCACCTAAATACAAGATCTAAATAGGAGACTAAATATAAGAATGTGTTTATATACAGACTATTTTTAATGATTATGAATAAACACAATATTTAAATGCTGGGGGCCACGGAGAAAAGAAATGAATGAAACAAATTGAGATAAGTCAGAGAAGATTCCTGGGAGTATTGAGATTTTGAGCTGGGTCTTGACACTAGACATGGGTTGGCAGTGAGGAACTGATAGAGAACTGCAAGTAGAAGAAACACATGATTCTATCTGAGTTCACGATGTAAGACCATTTATCCAATACTGTCTTGAATAGGGAGATCATAAAAAAGAAGTAGGATGTTTGAGACCATAAAGAAAGAATCTTACTTATCTTACCTCCAAAGAAAACTAAGCTTCCCAGTGTGACTCTCCTCTTATTCCACTTTCAAAGATATCCATAATTACAAGAGGTAAGATTTATCTGCTCCTTTATTTCCTCCTCTATCCAACATAGGAATGGTGATATAGCCTACTGAGAAAAGCAGATGTTTTTAGAGAACATTTGGTTTTTCCTAGCATTTCATCCATGAGCATATCTGATCTAGGGGAATTCAATTTGGGTCAAACTGGTATGCATTTACTGAGCACCTGCTATATACCAGGAACCACTCTCAACACTAGAAATACAAGGATGAATAAATAATGGTCCCTGTCTTTAAGGAGCTCACAGTCTTATAGAGAAGGCAAACATGTACATGAATGACAATACTATGTGCTCAGTGGTACAATGGAACCACAGGGCCGGGCATCCTTTCGGGATCAGTCCTCCAAAATTTAGCTTCCTTCTTATTCTTTATAAGTTAATGTTCAGCTTTCTTCATCCCTGTTGAGATAATCTGAAAGTCTATCACAAATCATCTTAATCCAAGACATCCTTTTATTGGACAAGAGGCTACTCCAGTAAAATGTCATATTGAGGAACTAAGAGCCAATGAGCCTTGAGCAGGTCAAGCTTGGAGCAGTTGCTAGAATCAGCAGAACAGGGAAAAAGAGAGAGAGAGAGCACATGGCACATGCACTAGTACATCATTTTATCAATGTCCCTGACCTGGGAGAAACTACTTTTCTTCCCCACCCAGCAAGCATGTAAAGTAACACCTCTGCTTACCTCTGAGAGACACCATCTGCTATGGTTAAGATAGTTCTGGATGGCTAGATCTCCCTGCCTCCCACCCCAGCAAGGGATCTGATGAGACCTGAGGACTCGTCATCCAAACCCAGAGCACATGACAAAGTCATAACCTTGGCCAGCCCGTTCTGAGAATCGTGGGGCTTAGTGAGTTTGTCAAGCATGTCTACTCTGTATATGAGCTAAAGAAGCAGCGACCCTCAGATAAGAAACAGAAACTGATGGGGGGAGGTCTAGCTAGAGAACCAACTTTGATACAGGCAAAAACAGAGATTCTGCTTGTGGCCAGTGGAAGCAGCTGATAGGGTTCAAATAGACTCCAGAAGACAAAGTCAGTCAAGCAAGCACAATTATTTGTTAAATCACAGGGGTTCACCAAGACAGCCAGATCAACAGCGGTGAACTAATACACACAGACACTGCCCTTATGGACTTCAAATATCAAAAAGTCCAACATTGAAAATGTAACTACAAGTACAATAAGTACAGGAAAATATGGGGATTGTGAGAACACACACCAAGGCTTTAGCCTAATTTGGAGGATTAAGGAAGACTCCTCTGAGAAAGTGATATTTAGGCAAAGATAAAGGTCAAACAGGCGTTAATTCATGAAGAAGAAAATGTGATGATGGCTTGATTTTCTCTTGTTCTTATTTTTCTTAACACAAGTAACCTGAAAGTTGACCCCACACACACACGCGTGCGCACGCATGCACAGACACACGCACACAATCATAATAATTAAATTTTAACCTATAGTAAAAACAGATATAAATTAAAAATATAGACTTAGGGTGCCTCGGTGGCTCAGTCGTTAAGCGTCTGCCTTCGGCTCAGGTCATGATCCCAGGGTCCTGGGATCGAGCCCCATATCGGGCTCCCTGCTCAGCGGGAAGCCTGCTTCTCCCTCTCCCTCTCCCCCTGCTTGTCTTCCTGCTCTCGCTGTCTCTGTCTCTGTCAAATAAATAAATAAAATCTTTAAAAAAATAAAAATATAGACTTAAAAGCAATTACAAGTCAAATTCTGCTACTTAATTTCCTGCTCTCTTATTTCATTCTAAAAAATGTATATCCTGGACTTCAATGCACAGTATAGTGAACAGAGACAGAAATATTGTATTATAATCATCAAACTTGCTAAGGAACTAGATCTTAATTATTCCCACCACAAAAAAGAAATGCTAACTGTGTGACTTGATCAAGGTGCTAACTGACACAACAATGGCAATCCTATCACAATATGTAAACGTATCAGATCTTCAACTCACACAATGTTATGTGTCAAACATATTTCAGCTAAGCAAACAAACAAAAATGTATGGGAGTTTGAGGTAAAGAAAGGGTGGTGGCCAGGGAGAGGAGAGCTGTTTCCACCTATGGGATGCCCCTCCTCTGCTCTCACAGGTCCAGCCTCCATCCCTCGCAGGCCAATGCCCTGGAGGCTGGCTTTTGATGGACTGACCCAATGGCCTCTCCAGCCTTCTGGCTTCCTGCCTGAGGCATTGACAGGAGGCTGGGAGATGGGAGGGTGGGTTCTGGGTGTTCACCCTGGGACCACTAGGCTCTGGGCCACAGCACCTGCAGGGCAGCTGTCTTCGGGTGCCTGCTCCCACCCTGTGCCTGGCGCCTCGCTCCCCTTCAGGCCTGGGGCTCCTGTCAGCTCCCCACTGTGCTAGCCCGGCATGTTTTCATGAGACTTTGCTGGTATCTGTGAGAGCAGCTCGCACTTGTAGAGGACAGTCCTTAAACTCTCCTCAGTTCCTTTGTTTAATCTTGTCAGAATCCTGACCAGGACACCAGAGGGCTTTACACTGTATGTCACAAGCTTCTTGATAGCGAGGGATAGGCCCTGCAGTGAAAGAAGGCCAAGAGAGGAGGAAGGGAATAAATGACAGTAAAAGCAGTTGCCTTCCACCACCTAGAGCTGCAGGGTCTGCCCAGGGAGCAGAGTCTACGGTCTCTGGCTAAGGAGGGGAAGAACCGACTCTTTAGAGGAAGAGAGGACTGGAGGGAAAGGACCAGCGTAGCAATAAAGCTACCATTCATGAAGAAATACCACCTGCAGCACTGTATTCAACATTCTACCTGCATTAGGTCACATGGTTCCAGAGAAGCCCATTTTCCAGATAAGGAAAAGACTCAAGAAGAGCCTGGATGGAATGCACGTTCCTCTGCCCCGATAGCCCAAGACCTTAATCACACATTCTCCTGATACCATTGCACCCACGGCTGAGACTCTGAGAAGCTTTGTCTACTCATTGCCCTGGGGTGAAAAGAAATGGGGCCTGACACCCTGTAAACAGTGCCGGCCCAGGGAACCTGCAGCTGGGTTTTAATATCAATCTCCTTATATAATTACTTCAATTTACAGATACGTGGCTTGTCCTCATTTTGTTTTCTTATGCTTTCTTTGTTTTCAGTCTGTCTTTTTTCCCCTGTAACCTTCTTGTTCCCTAAACAACAACCAGGAACACAAAAACCACAACAATGAAAACGTGTTGAAATAAGAAGGGTTACTTCCACACATAAGTCAAGAATTCTAGGAACCTGGAGAAATTCCAGAGACCCATGACGGCAGCAAGAGAGGGAGGCTCTGAAGCTTCCTCTTTGTACCTGAGGGAACCTGGGACAGGTTCAAAGCAGGACTCTGGCAGACAATTTCAAACTTGAAAACACAAATGGGAGAAGAGCACAGCTATTTTTACTGACTTTATTTTATCTGAATTGACTATAAGGTGCGCAGGACCCAGTGAAAAAATGATAATGCAAAGCCTCTTGTTCAAAAATGATTAAGCATGTCAAGATGACAATAGCAGATCATTAAACCGAGTGTGAGACCCTTTAGAGCATGGGGTTCTTTGGGACCACACAGGTCGCAAGCCTGTGAAGCTGGCCCTATTTCCTGTCTTCCCTGAAAAAGAGAAATCAGCTTCTGTTGATCAAACACACACACACACACACACACACACGCACGCACACACAAAAACAAATCTGCCGATAACACTGTACAGAAACCCTTACTGGCAGGCCAAAAATCATATAGAATATAATAATGCTACTGTGTTGTGTATGTGGGAAATGGCAACCTATATGCTAATTCAAACGCTCGGGACAATCAACCTTGAATCTCAAGTTCTCTGTCAGAGATCACCCACTAGGGCCTTCGCTGGGAACAGTTCTTTTCACTCATTAATCTCAGGGCCGACACAGCTGTGGTTTCCAGGAAACATCAAAGACCCTGATAGAGCCACATCCTCAGAAGACAGTCACTGTTGTCTAAAAAGTCAATTAACAAAAGAAAACACTGTTAATCAACAACTTCTAGCACTTAGAACCTGCCTCAAGTTCGTCTAAATGGTGATAAATTGCTATTAATATTGCACAGTAAAGGCCAAGTTATCATTTGTTTCTATCTGCTCATAAAAAATGAGTTTAATCTCTAAATATTAATGAAAAGTGTTCATTTACAACCAAATAACTTTGTAGCTTTCTAGATAGTACCATCGCTAATATAAATTTATCACAAGTATGGCAGCAAAGTCAAATCACAGACCAATCAAAATCTTCACTAATTGGAAAATCAAATCTGGCTAAATACCAGGTTTGGACCAGAGCCCACTCATTTCTCCCAGTGTGGTCTGCGAAGCTGAAGGAAAGCGGAGAGACGGGTTACTCTGTGCAGACAAATTAAATCATTTATCCTCAAACCTCTCACTCCCTGTAATAGGCATTCATCGTTTTTGTTCTGTTCTCTTTTCCCGAAGTAAAGGTACCCCAACTTTCCTTGGGGGGCCTCACCCCTCCCACGCCGTGTGCAATCCTGGTGGGGCTGTAAATCGAGCTGCCTCCTGCCCTCCAAACAAAGCATGAGCAGTTGACCGAACTTGGATAATTGAGAGGAACTGTCCAGGGCTTTGACTCGTGATAGAAAGAAAAGATACTGTTTCAATCTCATTCATCCTGGCAGTGAGGCCCTGCAAAGACAACTGGCTTGTTTCTCCTCTCTGGATCTCCACATCTACCTCAGTCTCTGCCATCTTCAACCCTTTCTCTCCAGCTTTCCTATCATTTCCATAAGTTATCCAATATCCTTGCAGTAAATTACTTTTCTGTTAAAGTTAGCCAGAGTATCTGATGTTCTGCAACTAGAAATACACTGAACAACATGACTTGCTCTCTGTTGTGATTGGAGAATGTTTTAGCTCCCAAAGGCATAGAGATCAATGGAAGACAAGCGCACAAAGTTCAGCATCTCAGAAGTTGAAAGCATTTACAAATATGATGGAAGAACTGGCAAAGCAACAGACCTATGTGTTCAACGTAGCCTAACCTATGTTTATGGGGATATATCAGAATGTCTACTAAGGAACACCCAGAGAATTCGATTTTAAGGCAATTGTCAGGGAGGATGTGAGATTAAGGGCTGAAAAGCTCTCGATTTCGCAAGATGAAAGGCATGATCTGCCCAGATCAAATGTACTTGACAGTTGCCACAAATCACTTGCAATTAGCATTAGAGGATCACCTGGACACAAAGACAAACAGATTTTGACCTTGAAGACTAGTGTCATTACATTACCAGTGCCCTGCCAAGTAGTTTGGCTGTGACACATCTGGTTAGGTTAAGTGAGGCACTGTGGTTTTTATCCACAAGAGGTGTCCTGGGATATGAAATGTGTGACTTAGGAAGAAAAAAGCCCACAGGCAAATTCCATAGCTGCATTTTAGCATTTCTCACCCGTGTTCAAATTTGAGTGGTTCGAAAACATCTAAATTCAAAATTTATTTCCCCCACTCTGGGAATATTAATAATATAATCTCTGTGAATACTGATGACTATTTGAAATCTACCTTTAAAAAAAAAAAAACTTCAACCTGCATTTTCTTTCATGTAAAGAAAAGTAACTAAGTATATTGACTACGGTTTTGCAAGAGGATATAAAAATACCAATTTGGCGTAGCAATATTTTGTCTACTCTGCTCTTTATCCTACTCTGACAAGGACTTCTTTTCTTGGATACTACCTGTGCCCTAGTTTTGGCCTTAAATGGTTCTGACAATTCCAGTTTCCCTTCCTTCTCCTGATGCTATGGTTCTGGTGGTGTCAAAGCTGAGTCTAAAAAATTGTGAGAGTGAGAACACTTCTCGTGGAACTACAAGGAGACTGGGGTACAGGGGACCTGATCAATGCATGGCAGATCAGCCTGAGCCCAGTACAGTAGCTACTGCTGCTGTCAATCAAGTCTGATCAGTTCTCCACCACCTGGGCCCAGGGCCTCCTGGCACTTCTTGGCCCCTGGTGCTGGGGGAGACCACATAGTCCTGGCCAGTGAATTATAAGAAGAAGGCGCATGTGTCACCTCCTGGCTAAGCATTAAATGGCCGGTGAAATACCCTCTGGAGCTCTTTTTCTCCCCAGGCGTGGACAGAAACATTCCATATAATAGCTGTCCTGGACTGAGAAGACATGGAGTAGAGCACCCAGATGAACTTCAGTGGTGATGGAACACTAGCGAGAAATCAAACTTTGCAGTTCAACACTTTTAGGATTCGGTAGGTTACTATAGCATAATTTTGCCTAATTGGACAGATACAGGGTATTAAAACATCAGTATCATTCCCAATGCATTTTTAAGCACTACCCGCAAACAGCAAAACCCAGCTCTCTGTTTTGTCAAACAGCTATCAATTAGGTCATCTGGCATGATGCAAACAAACCTCTCGATGACTAATTGAACTTTGAACAGACCATACTGTTACAATGTTGGCACATTCCGTCAGCTCCATGCCCAATTCCACAAGTACTTTGGAAGCATTACTGTGTGTCTATGTGCATAAAGGTGTGTTGAATTCTATGAAGAACAGAGACTCAATGATGTAACTATAGGCATCTTACTGACAAAAGTCACAGCTTGTGGCAAGTAAAATAAGGACTTGGAAATTTCCACTGAATTAGTCCACCAGCAGGTAATTGTGGGCATGAGAAGCAAATGTCCCACCTGAGTGTCAAGGTTGTGTAGGCAGTACCACAGCAGGCTCCTGTTCCCTTCTCTGCCAAGCCCACCCCTGCTGGTCCATAAAGCACCTGTCTCCTGTTCGTTGACCCTGAGCATTACCTCTGCTTATTGTCAGACACGAGATGCTAAGCTCATTAAGGGACTTGGATATACATAAAAACTTTGGCAAAAGCTTATTCGTAGGAGTTGAACTGGGCTTGTTGTAATGATGTGCACTATAAAATCAAAACTTTTTCTAAAATCTGGTACCTATGTGCATACATCCACGTTTAATTATTAAAGAAATCAGAAATTAAGTTCCTGTGATATTGTGATTTATAATAATAAATATATATTTGGTCTTCATCCCCATTTGGGGCCCAGAGCTCCTAAAAGCCTTGGAATTTCCGAAGTGATGAGAGCAACAGGGATCTCTTTTGTTATGTTAATGAGGTGGCTTTTGGACCACACCTAAGGGGGGGCGCTGATTGCTAGGAAACCGAACCCTGTGAGTCCAAACTAGCCCCCACCTCCCGGAGAAGAGAGGAGCTAGAGGTTGAATCCACTGTTAAATCAATGATTTAATCAATCATTTCTATGTAATGAAGACTCCATAAAAACCCAAAAGGATAGGATTAGGAGACGTGCTGCGCTGGTGAACGCATGAAGATTTGTGAAGAATGGCACACCTTCCCCATGACTTGCCCTGTGCATCTCTTCCATCCGGCTGCTCCTGAGTTATATCCTTTTATAATAAACTGGTAATCTAGTAAGTAAAATGTTTTCCTGAGTTCTGTGAGCTGCTCTAGAAAATTAATTGAACTCAAGGAGGGGGTCATGAGAACATCTGATTTATAGCCAGTTGGTTGGAAGAACAGGTAGCAACCTAGATTTATAACTGGCATCTGAAGTGGGGTGAAGTAAGGTCTTGTAGGACTGATCCCTTGTGGGACCTGATGCCACCTCTGGGTACATAGTGTTAGAATGGAGTTGAATTCTAGGATGACTAGCTCGTGTCCAAGAATTGCTTGCTGGTGTGGGGAACCCTCCCTCCTCCCCACATTGAAATTGGTTCCCAGAACCTTTTTAGTCCCACAGTGAGTAGCTAAAACATTAAGGAGATGAAATTAACGAAGATGCAGAAACTAGGGAAGGCTCCCACTGAGGCTTGAAGGATGGGTAGATTTGAACCCATAGCATTTACAGACATCACTATGCTGGTTATGAACACTTTTGGACCACTCTCCTTAGGTCCTCAATATGCCCATCTATTTAGGTACCAACTAATAAACAATAAACCAGGCCTTTATTTTAGAGTAAAGCAATTTCTTATTCCTGAGGGGGGGAAAGTTTGTAGTATGTATATGTCACACCCTACTAAGTGACCTTGGACATCACTCAGAATTCATTTGAGCATCAATTTCCTAGTCTGTGCCATGCGGGACACTGCATCCCCTAACAGTTTTGTTAATTCTCTGATGACTACATGCTATGATCTTCTAGCCATCTATTTTCTTTAAATTTGCCACACAGACAAAAAAAAAAAAAAAACCCTCCCATTACAACTGGCATGCTATTCATCCCTTTGGCCAAATGAAGAGAGAATAAAAAACAACCATCACATTTAAACAAAAGAGTTATCAGTCATTCTTGTATATTGCAGCTGCTTGAGAAGCCATAGGGCAAAGGCATTTATATGGAAGATAAGCTCATTGTGTTGAACAAATTAATGCTGGATTGTGAATTAAGTGGCGTGTCTTCGGACAGCTAATTAGCTTTGTGCTGCTCAATTAAGTTTTGAAAGGACATGTTGTGTTTCTTGATGGAATACAGAATATACTTCAAGGCTATTGCTGCTCTGGATAATTTCAATTTCAAACCTAGTGAAAATGAGCAAGAAAGAATCAAGGGCTTTGTAAACCCACAAACAATTCAGACTTCCCAAAGAACTTAAATTTCAAACCATAAATAGCCAAATAACACAGTTTATTTTTAACCACATCAGGAAATGTCAACAAGCCAACAAACATGAAATTAGCTATAACTTTCTTTCTCATATCATTTACATTGAGAACAAATACTTTAAAAGTAAGGGTGAATGCTAAATTAGAATGCCTTCTAGGCTCCATATAATTTTATTCTACAAGATGACATCATCAACATCCCTCATTCTACCGACTGCGGGGGGAAGCATTATTACAGGAAGTCCTTAGGCTTTGGAATAAGAAGACATTAAACCGAACTCGTTTCTGATTTTTACTCTGATACTGACCCTGGGAAAATTACGTAACCTCTCTGTCTGGATTTTCTCACCTATAAAATGGGGTTATAATTCTTATCTTTAGGGTTATTATGAAGACTCCAATAGTCCAAGAACAGCACCAGCTGCAGTTAAACCCACTATCTCTTAGTTTCTTTTCCCTGTCCATATTGGTTGTGAACTGACCTAAATTCACGTGCGGGTTTTCTGTTAAATACCAGCAACCTGCAGTGATTGGGCATATACATGTCTGCTATTCCAGACATCTTGCCACCTGTTGCTACGCTACAAGAAAAGAAAAAAAGTTTCAGGAGCACCTGGGTGGCTCAGTAGGTTAAGCGACTGTCTTCGGCTCAGGTCATGATCCCAGGGTCCAGGGACCAAGTCCCGAATTGGGCTCCCAGCTCAGTGGGAAGCCTGCTTCTCCCTCTCTCTCTCTGCCATTCCCTCTGCTGTGCTCTCTCTCTCTCTCTCTCTCTGTCAAATAAACAAATAAAATCTTTTTAAAAAAAGTTTCAGATGGAATTCTGTCACTCATATGAATATAGTAAGTAAACACAAAATCAATCCCACTGCCTATTTCTGTCAACTTGGGGCTGTCCATGCTTCTATGCTAGAGCAATCTGTCAAGCCCCTAGAATGGAAAGTGGAGATCCCAGTTAGACTCCAATGGTGCTCTGAAAGCAGGATCTGCTAATCTTCTTGTCACATCAGGTGACAATGCCCAGGAGGGGAGGAAGGCCCAAGACCAAGACAAATCCAGTCCTAGAACCAAAACTTGCATGGTGTGTAAAGGGTTAAGACATATATATACATATGCAATGCTCCCCCCCCACCACAACCATCACCACCACCAAGTTTTGCAAGACCCTAACTTAAGTGTTTCTTGCTAAACCCAAAACTGAGAAATATATTCTCCTGTACTTCCTCAAATGCCCATTTTCCTCACTAAACTTGAACTCACAGAGTTTACTTTCCTAAATTTTCTTATCCTCAAACCATCCACTTCTAAGAACTGAAAACTGAACATTTGTCTTGCTCCACATAACACATTCTTGTTCTGTTGTTTCTTTTTCTAACTTGGGAGACCATAACCCCAGGAAACAGTGAGGAACACTAGAAAACAGGGCTATTTCCCTTTCAGACACCCTTCAGCTAGCAAGGAGAAAAGGCTAGCTCCACTTAGGTGGTCTTTTATTTCAGGGCATAAGTAATGCATTACTGAATTTGCCAGATTCTTATACTTTCTAGGCAATCACAGTCCTGGAACACTAATCGTTACCCCAGTGAAAAATTTCTTCTAGCATTCCCCAGGCAAATGAAACTCCCCAGTGCAGGTCAGAAATAGCAGTATTTGAAACATTTGAAAGACCCACCTCTGGCAAGTGGATTCCCAACAAAGATTTCTTCAGATTGTTAACCACCTCATACTCAGCACACTGTGTATACCGAATGACCTTAAATGTGTGACAATAACAGCATTGTGAAGTTTTTCTAATCATAGCTTATTTTGTTACATCAATTTTTTTAATTTACCTGATGCATAGAAATGTGGCGTGGCAAGGAAGAGAAGACTGCCTCTATGCATACAGACTAGTTTGAACAAAGGCAATGAGTTTCTTTAAACAGTAAAAAATTGAACACACACCAACTGAATTTATTAGTTTCGTTTTCACTTGAGAAAAAGGACCACAGTGGCACATGCAAATAATGGAATATTATTCAGCACTAAAAAGAAATGAGCTATCAAACCATGAAAAGACATGGAAAAAAATTAAATGTATATTACTAAGTGAAAGAAGCCAATATGAAAAGGCTACATACTGAATGATTCCAATTATAGGACATTCTGGAAAAGGCAAAACTATGGAGACAGTAAAAAGGTCAATAGTTGCCAGGGATTAGGGGAAGGAAGGATGAGAATAAGTAAGCAGAGCACACAGGATTTTTAGGGCAGTGAAAATACTCTGTATGATATTGTAATGGTGGGTATATGTCATGATACATTTGTCCAAACCAACAGAACGTACACCACCAAGAATGAACCCTAAGGTCAGTGATGGACTTTGGATGATTACAATGCATCAATATGTAGATTCATCCTTGATTAAAAAAAAAAAAGTACAATTCTGGTGAGTGGCATTGATAAGAAGGGAAGGCTATCCCTATGTAAGGCTGGGAGTGTCTGAGAAATCTCTGTGTCTTCCTCTCAATTTTACTCTAAACCTAGAACTGCTCTAAAAAAATAGTCTTTTTTTTTAAGGGACTAAAGAGCCTATTATGGGCCAGCAAGCCTCAGGCTGTATGTCGGGGATGCCAAGAAGGAGATAGGGCCCCCTCCTCAGGAACACCCAGGCTAGTGCTCATGGAATCACAGATAATGTCCTGATCACTTGCAAGGTCATTAGCAAGTGGTGATCCAGCTGTGATTGAATACATTATATGGACTGGAACCTTCTCTGGAACACATTTCCTTAGGGATAAGCTAATGGACCAGCTAATATGAGGGGTTTTTTTTCCCTTCATATCTGGTACAGATATAACGTATTACCTTTCCTAGAGAGTATATTTGCCTTTTTATAACAGATTCTTTAGATTCAGGCATCATAGTTTGAATTTCAGACGTGGTAGCAGACCAATCAGAGGGCTATTTCTTGATTGAGGGGGGAAAGAGACCCGTCTGTGCCCTTCCATTTACACACTATGATTGTCTACCTTTCCCATATAAAGAATTGATCCTGCTTCCAAAGGATGAATAATTGTGAAGAATAAAACACTTTTCGTATAAGTCACAAAAATAACCATCTCTGCCTTCATATCATTTCCCTTCCTTTATTCCAAATAATTCCATAAATTATTTTATGATTTATGAAAATGATTTAAAACTTTGGACTTTAGTGAATACTGCAAAATCCGGTCTGCAATTAGTTCTGTATGTTTAAGTTTCCCTTCATCAGAGCAAATCATAATTCTTTAGAAGCAAAGGTAAGCTTTGAAAAAGATATGAATCTGCAAGCTCCCATTTTTAGATAAATTCATTTATAAGAGAAAAGGACTCTTGATTTCCTAGGTAGAAAACCCCCCAAAATAAACCTTGGGGAAATCGGTACAAGAAGCTGCCATCAAATTCCACCTCTCAACATTTTATGATCAACTTTTATGATTACCAGGTGCTAGGGAATGTGCTTGGTGCTTTCTCACACATTAGGCCATCAGTCTTAAGGAACAAATCTTAGTTTAATCTAAGCTATGACCATAGCTTAGTTTAATCTAAGCTATGACTAAGTGTTGGGACTAAAGTGTGGGGTGATTATGAAACCCAGATCCATAGAGTAATCCTTAAGAAGCTACTTCAGGTCGTTCTAGGACTATAATTCTTGCTTACCTCCCTCTTTGACTAGCATGGTGCTTTCCACTTAACTGTACCCCATGAATCTTTACTGAACTGAGCAAATGCCATATAAAAGCCAAAACCTGCGGCCTCCACAGCCTTTCCAGGCCTTCGGAAGGTTTATTAGAAAGCAATACGTGCTCTCCCTCAACATCCTGTCTTGGTGATTGATGATATGGGAGATGATTAAAGATTCTCAAACTCAAAGTCTTTAATATATTGGTAGTAATCCCTTCAAATAAATCACACATAAGTAATAAGTTTAAGGATGCCATTCAAAAATTACAAAGGAAGTCAAAACTTATTTACTGGGACTTGTCAGAATGGAAATTTATTCTCATTATCCAAAATGTAATAGAGATCTTCCTCAACTTAAGATGGGGTTATGTCCCAATAAACCCATTGTGTGTTGAAAATATCGTAAGATGAAAATGCACTTACTACACCTAACACCCCGAACATCACAGCTCAGCCTCACTTACATTAGCCCACAGTTGGGCAAAATCATCTAACAAAAGCCTACATTATAATAAGGTATTGGCTAGCTCATGTAATTGAATACTGTAATTGAAAGTCTGAAACAGGGGTGCCTAGGTGGCTCAGTTGGTTAAGCATCTGCCTTCAGCTTGGGTCATGATCCCAGGGCCTGGGATCGAGCCCCACATCGGGCTCCCTCTCAGTGGGAAGCCTGTTTCTTCCTCTCCCTCCGCCTGCTTGTGCTCTCTCTCTCTCTCTATCACATAAATAAATAAAATCTTTTGGAAGGAAGGAAGGAAGAAAAAGAAGAAAGAAAGAAAGAAAGAAGAAAGAAAGAAAGAAAGAAAGAAAGAAAGAAAGAAAGAAAAAGAAAGAAAGAAAGAAAGAAAATAAATAAATCAGAAACAGACCAGATGTGTGGGAACAGTGTGGCTATAAGTGTATCATATGGCCAGATGGGAGCTGCCACTACCCAGCATCAGGAGAGCATCTTACCACACATCGCTACCCAAATTCAAAATTCCAAGTACAGTTTCTACTGAAGGGTATCACTTATGCACCATTGTAAAATCAAAAATTATAAGTCAAACCATCGCAAGTCAGGGACTGTCTATACTAGATTGTGTTTCGAACTTGCTTCTCGAATGACTTCTTTTGTTTTGATAGCACAGTCTTAATGAACAGCCTTTGGGCAAGAAAACAGCTAAATCTGTTTGCAGTACATGATTTTCACTCTGTATTATCATATTGGTGTCCATGGTCACATCTGTGAGACCAAAGAAAGAGAAACAAACAGCTTTGGAGAAAAACCACCAATGAATCCTAGAGTAAGTCTGAGTCTGGGTATTTTCTTGGTGTGCAGGTCAAATTGAATAACGTCTAAACTAAATTATTTGCTTTCATAGGAAAAGACTTTTCCACCCAGAATTTAAAGGTGTTTTAATAAAAGAAATTTAAAAAGTGCCATATTAGCAGTAACTTCTAATACAGTAGAAAGATTCAAAGAAAACAGAATTTCTGCTCACCTGAAGCAGAAAAAGCAGACAGGTGATTTACATTATAAACTTACCCAATATCCCTGTCAGGACAACACCTGCAAGAAGATTTCTCCGGTCTAATCTTACGGTAGCATTTCATTATTTCTCATTATTAATTTTTATTTCTTTCTTAACATACATATTTGAGAGCCTACTATGCACCAGGTGCTGGGAACACCAGTGACCCCAACCAGATGAGGTCCCTCCCATCAGGGAACTAACATATGGGCGGGGGGAGAGAGCCATAACCAAACACCACCTTCCAGTCTGTAAAACAGTGGCAGAGGTGATGTAGGGCAGACCCACGATCGGGAATCAGACCAAGACAAGGTGATCAAGAAGGGACTCCAGGAGGAAGTGATCATGAACTCTGGAGATGTGGAAATGAAGCATGTGAAGACCACTCCAGCAGATGGAACCATAGACAAGTCCCTGTCACTGGAAGGAGCGTGGTGACCACAAGGGATGAGAAGGGGACCAGTGTGGGGCTAAAACACAACCTGGGAGCGATGGAAAACCACAAATGGTTATAGGGAGGGAGGTATCATGATCAGCCTTGAATTGTTAAAGATGGTTACAGGCAGGTAGGAGAACAGATTAGACGGGGGTCAGAGTGTCTATTAGTGGGTCAGTTAGGAGGCTCATAGCTCAGGCAGAAGATGATGGTAGCTTAGACTAGAGGTAGCAGTAGTGGGGGGTGGGTAGATTTGAGAGAATTTCTCCTACCCACATTCATTGCCCAACCCACACCCGCCACCCTTCCCTTCTAAATAGCTTCGCATCCATCTACATCGATTTTCTTGCCTGCTTAATGCTCCCCACTGCAGGACCAGCTTTGAGTGCTATACTTTATAATAAAGACTCCGTGTGTATTTGTGTTATGAATGAGGAGTTCCCACTTTCATTATGAGCTTCCCTGCACCATAAAATTCTTCCAATTCAATCCATCCTACAGTGTACCATGTAGGCACATACACAGAGGTCACAGAACAGGCCCAGTGGCCCCAAGATCACAACTGGAGATTCCTGAGGGGTGGGAAAAGGGTTCCCCTAACTCCATCCCCAAGCCTTAACCTTAGATGCAAAGCCAGTATGGGAATGAGCAGTCACAAGAAGGTGAAGCCTTAAGGAATGGATTTCATGTCTTTGAGCTGAGTTTTCTCATAACACCTGCTGCCAGGCCACTAACACCCAGCTCATAAACCACCTTGGTTATGATTTCCGTAAGTTGTTAGCACCTTTTCTAGATTCTCAGATGGACTTTTAACATTCTACTAGTCCATGTATCAGACTACAAAATGCCCTTAATACTATGATAACTCATAACCTAATAAAAATAATATAAATATAAAACATTTTTTAAATGGCCTTTTATCTACATTTCCTCCACTGACACAATAACCCCACAAGGTAGGCAAGACTGGGATTTATTCCCCAGTGGTGCTTGAGGATGCAACCAACTCCTTCAGTCAACAGTAAAATGAGCAGTTGCTGGTCTGACTCGTTGGGGAGACTAAACATGGCTTCTCTGGGAGCCTTGGTCAACTCAAGCCTGGGTGTCTCAGACTTGGAATGCAAGCCATTTCCCTCATAGACTCCTCCTCTGGAGGACGCTTGGGTCTCTGTGATACTTAAGAAAATCTCATTTTAGCCATTTCACTTAGACAATGATCTGAAATCGGAAATAATGCTCACAGATTTTGTTAAGCAAAACCAGTTTCTGCTAATATCCAGCAACTATTCCCACTGGGTTTTTTCAGCTTGCTTACCTACCACAAGGGAGATGCCCTCTAGTGTTAATTAAAGGGACAAATATGGATGGTGGATGACACAAAGCTGGCTCTGACACTTTCCACACTTCCTCCAACTAACCAAATTGAGAGCAGAAACCAAGAATCTTAGAGTTAAAAAGGTCCTTGGCAGATACCCAGTCCATTTCCTTGGCCCTTTGGTCAATATCACCATGCATGCAGGCATGTGCGTGTGTCCAAAAATGTTATATCTGAGTCATCCTTCTGGGAGTTCAAAGGTTCTTGCCTGCAATGCCACCACTGCTCAAAATGGTTTGGAAATCTTTTCTTTCAGAACGGTCTGTAGAGTCAATTTATAAGTTGTAGGAAGAAGCAATGACTTTGCCTTCAAGAAGTCATGATTCCTTTCAATCAGAATGACTTCAGACTGGGGTCCACATGGCATTTGTCAATGAGCAAATACACCCTCAAAGAACAAAGATTTGCTGCCACTAAAGACCATCAAGGAAATGTGGCTATGGTGTTGCCAGCCACAAGGATGCTCCCATAATAACAGCAGTATCACTCTTCTGGGTACAGAGCCTCTAAAAGATCTTTGTTATTAAATGAGGTCATATTCACCTAGATGTAGAAGTCCGAGTGTCTGTGCTTCCAGAAAACATCCCCTGTCATGTCACTGTCACATTATGGACCTCGTTTTATTTCTGCACCTTCTCAGCGTTCTGACCATTGTCGTCATCTTGCCCCTGCTTGCCCAACAATGCCGACGTCAAGTAGCACCATCTACAAGGTCTACACTCAGAGACACTTAAAACAACTGTGGGGACAAGGACAAAATCACTGTCCAACATTTCCCTCTCTGTGTTTATGAACACATTGGGAAGTGACCATAGCTTGCATACACTGATTTAACTATAAAGACTAAAATATGTGACCCTTAAAATCATCCACTGGCAATTAGCCCAGTGTATGGGGA
>NC_138371.1:88959387-88978497 GCF_054177405.1 Leptonychotes weddellii | reverse complement strand
AATTATCATATGGTTTCACTTATTTGTGGAACATAAGGAATAGCATGGAGGACATTAGGAGAAGGAAGGGAAAAATGAAGGGGGGGATATCGGAGGGAGAGATGAACCATGAGAGACTATGGAGTCTGAGAAACAATCTGAGGGTTTTAGAGGGGAGGGCGGGTGGGGAATGGGTTAGCCCGGTGATGGGTATTAAGGAGGGCATGTACTGCATGGAACACTGGGTGTTATTCCAAAACAATAAATTGTGGATCACTGCATCAAAGACTAATGATGTATGGTAACTAACATAACATAATAAAATAAAATTTTTTAAAAAAAGTGTCTGCCTTCAGCTCAGGTCGTGATCCCAGGGTCCTGGGATCGAGCCCCCATGCATCAGGCTCCCTGCTTGGCGGGAAGCCTGCTTCTCCCTCTCCCACTCCCCCTCCTTGTGTTCCTGCTCTTGCTATCTCTCTCTCTGTCAAATAAATAAATAAAATCTTTAACAAAAAAAAAGTTCAGTATAGAATTTTTATCTTATTACTCACATTTCTCAAGAGGACAGGGCATGCCACACCATGCAAAGTCACATGAAGAAGGACCAGTTCTGGCCAGGAGCCCAAAGGGGCAAATGGAAAGCATGACCCAGAGCCTTTATTGTGTTTTCCACAGGAATGGGTTAGGATTAACTCATTTGAGTAACATCAGTGGGCTCTGGGGTATAGAGGTCATCTATAGTTGTCTCATTCTTGGCCCTGGCTGATTAGGGCAGAGGACTCTTACCACCTGCATTGTAAGAGTCAGACAGAGGAGGTGGTTCTCAGTGAGGGCTCTGGACTAGTTAGTTGGCAAATGAAAAGCATGCTCTTTGGGGTGAGCCCTTTGGCATCTCTAAGAATTGACTAGCCTTGGAAGGGGCAGTCTCTCCCCAGTCAGTGTGGCCTCAAACGCCAGATCATCAAGAATACAGAAAATGAGAAAATGTAGTTAACACAACCTCTATGAAGAAACAACTGCCCCCAGAACCTCTGGACCACAGAACAAAGCATGTACTTATCTTAGGCATGCTTGTCTCCTTCTTTTAAGAAATAGTCAGACTGGGGTGCCTTGGTGGCTCAGTGGTTAAGCGTCTGCCTTTGACTCAGGTCATGATCCCCACATCAGGCTCCCTGCTCGGCGGGAAGCCTGCTTCTCCCTCTCCCACTCCCCCTGCTTGTGTTCCCTCTCTCACTGTGTCTCACTCCATCAAATAAATAAATAAAATCTTTAAAAAAAAAATAGTCAGACTAACCCTTTTGGCTTCCTCCGGGACACCATGTCCCCAGATCTCCAATCCTTCATGTAACATATGCAACTCTGATACAATCTAGAGCCCTCTGCCTGTTGAGGCTTGCTCCTGGATTAAGGGGGCCCACCATTTTACTCTTCTCTGCACCCACCACAGCTCCTTGCACCTCATATGTGCACCTCTTCAAAGGAGGCAGTTCTGATGGCAACCATCCCTACTGACAGCTGGTGGATTATACAAGACCCTGGCATGAGAGTTCTGCAAGAGCGAGTGGGCATCAAGGGAGTGGTATATATACTCCCAAGCTGGCAAAATTTGTGGGACATATATACATGGCCGTGTGCATTATTCCCAGTTGAGGTTCCAATGCTTTCAATACGCTCTACTGCTCCAAACACAGTTAAAAGCCTGTGCTTAAAACAATTTTGCCAGATTGCCAGATTACCTAGACCAATTTTAGGGAATGAGATTATAGGGTGGGAAGAAGGGCATGGTAGGGTACTGTTGGAAGAGTGGATGGGATTCACCCCCGAAAGGAGGGAATGGGGATAAAAAAAAAAAAAACCCTTACAATGGCATAGCCCAGTCAGAGGTCTAGGAATGGTATTTGTCTAACAGATGAGCCCTGCAGCCACTCTATGGGAACAGATGACACAGGCGAACAGCGTGTGCAATTAGGCCAACGTGGAGCCATTCACATTTGGAGGCTTGTTAGACAATTTCACATTCTTCTGGAGTTCAGCCAACCGATGGGCTGTGACATGAGATAATCGGTGTCACTGATGTGTGAAGGTCCCATAAGAGATGACAGGCAGAATGCAGAAACAGGCATCCTGGGGTCTCTGTGTATGAGCAGACAGAACAAATGCGTGTACTAACACGATGCCCATTTGCAAAACGACAGCCTATTTCAGCAAGCTGACAGCAACAACAATTTTTCTGAAGTGTTGCTCCTAATGATTTGGAAGGGAATAAAAGGAACCGCATTTCCTTTCTGGATGTCAATGATAGGCAACATGTGTTACTGTTTTTCTGTTTAGGAAAAGTGGAGATTAAGGGGAAAGTGAAATATATGTATATCTTTAGTGACTTTCAGGTTTCAGATCATGAAAGCTGCAATAGGTAGCATGGAGAATGTCTATCATTATTTTCCCTGTGCCTTTCCACTGTCCTATATCAAGCCAAATCCCGACTCATAATTCCCACTTCCATATCTCTCATTCACTCCTCAACCCACCCTCCTCTAGCTTCTCTGAGCCAAGGTCACTGATGGCCTCCTAACTGTCAGATCCAGTGAACATATTTGTTCTAGTTGCCATTGCTATTGCATTTAAAGGACTCCATTAACATGTCTCTAGTTTGAGGGAACTTTACAGTCCAAGGGAGACTTCTCCTATCATGAAATTAAAGATTTACTTCAGGCTTTAGGAGGACCAGGGGCAAGAGGGCAGGAATCACTTCCAGCTCCAATAGCCTGACAGGGCACCCACTGGAAGGGGCAGGAGGGCTGGGTACAGACTTGGAAAGCTGGATTCCCTGGAGGCTTTGGTCTCTGGAGCAAGTATGACAATTTTCCAGGAAGACGGGACAAAAGAATCATCATTCGAAAATGTTAAATGCTTCATGTTTACACACACATTTGTCATTTTTTTTCAAAGTCCTTTTATTCTTCTATGTAAAGGAAGCAGGATTTAATTGATGGAGTCTGGACTATGATCTTGGTTAGGGCCTGGGATCAGGTTGTCTATTGTACATGGAACTCAGCCAAAAGTTACTGGTTTGTGTTTTGAAATCTGAAAATGCCCCTCAGTCACACAGTCCTGTCCAATTGCCATGTACCTAAGTTAAACATGTTCTTGTTCTTCCCCTTTTTCCCCTTCCCCTGGGTCACTCCTACTCTTCTCCCTTAGGAAGCTTTCCCTGCCCACTCCACCCGAGCCTGGAGTGGGTGACTATCACATCACCCTCTGCCTTACACTGCTGCAGAGCTTAAAAAGGATCATTAGGATCAAGTCAGCTGAGTTTAACCTGGTTGACTGAAAAATCATTGACAATGAAGACAGTATGTCTTATTCATCTCTAATGCCAAATGCAGTGTCTGGCAATGAATAGGCACTCAATAAATTTTTATGGAATGAATGAAGGAAATAGTATTATTACTAGCCAACAATAGCACCAATTGGAGTCCATAAATGTTCTCAAACGAAAATGCTGAACTGTCGAATGCCATGCAGTGTGCAAGCGAAATTACTGAGCCATTAGGAACCAAGGATTTTAATGCTGTATGTTGAAAATATGCTCACTACAGGAAAAATACAAGTCCTTGAATTAGTTGTTTTTTTTTTTTTAAAGATTTTATTTATTTATTTGACAGAGAGAGAGAGAGCAGGAACACAAGCAGGGGGAGTGGGAGAGGGAGAAGCAGGCTTCTCGCTGAGCAGGGAGCCGGATGTGGGGCTCGATCCCAGGACCCTGGGATCATGACCTGAGCCGAAGGCAGACACTTAACGACTGAGCCACCCAGGTGCCCAAGTCCTTGAATTAGTTTAATGCCACTTGTGCTGATAACACAGATCTGCTGTCTTCATTTCGCTTCCCAGCCGTAGATTACAAGAACACAGTTTGAAAGGGTGTCATATTCTTTTACTGAATATTCAATAAAAGTATAATAAAATTGAAATGCCAGAGTCCATAAGAAACATTGTATATTTTTGTTATTCATTCCACCTTAAAGTAAAATCTTATTTTAGAAGCATTTAAACGCATGTCTTCTGTCCTAATCTCTCCAATAATGCTCAGTGCCATGTGACACAGACCCCTGGTCATTCTGAGAAATGAGCACTCTTTCTCTCTTTCTCTGCAATACAAGAAATTCTAGATATTTCATTAAACCACTATCGGCCAGAAACAGAGGAACCAGGCAATACAAACATTCTTGAGAAGGGTCAAAGGCATTGGTCATAGGAAGGAGAGAGTGGAGTACATACCCTAGAGTGAGCACTGGAAGAGATAATAAATAAATGCATAGAACAAATCAGGATTAGTGGGTAAGTTATCTCAGTGCTTCCAAGAAGTCATTCTCCCTCATCCCCCATCCCAGGAGTGGACAGAGTGGGTGGGAGTCAGTGGGGAGAGTCTTCTGATACCTCTTGTGTCTCTCGGTTTCTCCAAAATTACTTCTCCTTTCCTTCTATTTCCTCAACAAACCCTACAGGTTCTCCTGAGAAATTAAGCTTTAAAAAAACCAACACAGAAGGACCAACAGGCTACTTCTACCTTCTACCCCACATTGTAGCTCTCCTGAATCATGGACACACTGAGCCATTTGCTTGTAAGAAGGGAAGTACAGAAAGGAAGACATGAACCAATAAATATCTCCTTCAAGATCAGAAAGCCACACACATAAGTACACAGAAATGAATTTCTGGATGTCTCTTATAAAGCGAGGCACATAATCCAGAGCCTTGGTTATAACGTTTGTGGGGTTTTATTAGGAGTAAAGATGCTCTCCATGTTTCTGAAGGCTTGCTCAATCCTGAGTGGCTGCCAGACTTCCGGGTGAGCATATGGAATCCTACGGGTGAGCATATGGAATCCTAGCCCTGTGTGTTGTATTGGGGCTTTTGCTGAGTGAACCAGACAGCCTGGCAGTCCCACCAGCATGATTGGGACCAAAGCTCTCACCTTGTCTGCAGATGGTCATCAATCCAATTTGCTCATCTCCTGAAGTTATCTGCCCCCTGCCACTCCTCTTTGGGAAGTAGAAATGAAGCCCCCTCATGAGTCACGGGCATGATGGATTCTTCAGCAACTGACAGTGACAGAACAAGGCTAATAGTTGGGCATAAACAGGGACCCAGCCACCCAAGTCACAGCGAAGCACCACCACAGTCTCCTTCAGAGAATAACATGAGCAAATCTCAGCTTGATTTGTAAAAGAAAATGTCAGTCATGGGGGGGGGGGGTGATGTTTAAATCCAACTGCTTTTTCCTCTCAAACAGCCAGATGATTTAATCATCTTCCTTATTAAGCTGGGAAGAGCTGACCTTTAGAAATCCTCCTGCAAGCAGAAATATTTAAAAGCAAAATACTTTCCAAGTACCAAAGAGCTAAGTGTTATCCATTCATGTTCTTCTCTGCTCTATGGAATTTGCTACAATCCCAGGTCAAGCATCGGTGCCAGGCTGCATCTCTGTGAGATCATTCACGAAGAGCCTCTTATATGCCCTGCTCGCCAGTTGGTGCATTTGCAAAGTCTAGCTCATGTAACCTCTCAGGTAGGAATTGTTATCTCCACCTTATAGGTGAATCATCTGAAGCTCAGAGAGGTTAACTAGCTTTCCCAAGGTCACATAGCTTATGAGCTCCCACTAGGCAGGAGTCATGCATGCCTGCAATTCTTATGGTCCCTAATCTAAGGCACCTAGGAGACTCTTGATGAAATAGTGAAACAGGCTATTTTCCTTGTTCCTTTCCTACCCTTCCAGATTTTCTGCCCCACATCAAACATTGGCAGCCATCTCCTCACGGAGATAGGAACATGCCCAGCTTCATACAACCTAATATGCCTCTGGCCAGAGCTTTGATTTACCAGTTTAAAGTAAGTAGGACTGACCTTATGGCCAACATCTCTACTTCATTTGGGTCCCTGTGCTGGTTCCCTGTTCTCATCCCACCCCTATCTCCACTACAATATGTAAGTGCTACATTGTCAATTTATCCTAATGCACATATCTGGAGTTAGCAATGGAGGGCTTTCAAGATTTTCTAATCCAACCCCTTTATTTTTTTAAAGATGGGGAAAAAACTGACACGGAGAGAGGTGGTGACTGGCTGAGGCCACCAGAGATGAGACCCTTGTCTCCAGCCCCAGCCCATTGCTCTGAGCTCACACCACGGTGCTCTTCGATGTATGTCAAACCACTTTGTCAACTCTCCGAGGATACACGCATGCTCCCCCTGACCTTTAAACTTGGAATAAGGCATAAGACTTTGTTCATATCGAAGGGAATTTCTGACATCAGTCATCCAGTGGAAGAAGTGCTTGCCTCTAAAATCACCCATTATGAATCTTGTGTCATTATTGCTAAGTCAATATGGAGCACCTCTGGAGAAAGAGGTGGACAAGCAGGAGTGGCAAGAACAGCCAAGTGTCCTTTTCCATACATCACCAGGCCTACCCACCACCTCGGGCTGCTGGGCCAGCCCTATTCCTAGAGGTTCTGAATGGAAGATTTTATGTCCCAATGTCGGCCTAGCAGCAGCACATTCAACCTCGCCCCTAATCCAAAACTTCTATCGCCCTAAAAACTCCCATGTGCATACAGACAGAGCCTTTGATCTTAACCCCTCAGCTTCATGCCTCCATCCTTAGCATGAGGCAGAAGGTGTAGGAAGTTGGATGCACTGCTCAAGAAAGGAGAAGCACGGATGGGTGGGGGTGGCTTAGATCACATGAGGAGTCACAGGCCAGGGCCAGAGAAAACAGAAGTCTTGGGAAACTGCACCACTTGAGACTCTGGGGAGGGGGGGTATTTCTAAGTGTGTAAACATGCACACATGCTCACATGCTCACATGCATGCACACAAACACATACATGCACGGGCAAGCATTAGAGCCTCAGTGATATTTCGTGTCCATATGGATCTGGGCTTAGTTCTATGTGTGAGGGACTATACATGTGCCTGTGTGCATGCTCGTGTGTGTGGTGAGGGTGAGATGAAATGGCATTGGGAAAAGCTGTCAAACCTAATGCCATTATAGGTAGAAAAGCATTAACAAAAATAAGAAAAGAAATCCCTCTAAAAGTGGTGTGAATGAGTGAAGCAATGGCGTGCCAGTAGGAAAAGCAGACTCCTGATTTGAAGCCAATCAGTTCCCACTCCTATCAAATGCAGAGTATTATACCGAGTACCTTGGAGGGTCATTGTGATGAATACTGACTGAGTCAGCCCTGGGTCTGTTGCACAGCGAGGGCTCAACGAACGCTGGCCCCAAATGTGCTGGCGGGGTGGGGGCTATCAACAAGGAACATGGACGAAAGAGAACAAGTTGCCCCCTTGCCCCTCAGACTTGAAGAAAGTAGACATCAATGGATTTAAAATCTTAAAATTCTTTTACTAAGTGTCTCTCCACACTTCCAAGATTTAGTAACAAACTCAGGAGAAAACTGTAATCTGTCCCTTCTTCTAGATGGTCTAAACTTATAGTGGCTGTTGCTGGTGGTCTCAGCCCAGAGAGCCCACTCAGAGCAGACCGGGTGAGAGCTCAGGAACTCAGAGGCAGCAAGAGAAACCCTTCCAAGGGAAATCAAGTTCTTACCAATTACTGCTAACTATGCCATGAAAGGGAGAACACTCTTTCAATTACCAAATGTCAGCTCTAATCCCCACTTATGAGTGCTAGAAATAAAACGATGCAATAATTACACAATCTGCAGGAAAACTGACAAATATATTCCCAATACAAATGATTTACTGAGCCAGCCTGGCCACAGCCTGGCTTCACTCCTTAATGGAAGTTGTAAAAATGCTGCCCTGGGCTTCGATCATCACAGTGATTTTGTACAAACCACGGATGAAGCAATAGATGAAACAAGCATTTTGGAGACTCTAAAATATCTCTGATTTGTTGATTTCTCCAAAATGATTGCCAATCTGCTTAGGTGGCCTATTAAAGAATCGTATAATGGTATGCCAGGAAGGACCTTTCACCAGGAAAAGCCATTTTGGAGATAAGAAGAGGTTAAGTGTCACGGTGAGGGCATGCAACAGTAGAGCTGGGATGAAACCCAAATGCCCTGATTTCCAGTCTTTTCCACAATCCCCCATAGACTCACCTATTAAGAAGATATAATCAAATGTGGGCCATTAACCTCTATTACTTCCTACTTGAAAGCTAAGCCAATCAATATGTTACCATCACCAGCAAGGTGATCATTTGGTTGCAGTTACTCTTGATCAGAAAATTAATGAGTTGGGTAATAAGGAAAGAAATGTGCAGCGCATTCTATTCTTGGGCACAATATGGATAGGAAGGGCCAGGTGAGAATCAGAGAGTCTGAGTGATGGTATTTTCGCAAGAAGATGCTTGTGGTAGAAGCACATGGTTTTTCTCTAGCGAGGTCACTCAAGCTCTCCTGATACCCTACGTAGTAAGAGGAAGACAGCCCAGAGGTAATGAAGATTGTAAAATTAAGACTTTGAGGAAAGAAGATTAAGGATGCAAGAAATGATAGAAATAGAAAAGTAACATGAAAAAGAAGATTTGGAATAAAAGATAAACACATTCTTAAGTCATAAGAACTGTATAGGTTAACGAAATACTTAAACTCATACATCATTATGAGTTTGCCAATGAGTGGTGGTAATCCTAAACTATAATTTATGCTACTCTATTTTTCATTTCAGGTAAAGAATTGAGACTCCCTGAAGTAGTGATTGGGAAGCTATTTTGGATGACTTCTTCTTTGCAAATGCAACAAAAGCTGTGGATCCAGCCCCTTGGTAAGTTCACATCTACACATATACATAAAATACTGTATATATTTTCAGGGTATTCAAAGACCTTTTTGAAAGTTTATCACTGGATCCCAGGATATGGCACCTTGCACCAGACTGAGAAGTTTTAAACAATTATATAAGTATAAATATATACCCCCAAAGTCCTGAAGTTGTTTTAGCCTTGAGTTTCTCAAAAATTCTGTTCTAAATATACCTTTGGTGAGAAGCTCCATCAACCTGAGATGGAGCCTAATGTTACTGTCCATCCTCAAATTTTTCAATGTGTTACATTGTACATATTCTCAACAATCCCATGATTGTTTAGTTCTCTGGCCTGCATCTCTTCTTCTATACATAGGTCCGTGTGTGTGCGTGGGGGGGGGGTGCACACACGTGCACATGGGGACGTGTATGTTCATGATGCAATATGCAAGACAATCTTTCTGAGGATCAGTTTCTTCCTCTGTATTTTGAGAATTCCAATATCTATTTTTCTCAGAGTTGCTAAGAAAATAAAATGACATCATGGATGGGAAAATTCTTTTAAACATGTATAAAGAACCTAAAAAATGCATGGCATTGTCATTATTAGTGTCACCATAGCATTATAATTAAGCGTGATACTTAAATGCAATTCGCAAGCCTCGGTATAATTTCAGGAAGTTAGTTTAAAATGTTTGTCCACTTATAAAATCAAGGTGCTACACAATTCCAACCACATTAATCACATTGGCAACACCGTCTGGTTCAGAAGTTGGTCATGTTGACTTCATGGGCTAACGAACAATTCTGTACCCAGAGGGCTGACAGTCAGCAAGTTTGTGGGGCATGGCTATACTGGGTGTCAGTCCCCAACATCTGCTTTGAATGGTTGGTGCCCCAATTGTAGTAGTCATTAAATATTTTTGATATTCTGCCTGGCACCAGCTATGTGTGAAATACAGTGCTAGGTGCTGCAGGGGGAAAAAAATAGATTTGTAAGACATAGTCCACATTCCCAAAAAGATAGGAGCCTGATTGGGGAAATGCAGGCCATTAATAATAACACAGGTATTTAGTATTTACTTCCGTGTATGAAATATTTTGTTGGGTCAGAAGAGGCAATCACTTCTAGAAGGGTTGATGAACAAGACTCCATCGGGTAGGATTCACTGTAATCCCAAAGAATGCTAACCGAAGGTTAGTGGTCACCTGTCAGCTCCACAAAAATGCACGCTGGGGCAGAGAGAGAAACACTCATGGCAGCATTAAAAAGAGACAGAGAAAGCGAGAGTCTTTGCATTTTGTTTTACAGGTGGCTTCTCCTTCCTCCCCCTACTTCCAGGCAGAGATTTAATTAATTTAGAAGGGTAATTTGCAAAGTTCTTTAAGACCTCCAGCCATCAGGTGCCACAAGGAAGATAAGTGCTATGCCTACTGTATCTATTTGGGGGCTGTGGGTAAGGCACCATTATATTAGATCAACACGGCCCTCATTTCACGCTACCAATTTCTATTCTGTTAATTCTTTACTTAAATCTGCTAAGTACCTCTTCATTTGCCTTACCACTGTTATAATTTAATATGAACAACCAGAGTTGGAGTTTAATTGTTTCTTGAGTGAGCTAAAATCCAATATTTGTAAAATGCATCCATTTAAATGAAACCCCAGCAAGGGTCTGCTTCTTCCTGCAGTCCTGTCTCAGATGCCTTCGTTCCACTCCTGTGGAGCCTTCCTGCTTCACAACACTGATTCCATTAGCCCAAGAAGGCCACGCCGTCTGGGGACAGCCCTGCCGATGGCCCTGCATACCCACCCGCCCTAGCCTCCATGCTCTCTCCCTGACTGAAAGAACTAAATGCGGCAGGAAAAATATATTAATGGATGAGTGTCACCAGCCTGTCCCCTTGTCACCCACTAAGGAGAACCTGGCTTTGCTTTCTTGGATCAAGAAGCAAGAGTCTATCTGGATTTTCACCAAACTGAAGAGACACAGGAAAGACCGCAAGAAAGACAAGGAAGCAAACAAGTCCATGTGACCTAAAAGAGTCCTCTGAGCTGAAGCCGGGGGCGGAGAACTAGTCCCTGTACAGGAGTCAGAGAAAGAGAAGGAAAAGGAACAGGGCTTTGAAAATTTGGCACTGTGCATTGAAGGTAATCCTTCTCTGGCATTTTCTCAAGACTGAAGTCAAGACTTAATTGCTTTTCAAGTATTATTATATGTTGGACCGGAATTTCTTTGAATGAGATGCCACAAAGAGGAGGCCTCAGGGTGGCTTACAAAGCAGGCTCTTTGTGGAGCTAAAGATTCATAATGCATCTCCATCCCATATCTGAGGCGCAGGGTAGGGCAGTATCGGGGCCTTGCAGTTCCTCTTCCCAGGCAGGATTAGGCTGGCCAGAACACAGCATAATCTGAGGCTCTTCAGGATGTATTTTCTCTCTCACGCCAGCAAGTTCACACATCAAATCCAAAACAGTCAGGCCAGAACTCAAAAGCATCCAGAATCATCTCCTGTACATGGCAAGAGAGACATCAGCCTCTCTCTCTCTTCTCATCCCCTACCCCTAATCATTCCTAACAAATTATCCTAAGATACCCCTCTGGAAAACTCTCCCACATACTCATCATTCTTCCTTAAGGCCAGCCCCCTCCATGAGCCTGCCTAGGTCACTATAGTGCACCATGATTTTTATTCTTTCCAAAAGCTGGACTTCCATAGTTATTAATTTATTGGAAAATGATTACATTGGGTGAGAGGCAATAAGGCAATAACACCCAGAAAGAATTAAAAGGTAGGGATGGTTCTACATAGAGTTCCAAAGCATTGATAACACTGAGCCACTGACTGAATCCAATACTCAGACAGGACCCTTGTCCCTGGCTACCTGTGGTGGAATAATGGCCCCTCAAAGATGTCCATGTCCTTATCCCTGCAACCTGTGAACATGTCACTTTACATGGCAAAGGGGAATTAAAGTTTCAGATGGAAGTAAGGTCACTATTCAGCTGACCTTGAAATGGGGAGATGAACCTGAATTATCCAAGCAGGTCCAATGTCATCACAAAGGTCCTTATGAGGAGAAGAGGGAGGCACAAGTAAGGGGCCCAGAGAGATGGCAGCACAGGAAGGACTTCGCATGTTGTTGCTGGATTTGAAGATGGAGGAGGAGACTATGAGCCAAGGAACGTGGGTGGTCTCCAGAAGCTGGAGAAGGCGAAGACATAGATTCTCCCCTAGAGCCTCCAGAAGGAATGCAGCCCCATGGGCACCTTGCTTTGAGTCCAGTGAAACCCATGTAGGATTTCTGACCTCTGGAACTGTAAGATAGTAAATTTGGGTGGCTTGAAGCCACTACGTTTATGGTAAGTTGCTACCGTAGTAGAAAACTAACACAGCACCCCAGGACCCCACTGCCCTGCCTTCCTGAGACCCCAGCCCCAAAACATGAGCTCTCTCATCAGCAGCTTGGAACTAGAGGAAACCCTTGCTCATATTTTCACACAAAAACTTTGTTGTGAAATGGGGCTAGCAGAGTTCTGTGGGCTCAGTAATACAGCACATTTGGGGTTTAAAGAGCTCTGTTGGCAAGCCTGGGAACCTAATTATCACTGTTTTTGAGAAAATAAATAGTGCCAAACAGCTTACTTTCTAATGAATATTTGGAATATTTGGAATCCCTCACATTGGTGGATTGCACATTGTCTGTGATCTATGCAGATGGTTAAATGAGAGCTGTCAGTTTCAGACTCCAGACATGCAGGAGGCCAAATCATTATTCATTTCTAAAAGTTTATAATATTGGAGAAAAAAAAAGTCCTGGCTTATGATCTAGTCCCGAAAAACATCTGCTTTAGCAGAGGCCTGCTTACAGCATGAACCTTAGCTCCAGACAGGACATTTCCTTAAGAAAAAAAAAAAAAACTCAGAAAGCACATCACTGAGTACCGTATTGAGAATCCAAATCAGTGCATCACATTGCTCGGGAAACACGTGTACCTCTAAGGCCGTTTTGCAAGGGGGCACATTGAACCACTCCTGCAAACTCTTCCTCAGAATTATTCAAGCTAGAATGTCATTCTACATGAAATTCTCACATTTCATCAAACGGGTTGGTATGATAAAGCACATGCCATACATGTATGATATCTGGTGTTCAAATCAAATCATTAAATAGATATTTAAAAACATATTTTATTCTTCCTTTATAAGTAGCCTGAACTTATATCTGTTTTCCACCACCAGCCCCAGATTTCATCTGCTGCTTCTTCTTAATTATTACTAATTTCCCCTTTCACTCACAGAACTATGCCAGTTTGATGACAAATTATGTGGCCCAAAAGCCTCAGTTATAGTTTTCTCATACATTTTCTTAAGTCAGAGTACAATGCCTTGCAGTTTCCTCTAGGTCTGGTGAAACCTGCATGTTTCAGAGCTGACTCCATGGGGCAACAATAGGAAGAGGGTATTAACTGAGAAGTAGATGATTTGGTGTATATATGAATAATATATATATTTCATATATACAAAATGTACTTAGTTGCATTTTATCACTAATTTATATATAATTTACATGCTATGTATTTATATAGTATATATAATTTATTTATATAATATTTTTATATATATAAATTAGTGATAGAATGCAACTAAGTGCCAAAGCCATGTCTGACACTGTGTGTGTGTGTGTGAGAGAGAGAGAGAGAGATAAAAATAAACCCACTCTCCAGTCATTCCATTCCTACACCCCAGCCCTAAGCCATGAGCCTTATCATCAGCAACTTGGAGCTAGAGGAAATTCTTATTCATTATTAATAAGAAATTTAAGCATATTTTCCCAGAAAAACATTGTTGTCCAAGCTAGTAGAGCTCTGTGGAGTAATAGCACAAATATAATATATATAATTATATCATCTTATGTACATAATATATAATTATATAGGAATCTCATATATCATGTATATTATGTATATAATACACATGACACACTATGGCTAAGTGGCAAAGCAGAAAGCTAAAAGGTGCTGGTGAAGATGACAAGGATGTCCATTTTCACCATTTCTATTCAATATCACACTGGAGTTCTAGTGAAGACTATTAGGCAAGAAGTAGGTACAAAAGGCATCCACTTTCAAAAAGAAGTAAAACTACCTCTTTTTTGCAGGTGGCATGATTTTACACATAGAAAATTCTATAAAGTGCACAAAATAAAAAGACTACTACTAGAGCTAACAAATGAGTTCAGCAAGATTACAGAATACAAGATCAATGTACAAAAATCAACTGTTTTTCCATACACTAGCAATGAACAATCCAAAAATAAAATTTAAAAAATATTTCCATTTCAAATAGAATCAAAAAAATAAAATACTTAGAAATGAAATTTAACCAAAAAGTGCAAAACTTTTGCACTGGAAAACTGCAAAATATAATTGGAAAAATTAAAGAACACCTAAACAAGTGGAAATATATCCAATATTCATGGAGTGAAGGACAATATTACTAAGATAGCAATACTCCCCAAATTGATTTGCAGATTCTACACAATCCCTATCAAAATCTTTTTTTCTTGAAGAAATTGACAAGATGCTTTTCTTTAAGAAATTAACAATCTGATCTTAAAATTTATGTAGAGATCCAAGGGACTTAGAATAGCCAAAACAATCTTGAAAAAGAACAAATTTGGAGGACCCAAACCTCCCAATTTCAAAACTTATGACAAAGGTACAGTAGTCAACACTGCTTGATGCTGGCATAATGATAGATAAATAAATGGAATAGAATTCAGAATCCAGAAATAAATACATACATTTATGGCCAATTTATTTTCAACAAGGTACCAAGACAATTCATTTGGAAACAAGTCTTATTAACAAACAGGGCTAAAACAACTGAATATCCACATGCAAAAGAATGAAATTGGACCCCTACCTAACACCATATACAAAAATTATATACACACCATATTAAAAATATACCAAATGGATCAAAGATCTAAATGTAAGAGTTAAAAGTATTAAACAGTTACAAAAAAGCATAGGAGCACATCTTTGTGACCTCAGATTAGGCAGTGTTTCTTAGACATGACACCAAAAGCACAAATAACAAAAGAAAACAATAAATAAATTGACATCACAAAAATTAAGAACTTCGGGCGCCTGGGTGGCTCAGTTGGTTAAGCGACTGCCTTCGGCTCAGGTCATGATCCTGGAGTCCCGGGATCGAGTCCCGCATCGGGCTCCCTGCTCAGCGGGGAGTCTGCTTCTCCCTCTGACCCTCCCCCATCTCATGCTCTCTCTCTCTCTCTCTCATTCTCTCTCTCAAATAAATAAATAAATAAAATCTTTAAAAAAAATTAAGAACTTCTTTGCTCAAAGGATACCTACTATTTAAAAAAAATGAAAAAAAGAAAAGACAACCCACAGAATGGGAAAAAATAATTGAAAATCACATAACTGATAAAGGTCTAGTACATATAAAATGTAAACAACTATTACGACTCAACAATAAAAAGATAAACCAATTACAAACTGGGCAAATAATCGAATAGACATTCCTTCAAATAACATATAAAAATGGCCAATAAGACACGAAAAGATGCTCAACATGATTAGTTACTAGGGAAATGCAAGTCAAAGTCATGAGATACCACCTCACATCCACAAGGATGGCTACAATCAAAAACAGACAATAGCAAGTGCTGGTAAGGATGTGAAGAATTTGAAACTCTCACATACTGCTGATGGAAATGTAAAATGGTGCAAACACCATGGAAAACATTTTGGTTGTTCCACAAAAAGTCAAACATGGAATTACCATATGATCTAGCAATTCCTCTCTTAGATATATACCCAAGAGAACTGAAAGTCTATGTCCACTCAAAAATTTGTGCATTCGTGTTTATATCAGCACATATTTATTTCATGTATATATCAGTTCAAAATGGCCAAAGGAGGGGGAAAACCAAAATACCTATCAATGAATGCATAAAAAATATAATACATTCATACAATGGAATATTATTCAGCCATACAAAAGAATGAATACATGCCACAACATAGGTGAATCTTGAAAACATTATGCTATGTGAAAGACGTCACAAAAAAAATCACATATTATCAGATTCCATTTACAAGAAATGTCCAGAATAGGCAAATCTATAGAGACAGAGGGTAGATGAAGGGTTACCAGGGGCTGTAGGGTAGAAAAGAATGGAGTGACTGCTAACAGGTATGAGGTTTCTTTTGGGGTGATGAAAGTGTTCTGGAATCATATAGTGATGGTTGCACAACTCTGTGAATATGTTAAACCACTGAAATGTGTACTTTAAAAGAAGAATTTATGATTTGTGAATTATATCTCAACTTTTTTTAAAAAAGGAAAAAATACAAATAATAGCAGCATCTCTCTCAAAAGGTTGCTGTGAAGATTTAAAAGAAAGGCATACAAAGCAATTTGCACAGTGCCAGAATGGATGATAATTGAGGGAGGGGTTAGCATCTCAGGAAGGATCTTGTGCTCACAGCCTTAATGTCTAAATTTAAAACCCAAGAGTGATCCATCTGCATTTTGCATTATTTTTTTCCCCTTTTCTTTCTCCTGCCCCACTGTTCCCAGTCTTTCTGGATGTGGCCCTAGTTCCAAGCTCTTCTTTTCAATTCACACCAGATACCTGCATCTCACTCTCAATAATCTCTGACAGCCTTCTCTCCTGCTTCACTAGCAAAATTAGGACGTGTCAAAACTGTCCCAAGTAACTGCATCTTCTGACATACAGCACGAGCACAGAGACTCACTCAACACCCACCCACACAACAAGACAGAAACTTCAGTTGGTCGTGTGAAGAGAGGAGATAATTTTGGAAACTAGGAGCCTGTGTCATCATTTTAATGAAATAATAAAAGTTTTTTGATTTGCACCCATTTGCAATGTTCCTGTGCACAGACAAGATTCTCAGAGATGGTGATTCATCAGTCAACCATCCCACTGCGAGCAGGGGAGAAACAAATCTCCATGCCATACACATCATAAAAATGGAAATCAAGGAGGCTGTTCATTAATGCAGATTAGTTTTAAGCTTGGCATGGCTTTGCTCTGCCGAGATGAATACATACAGAAGAAATTCTCAGTGGGCCTTGAGTCCTTGGTAATATATAGTCCTTATTACCTCACTGACTAATGAACCTTCAAGCTCAGGAGAAGCAACTTGTAATCATCCATGTTTCCCTGCAGATGGACCAGGGATCTGAGCTGCCTGGAACAGCCTTCCCCATCAGACTCTCTGCCCCCAGCCACAGCACCTCTGGTCCATCTCTGCCATTCTAAGCTGGTTTGTTATTATTGAAACTAAAGAAAGATTTGTATTCAGAGTCTCCACAGCTCCTTCTCAACCAAGCACATGAGCACCAAGTAATCCAATGAGCTACTTCACAAAAGGAGTTCATGGCTGAAGATGCCCGAATGTGTTGTCCCTCACTATCAGCATACAAATATATTTTAAAAAGAGCCTTAAATCCCATAATCTGGGGGGTAGACTAACTGGGAAAATTTCAGGTTTTGAGAAAAAGCAATTGAAGTTTTCTTTTTTCCCCATTTCTTCGTGGATGGAAGGAGCTTCTCAAATGTTTCAGAAATGCTTCAAATCACACCCTGTAGGCAGCGCATACTGCAATCAGATTAGAGCTGATTTTGACTCTGAACGTAACACAGGTGTATTCCACAGCTCTGAGCAGAAACTGCGGATGGCAGGTAGCCTGCCTCTTCTTTCTTTCCCTTCCTTTTTCCTTTTTCCTCCCTCCCTCTTCTCCCCCTCCCTCCATCTCCCCCCCCCCATTTCATATGTGGCACCCTCCATGTGCCACTGTACTCATTCTTTCTCTCACAGAATTTGCATAATAAAAATACAAACACAAGATGCGTGCCTTTAATGATACCAACCACCACAACAAAGGCAATCATTTGTGAGCATCCCTTAAATAGTAAGCCCAAAACCTGTGGTCTCCACACTTTCTTTAACATGCCTGCATATGAGTAAATGATTTTTAAATGCACCTCCAATATGTGTATATATTTATTTATAAATTATATACATGTACTATCACTATATGCTATATAAAGCACATATAAAACAGCCCCAAAATTTAAAGGATAAAATTAAAACAGAGGTCAGCAAACTTTTTCTTAAAACACCTGATAGTAAATATTTTAGGCTTTGCAGGCCGCATGATCTTTTTTACAACACTTAACTCTGCCATTGTAGCATGAATGCATCCATTGATAAACTGTAAGCAAATAGGCATGGCTACATTCCAATAAAGTTTTATTTACAAAGACAAGTGGTGGGTTGGATTCAGCCCATGGGCCATATTTTGCCAATCCCTGAATTAAAACATAAATATTAGTAACAGTCCTAAATACGTTTCCATATCCATTGCTGAACAATATGAGAAGAAATAGGATCAGATTTAATTCACCAATTCTCAATTGCTACTACAGAATATAATTTCCTTTGTTATTTCTATATGCTGAGGTGAAGAGTACAAAACACAGCCAGGTTAAGATGCAAATGCTAAGCTTCAGGCTGACCTCACTTCTAGGTATATAATTTATTCTATAAATTATATTTCTCATCAACTCTGTGGTTCAAATTGTACTTCAACAAAATGTCAAATTACTATGTGTCTTGGACCTTTGGGGTTTCTGGCAAATGATCAAAGACAAAGATGCCGGAGGGAGGAAAGATGGCAGAGGAGTAGGGGACCCTATTTCAGCTGGTCCCCAGAATTAAGCTGGATATCTACCAGACCACTCTGAGCACCCACGAAACCAGCCTGAGATGTAAGAAGATCTGGATCTCTACAAAAGGAAGATCGCAGGCGGTTGGTTTTGAGGTACAAATCGGGGAGCCGTGATTCCACGGGCAGATATCAGAGGATAAACAGCAGCGGGAGGGTACCTGGACATGGGGATCCTAAACCGCCGGTGAGCGACAGCCTCGCCCGCTGCGGACGGGCACAGACTCACAGACCGGTAGTGGTGGGGAAAGGACTCTAGGGCAGGCCCCGGGGTGGAAACCTGGAGCTGCGGGGTTGCACCTGTGAACTGCAGCCCCAGGGGTGGAAACCTGGAGCGGCGGGGTCATGCATGCAATCTGGGGGGGCTGGCGGTTTTAGAAGCAGAAAGGGCAGAGATGTGCCCCGACCTGGGGGCAGGACTGGGGGCGCTGCGGAGGGGCGCACAACCCAGGCTGCTGCAGTTTATAGCAGCACGGACAGAAACGGAGATGGTGTGGCCTGGAGAGCTCACTGAAGAACAGACTGTGGTCTCTCTGCTCTGAGGCAGAGGGTTGGAAAC
>NC_138371.1:88948651-88958887 GCF_054177405.1 Leptonychotes weddellii | reverse complement strand
TATGGACTCTGATAAACAAACAGAGTCCATAGTTTTAGAGGGGAGGTGGGATGGGGGTTTTAGAGGGGAGGGGGGAGGGGGGATTGGTTAGCCCGGTGATGGGTATTAAGGAGGGCACGTACTGCATGGAGCACTGGGTGTTATACGAAAACAATGGATCGTGGATCACCACATCAAAAACCAATGATGTAGTGTATGGTGACTAACATAACATAATAAAATTAAAAAAAAAAAGACATAGATGCCAAATTAGGAAATCCCAAGGACTACTGAATAATGAACAATAAACTCCAGATAAATTCCTAAGGGCTCTGTGTGTGTATAGGTATATGTGTGTGTGTGTGTGTGTGTGTGTGTGTGTGTGTGTTAGTTAAATTGGGTAAACAAATCTTGTCACCTTGATATTTAAAAATGTTCTTGCTGATACCATTGTGCTGAATCCAGTATGTCTCCTAGTTAATCTATAAATAGGAATCTTGCAAATTTTTGACAAATTATTAAAGTCATAGTTATTGAATCCAGTTGAAATTGGAAAAAGAAGATCAATGAATGTAATAATGTTTGAGTATCAGGCCAGACACACTGATGATTTTTTTTCTTGCTTCCCTGGCATAGAAAATCCTAACCCCTCATTGGCATGTTTAGAACATCAGCTATTCAATCCTCTCAATACAGAGCCCTCTCTATGATGCTCTAGTAATAACGTCACCAAAAAAGATGGAAGTTACGTTAATCATTTTAGTCAAATTGAATGTGTCAAGGAGGCAAATCCAAGTGAGGCCAAAAAAAAAGAGATCCCATGGCCCAAAAAGATGCTAGCAATTAGGGAAACTTGGTTCTAATGCAGTTGAAATTCAACCAATTTCAATGTTCTAAGCCTCAGTTTTCTTCATAGTATAATAAATACATGACTTACAGAGCTATTGAGAGATTAAAATTAAATGATATATATGAAAGTGTCTCAGAGAGTGCCTGGCACACAAGAGGTGCTCAGTAAATATCTTGAGGGGTTTTTTTTCCTTCTTTTTCCTTTATGTACCTCAATATTATCATCTCTAAAACAAAAAATCTCTACCAAATTCATATGATAATTATGAACATTCAAGAGATAATTGAGGAAAAGCAGTATCTTGTGAAATGGAAAAATCTCAGCTCACAGAGGATATGGGTAAGATTAAAATTAACCCAAAATGTCTTGATGTACTGCTACCTCCTCATACTCCACACAGGATTGCTTTTGATCACCTGAAGAAAAAGAAATCCTCTACATCTCCCCTTCAAAAGAGTTTGTCCCAGGTTGATGCTAAAAACTCCCTCTCCTTTCCATGTCTATCAGCAAAGACTCTTCCTTATTTCATTTCAAATACCATACAAGGAGAATATTATGCCCCAAAGACCACTTTTCTGTTAGCATATCAATACCAGTCCTGACATACCCAACCCAAACTGAAGGTGATTAAGAAGAATAAAGGAGAGAAGCAATTCCTTCTCCTTCTTCAACAGCCCAGGATATCTCCACAGGCCTCCAAAGCATTTACATTTTTTAATGGAAGTTGTGCGAGGTGGTCATTCATGTAGCATGACTTGAGGGAGGTCAAACAGACTGCATATTCAAAACTGATTACCATACATGACCTAAAATCTTGTCATTACCAACATTTTTAGTCATAGATAAATTCATCAAATATTTCTGGTTTTCCAAACTTTAAGGAACATGGTAGGATCACACTTTTTACCCCCACTCCTTTGGTTGGGTGTGGTCAAGTGACTGGTTCTAGCAAATGAGTGGCAATCAAAAGTCACGTGTATCACCAGGCTGGAGGATTTAAATGCCAGTGGGAGAGCTTCCAGAGAGCTTTTTCTCCACTAATAATACAGTAACTTGCACCATTCAAGATGGTGGCTGCTTTGCCAACCAAGGAGAAGATACATAACCAGAACCTACAACCACTTCATGAGAGACATGTGGAGGAGCATAAAATAAACCTCTCTTGTTTCAAGTCATTAAGATTTTTTTTTTAAGATTTTTATTTATTTATTTGACAGAGAGAGAGACAGAGATAGAAGGAACACAAGCAGGGACAGAGGGAGAGGGAGAAGCAGGCCTCCTGCTGAGCAGGGAGCCCGATGCAGGGCTCAATCTCAGGAGCCTGAGATCATGACCTGAGCCGAAGGCAGATGCTTAACCGACTGAGCCACCCAGACGCCCCAAGTCATTAAGATTTTGACATCTTTTGTTAATGGAGCATAACACAACCTATCCTGAGAGTTACTGCAACAAAACTCTAGTCATTGAGTTTCCCTTAAAGGCAGATTTTAACTCAGTGTTATCAGTAATTAATATACAAACAATCAATTAACAAGTTAACCTTAAGAAAGAGCTCATTTTTAAAGAAATGAAACATGGATGGAGACAGAAATCATTAACACTCAGTATTCCAACATATGGCACAATGCCAAGGAAGAGAAGCAGATCTGGACAGTATAGGAGCTTCCTGTGAGTCTATAATGGCCTGAAAGCTATAATATATCTATAGTTAACAATTAGTATCACTAGAATTACAAATATTTAATGAGAACTTACTATATATTAAGCACTGTGCTAAGCACTTTACATCAAATGTTTTATCTCATTTAATCCTTAGGAGGTAAAAAGCTATCCCAATTTTATGTAGGTGATGAAGAAAGCAATAAAAAGATAAATTACTTACAAGTCTGTCTAAAACCAAACCAGTCTCTCAACAGATATTAGATCTAAAGAGCTAGAGGATAGATAAATGGAAGGAAGGAAGGAAGGAAGGAAGGAAGGCAGGCATAATTATAGACATAAAAGCACATGAGTCTTCCCTTATTTGGCAATATTGAATATTTGCATTGCAGATTCTTGCCAAAGAACATAACTTCAGGTTCTCTGTTCTTTGGTCCTTACCTAAAGCTCAATAATAAAAAATCATTTTTCCCAGGAGACTGCCTACAGAATATGCACTCTGCCTCTTCCTTGAGATCAATAGCTCTTAATAATTGGGAGGAGGGCACAGACTCCCGTATAAATCTTATTTTCCTAGAAAAATATATGTACACAGAATTCTAGAAGATACACAGAGAGCCCTTTGAGCCTCATTACGGATTCCTGAGAGGAACCTGGTCGCTAAATGGCATTTTCTAGTAACTGCCTTTGGGCCCCTGGACTTTGCCTCTAAAAGCACGCATTGCCAGTCACATGCTAGGTCCTTGTCCTGTTCCTGCAGATGCCTGCGTCGAGGCTTGATACATGCATCTTACAGCAGCATAGTTGCTCAGATCCAAAATGACACATCCTCTACAAAGCGCAGGAAGAGGTACAGACAGGAGGAAGCTTGATGAAGGTGACTTCTCAGCTCGGAATGAGGGTGCTGTCTTTGGCCTGCCGAGCATGAGGTCCAGCCAGGCCCAAGCAAGCCCTTATACTAAACCTCTCAAACTCCCAAACATGCCTTCTTGAAACACAAGCGCAATTACGTTATCGATTGCCAAACCAACTCATCACACTTCACCACCTTAAAATGTTGCCCTTTACAGGACCAAGCTGCTTCCTGTCTCTGGCTTCTCCCCCAGTCCTATCTCATCTTCCTTGTACCAAATCTCACCTAGTCTAGACACCCACTGCTGCTGAAAGAGGAAATCCCTCTCTCGAGAAGATAAGCGTCCATGTAAGTGAGAAAAGCAGGTTACGGCTTTACATGCAAAATGAACAACTGCTCTATCATTATTTATAAAAACAGTGGGAAAAATACCAAAATGCTAATAGCAGTTATCTCTAGAGGGTGAGATTGATAGTGAGAGTTCTGTTTATAATTTTTGCTGGTTTTTTTTTTTTCAAATTCTCTACATAAGTTTACATTTATAATGTTCATAATCAGAAAAAAAATAAATGCCATAAAAAGCATGTGAGAACCATTAGCTCTTGCTAGCATCCGCAAATACACTGCTAGCCCTTACAGTAGAGACAGACAAGGGATGAATATTTATGTGCTAACAACCATTGGTTCATTACTGTCATTTAATCTTCACAACAGGACTATGTTATAAATGTTATCCACCTTTTTTTTAAAAAGATTTTATTTATTTATTTGAGAGAGAGCACATGAGAGGGGGAGGGTCAGAGGGAGAAGCAGACTCCCCGCAGAGCAGGGAGCCCGATGCGGGACTCGATCCCCGGACTCCCGGATCATGACCCAAGCGGGAGGCAGTCGCTTAACCAACTGACCCACCCAGGCGCCCCTCCACCTTTTTTTTTAAGATTTTATTTATTCATCTGAGAGAGAGAGAGAGAGAGAGCAGGAGCAGGGGAGGGGCAGAGGGAGAGGGAGAAGCAGACTCCCCGCAGAGCGGGAAGCCCGACCCAGGACCCTGGAATCATGACCCCAGCCCAAGGCAGATGCCTAACCAACTGAGCCACCCAGGTACCCCCTTTATCCACCTTTTTAACTGAAAGGGAAAAAACTGAGATTTATGGAGGTTTAAGAAGTGTATCCACAATCACATGGCTAGGGAGCAGCAGAGCTGAATTTTAAACTCAGACCTGTCTTCTACAACCTGGACACTTTCTACTATTCCTCCAATGACAGAAATAGCCAAACAATAAAATTATTAAAGTGACATTTTACCTTCCATGTCTGAGACAGGGCTGGTGAAGCAACTGCTGTGTTTTGTCACTGTGCCCATGCTAGGGGGAACATCGAAGTTTCTCCCTCTTTAATGTCAAGGCCGCCAACCCACTAGATACATGACTTCTCTCCAAGAAGCACAAGGAAGTTGCAGAACCTGAAGAAATGGGAGAACTGAACTCAGTAGTCAAGTAATGAGCCTTAACAAGGAAATAAGGTTGGTGCCTGCAGGAGCAGACCAAGAGACAGCAATCACCGCTCCAGAATACAGGCTCCCAGGCAGGCCCGCGCAACTTCGGAGTACTTTCCCAAAGGTTCCTGGAGAAAAGCAGTGTTTCTCATCGCAGGGCCGGCCCAGGGCCCAGAGTGAAGCGGTACCTGGCTGGAATTCGCATCAGATGGCTGCATGGCTGGCTCTGTGGCTTGGAGCCTGGTGCTTAGGAGGCTGGGTTGCGGCTTCACTCCAGTTATCTTTCTGTGAAGAAACACTCTGCATAATTTACACAGCCTGCACTGCTAATCTCTACCAGCTGTCTCGCAAATGCCTGTGTGGAACCAAAGTGAGGCTTCAGGGAGCTGGAGGAAGAGCCAGAAGAATTCCTTTTGATGGGTCATCTTTGACAGCTGTGACTTTAAAATAATAAGGCTTTGGACACATTCTGTAAACCCGAGTATTCACTGGCGTGTCACTGATTCCAAGAGCACCCTGATAACCTTTTTTCATCCTTCTCAAACCTACTGTATGGCTGTAAAGAAACAGAAAACCATCTCATGGCAGTGCTAGGAATAGGGAGGGGTGGACCACTGCCCAATCAGAAATGCTATAACCTTCCAGAAATTAAAAAGGCAATGAGGTTGTTTTGGTCCATAAATAGATGGACGAGGCCACAGCCAGAATATGCCGAGGAACAAAGTCCGTGGTGTGGGAGGTAGGCGTACCCTCCCATGACTTGGAGTATGCAAATTACCACAAATGAAGTGGCTTAAACCAACACCAATTATCTTATCTTGCACTTCAGGAGCAATTTCTGAAGTCTGAAATGGGTCTTACAGAGCTAAAACCAAAAGCTCTGTTCCTTCTGGAGATCCTCGAGGAAAATCTGTTTCTGTGTGTTTGCTAGCTTCTAGAGGCTGTCCACATTCCCTGGGTTATGGCCAAGCCCCCCACCAAAGCTCCCATTGTCACATCTCCTCTGACTCTGACCTTGCAGCCTACCTCTTAGAAGAACCTTTGTGATTATTTGAGCCACCTGGATAATCCACGCTACTCTCCCCATCACAAGATCCTTAACTTAATCACATTGCAAAGTCCCTATTGCTAGGTAAGGCAGCATATTCAGAAGGTCCAGAGATGAAGATTGGACATCTTTGGGGGCCATTATTCTGCCTAGCACATGGATAAGGAGATATAGAGTGCAGTGAGAAGCAGGACAAGAAATAAGGCTTTATATACGAGATAGTTCCAAGCAGCTACACAAGTTGGTGCCACACACTGCAATCAGGACAACTGGTAACACTGAAATGTTTGCCCCCAGAATAAAGCTGGATAGACATTCTCCAAAAAAATCAGTCTGCAGGGGAAGGTCTGGGTTCCCTCACAAAAGAGAAAGATCAAGAAAAACACACAGAACAACTAATGTCAGAGGAAAGGTGGGGGGGATTGAAAGTTTCTGATTAGTACCCTCACAAAGATTTTAAAGGTTTTACATTCGTTAAACAAGAGTAGTTAGGACACCTGGGTGGCTCAGTCAGTTAAGCATCCAACTCTTGATTTCGGCTCAGGTCATGATCTCAGGGTCCTGAGATCGAGCCCTGAGTCAGGCTCAGTGCTGGGCATGAAGTCTGCTTAAGATTCTCTCTCTCTGCCCCTCCCCGCCCCCCCCGCTACTCTCACCCTCTCTCTCTCTGCCCTTCCCGCCCACTCTCATTCTCTCTCTCTCCTCCTCTCTAAAATAAAAGAAAAAAAAAAACAGAATAGTCTACCATGAAAAGGGAGAAATTCTATAAAGATTCTTGGAAAATAAGATAGTGATTTGTAGGACAAAAATACAACCGGTAGCCTAGATAAAGTTGAGAACAACTTCAGACCCTAAGGCAAAGAGACAAAGGTAGAGAATATGAATGAGACAGAAGATAAATCCAGAAGACCCAACATCTAACAACAGTTTTAGGAGGAGAAGAAAAAAAAACAAAACAGAAAAATAAATTAAGGAGCATAAATAATCAACAAAAATTTTCCCGAACTGAAGAGCCAGATAATTCTTTTGAGAGAGCCAAATGAGGGCTGAGCATACATCTTCACAAAATTATAGACCACCACAATGAGAGAAAAGACACAAAAGTCTCCACAGAGATTAAAAAAAATTTTTTTTTTAAAAACCAACCAACTAAACAAACAAAATGCCTCACCTACAAGGGAATGCAAATCTCAGTTCTCAATAGCAACATTATTTAGAAGACAATGAGCCATGATTTCAAAGCCCTGCCGAAAATTATAATATTGAATCTAAAATTCAAATCTTCAGACAAATGGTCCATGGTGACAAGGGAAGAAATCAATACGTTTTCTGACAGGTTTCAGGAAGTTTGCTCAGGAGAGGCATTCGGCAAGTCGCATTTTTATTGTAATGTCCCTGGGAGTTACTGCCACAAAATAAAGAAACAAGGAACGGATAGACAGACAGGAATATAACTAGGGCAGACGCTGCCGGAAGCTCACCCAACACCCATGCTAACCCCCTTCCTGTGAGCCCGGGTGCTACGGAGACCGGAAAGTCAGAAGCTCCCCCTCCCCTGCTCTCAGTAGCTAGCTGCCCACAGGAGGTGACATGGTGTATCCTGAGTCAGGTGAGGACAAATCCTGCTCCCCTTTCCTAACATCATAGGTGCTGAGCAGCAGGCTGCCACGCAAACGTATTTCTGCCCAAACTTCCCATCGTGCTCTTGGGGGTTTCTCCAGGATAAAATGTCCATTCCTGGCTCTGCCACAACTTCTCTGAAGAAGGTAGAAATTCTGTAAACTGCATATTACCCTGATATAAATCACTTACTGCTTAAATAAGCTACTGTGGATTCTGTGGCCTGACTTGGAGGATTAGGAATAAGAGTGAGGAAGGATAGGACAAGTGGTTATTGCTTTCATTATAAATGCTTCTATTATTTATTTTTTGCTATGTATATGTGTTACTTTGAAAAGTGTTTGTTTTTTAATTTTAAGGTAGGAGTGAAAAGAAAGAACAAAAGAAATAAGGCCTTTGTCTCATTCACAGATAAGCAAATCCATATGGGCCAAAAGCATGTGCATGGTTCTCCAATTCCCCAGTAACCAAAGAAATGCAAATCAAAATTATGCTATGCCCATTAAACTGGCATAAATTTAGAAGGAACATACTTATTACGGGTTGAGATGTGGAGAAACTGTACTTTCAGGTAGAAGTGTGAAATGTTACAGCCTCTTGAGAAACGAATCTGGAAACGCTGATTAAAATATGGATTAAAATTTAAAGTATATGTACTCTTCAATTCAGCAAACCCAGTCCTAGAGTTTTTCCACAAAAATAAATAAAACCACCCGAACTTAAAGACCGTTTGTTACAGTATTGTTCATAGTAGTAAACACTGATATAAAAAAAAGTAACTAACCAATAAAGATTAAAAAATTAAATAAGGGGTACCTGGGTGGCTAAGTCAGTTAAGCATCTGCCTTCAGCTCAGGTCATGATCCCGTGGTGCTGGGATCGAGTCCTGCATTGGGCTCCTTGCTCAGCAGAGAGCCTGCTTCTCCCCTCCACCTGCCACTCCCCCTGCTTGTGCCTTCTTTCTCAATCTCTCTCTCTCTCTCTGCCAGATAAATAAATAAAATATTTTTTAAAAAATTAAATAAAAATAAATATATAAATTTTTTAAAATAATCGAATAAATCAGGGTTTACCCACACCATACCTTTTAGAAGAATGACTATCACCTATACCAGCTGATATAAGATACAGAGTTCCACAAAATGTGGAGTGAAAAATAGCAAGATCAAGTAAAGGGGGGAAGTTGCCCCAAATACAGTGAATAGTTTCACATTCTCCCTTTTTGCTCACATTGTCCCTTCTATTTAAAATATCCTTCTTCCCTGACATCAACCTCTTAACTTCTGCCTAGCAAATCTTACCCACGTTGAGTATAAATTAGCTTTACCATTTTAGAAGAGCAGTGCAAAAATATGATTCAAAATATAAAATGTATAACCATTTGACCCAACTATCTTATACTTCTGAATTTACAATACAAGAAATTATATAATATCAAAAAAATAAAGAAAACAATTCAAATATTCATCATGAGGGGGGCTAGTCAATGATTTATGATATATATGCTCCATAATATTATACATCCACTAAAAATGATGATGGAAGTCATATTGATTGATTAAAAAACATCTGGGACACACTGTGTAAGTGATAGAGGTCACTTACAGAAGAACATATTACGATTCAAAAGTATAAAATTAGGTGTATTTACCTGTGAATATATTCATATTTATTTGTAGAGACATTGAGGATTTCCCAAAACATTTTTTTTTTGCTTTTTTTAATTTTTATTTTCAGTACATTAAGGATTTCCCAAAACATTTTAACAGTGGTTATCTTTGAATGTGTGAGATCTGAGCTAGTTTTAGTTTCTTGTGCTTTTTCATTACTGTGTACTATTTTCATTTTTACCCAATTATATGTTATATCTTATAAACACTATACGCTATTTTTTAAAAGTTGAGTGTGCAGCTCCATCCATAACTTCCAAGTTTTAGAATGTCAAATTATGTTCAATAGATTTAATACAATAATAACTGACACTGAGCATTTACAATCTACCCAGTACCATCCTAAGTACTTGTACATATATTAACTTACCTTCACAACAAACTTAATAGGTAAATACAATCATTATCCAAATTTTATAGTGAGGGAAGTGAAGTATTAAAGGGTTATTTACTTTAGAAATCCAAACTGCAGTATTTCTGAAATTTTTTCAACAGTTTTAAAACAAACAAAAAAAAGTTTTCCATTTACCAGCCCTCACCCCATTATCTAGAAGTCGACTAACCAGAGCCCCTTATTCAATCTCTGCTTCCCTAAGCCATCTATCTGGTTTTTATTTTGAAGTTTGAACTCTTTGTTTTGTTTTGTTTTTTGTTTTTTTTTTTAAATTATGTTATGTTAATGACCATATATCATTAGTTTTTGATGTAGTGTTCCATGATTCATTGTTTGCATATAACACCCAGTGCTCCATGCAGTACGTGCCCTCTTTAATACCCATCACCAGGCGAACCCCCATCCCCACCTCCTCCCCTCTAGAAACCTCAGTTTGTTTTTTATTTTTTTATTTATTTTAATTTTATTTTATTATGCTATGTTAATCACCATACATTACATCATTAGTTTTTGATGTAGTGTTCCATGATTCATTGTTTGCGTATAACACCCAGTGCTCCATTCAATACGTGCCCTCCTTAATACCCATCACCAGGCTAACCAATCCCCCCACCCCCCTCCCCTCTGGAACCCTCAGTTTGCTTCTCAGAGTCCATAGTCTCTCGTGG
>NC_138371.1:88889882-88948551 GCF_054177405.1 Leptonychotes weddellii | reverse complement strand
CGACACCCAGAAGGCAAGGGAAACATAATAAATGACTCAAAGTTTTAACGCTTAAAGGGTTGTCACATGGAAAAAAAAATGTTCAACAAACACAGCAACCCAACACCCGTGCACTTCACATTTCAGAGCACGCAATGGAAGACATGTAATTACTACAGTTAATTGGTTCCTGGTAAAATGTCACTGAGAATAAGAGCTCATTAATATATCATTTCAATCACTGGAGACACCAGGTGCTCTTACGTGGGGTCTGCTCTGTGGTATCAGTACTGACATCTTTCTCAGGGTCACTGCCCTCTTCAGAGGAGAAAATACAAACGCCAATTTGTATATTATGACTTGGAATGCATTCACTATAGTTTCTGTAAAAAGTCGTACAAATTATCCAGCCAGGTAAACTTCTACATAATTCAGGGAGATCCACGTGAGATTTCTGTCTAAAAGCCTGACCTTTACACATTAAGCAGGTGTGTGAGTTAGATAAATATAAATGCAGATGAGTAAAATATACTATCTCTGACTTGTCTTTATTAATGCTATTTTGGAAATTTTTTTAAAAATTGATCAGACTGAAAGGAAAGCTGTTACATCAAGATTATCTCACAGGTCATGTTTCCACATCAGAGAATTAAATCAGCCCTGGAGATTAAAATAGTTTAGGAAAAAATTCTAAATGTATTCCAGCAATTTTTAACATCATCTCTCCTGCTCTCGTATACCTCAGTATTCATATAACTCCCAGATCTCTAAATGATGCAAGTTGAAATGGGAATGAGAATGATGATGAAAATAATAAAGGAATAGAATGAGGAAGAGGGGAGAAGAAGGAAAAGGAGAGGGGGAGGAGGAGCAGGGGGAAGAGGAAGAGAGGACAAGAAAGAGATGGTAGTGGTGGTGATGGTGATGATGATGATGGTGATAGTGATGATAGTGATGGTGATAATGGTGATTGTGGTGAAGATGCTGGTGGTTGATGATGGTGATGCTGCTGAGGGCGGTGGTGATGATGAAGATGATGGTGATAATGGTGAAGAGGGTGGTGATGGTGATGACGTGATAGTGGTGATGTTGATGCTGGTGGTGGTAGTGGTGATGATGACGGTGAAGATGATGCTGGTAGTGGTGATGATGATGGTGATGGTGGTGAGGGTGATGTTGGTAGTTGATGATGGTGATGCTGCTGATGGTGGTAGTGGTGATGAAGATGATGGTGATAATAGTGAAGGAGAGGCTGGTGGTGGTGATGGTGGTGATGATGCTGGAGACAACGGTGAAGATGATTCTCATGCGGATGATGTTGGTGATGATGATGATGACAGTGGTGAAGTTGATTGGGGAAATGATGGGTGCCTTCTTGCATAGCCACAGGAATACACTTCTAGGTTCCTAACATACAGGAGTACATTAAAAAGACAGTCATTGGAACTGAAAGAGAAACGACGTTTCTACATTAGACATTTCTTCATTTTATTTTTTAATTTAGTTATTATTTTTAGCAACCAATCTCAATATCACCTTCCAAGAGAGATACTTCTAACATTTCCAAACTTGTGGGGGATTTTTAGCCAAATATGTTCGTCCTCAAAAAGGCGGGGAAGGGATTTTCTCACCAGAAGAGTGAAATTGTCTCTAGATGGAAAAGTTCCTTCCTGAAAACCATTTGTGCTTTTCACAAAAATGAGTATTTACTAATGTGGAAGATTGATCTCGAAATGTTAAGTAAAAAAAAATCAGGTTACAATATAGAATGTACAACATGAAAATCACTTTGTTTGGAGATATGACATCAATACATAGTTAATTCTGGGTTGTGGAATGATAGATGATTTCATGTTTTTGGATTTCTTTGCTTTTCTATATTTTTCCAAACTTTATTTTGCAATGAGCATGCAATACTTTTGTGATGAGATAAAAATATTCTTTTAAGCCTATGCAAAGAAAGAGGATTTTTTTTTCTGGTTGTAGCTGGAATACTATAACTGTTAAATGGAATGCTTCTATGGAGAAAGCAATGAAACCTGAAAATACAGACCTCACCTCTCTGCTAGGGCTGAACTTAGAAGCTAAGGGGCTCTCAGGGAAAAAAAAATAATAATAACATGACATGTTGAAGAGGAAACATTTCCAAGGGTCAGGGAGAGGTGTCTGAAGGAGACAGAGTTCATTTCAGCTCAACAAATACTTATTTATCACCTTCTCTGTACCAAGCAGTGAGCTTTGCAGTAAGATAAGAGAAGCAGAGCATGCAGGGAACCTACAGCCCAGCAGGAGAGACAGCAATGGGAGCACCTGACTCCAATCCAGGGCGGAGAGTGTTCTGCAGAGGTGAGCCCTGGCTTCCATTAAATCCCAGAGAGACCTGGAAACAGGTGTGAGGGTAGGTTCCTCAGGGAAATGGATATAGAAGCTGAGTGAAACTAAAGGAGAGAAAGAAGAGAGAGAGGGCATGTTCCAGGCAAAAGTAATGACACTAACAAAGACACATCAGTGAACCACCAGGTGTGTTTGTGGAACCACACAGGGAGGCATGTGGATAGTGCAAGAGTAACAAGCAAGGCAGACAAGGCCGGTGGGGTTCGGAGGCCCCGCCCTTGGATATCAAGACTAGGAAGGTTGGAATTTAACTGGTACGAATGGAAATCCATTTATGGGTTTTAAGTGGGTTCACAACACTGAGCCCTGTGTTCCCAGTGAGGATAAGAAACCCCCCACCCTTTTGTGTTCCCGAAATGGCTTCACAAAAATGTCCTCTGCACATGACTTATGCAAGACACACTTTATCATGACTCCCATAAGACCATGATGCTGCCCTTGTTTACCTTTGACAAGACTGAACGCATACTTTTCCCCTTTTACCAGGCACAGACTGTATTAGTTTCCTAGGGTGGCCATAACAAAGAAACACATCTAGGTGGCTTGAAACAACAGAAAAATTTTGTCTCACAGTTCTGAAGGCTAGAAGCCTGAAATCAAGGTGTTGGTAGGGCCATGTTCTCTCAAGACTATAGGGAACCTCCCATTCCATGCCTTTCTCTTAGCTTCTAGTGTTGCCATCAATCTTTGGCATTACTTGGCTCGAAGATTAGGGCCCACCCTATGACCTCATCCTAACCTGATTACATTCAGCAAAGACCCCATTTACAAATAAGACACATTCACAAATACTGGGGCTTTGGACCTCAACATCTTTTAGGGGGACACCATTCAACCTAGACCCTCCAACTTCCCATTCTTTTCTCTTTTTTTCCTTTCTTTTTTTTTAGAGAGAGAGCAGGTGAGTGAGCAGGACTGGGGGGAGCAGTCAGAGCAAGAGGGAGAGACAGACTCTCAAGCAGGCTGCACGCCCAGCATGGAGCTGGACACAGGGCTTCATCTCACAATCCTGAGATCATGACCTAAGCTGAAATCAAGAGTCAGACGCTCAACTGCTCAACCGACTGAGCCACCCAGATGCCCCTCCAATTTCCCATTCTTTATTTCATGAATGATTCAAAATGTTTGTTTCCTGGAAACTAGCTAGCCACAGGGGAAAAACATTTCTTGTGCTGACTGAAGCTTCCCCTATTTAAAATACAACCTTAATTATAAATCATCCCATCTGCCATGTGCTTACCCCTCCCTGTAAAAGTCTAAGGCAAATCCACTCTCCTAAGACATCCTGAGCTTCAGATCTGGGGTACTTTCCCTATTGCAACAGGCTGAATAAAATCAACTTCCTTACTTGTTTGGTTTTTGTCTTTGACAGTGCGTAAGGTGTCATGGTCAAATTCTCTCATATATTTTGAGCAGCAACCCACAGGTGGGCCATGGAGGTGAAGGCTGATGGTTGATGTTTGGACTCAGCTCAACCCAGACCGCTCCATAGGACCACTGCACTCATACCTTCTTTGCTAAGAACATTAGCTGCTGACAGCACTCAGGGACAGCTAAAGCAAGTCTCTGAGGGAATTGCCTTAGCTTATTCACTGTTTAGACTCTAAAGATGAGACAGATGTGACAGGATAATGTACTTGTGGTTTCTTACTTATAACTCTAGGTATTTTCCTTCTCCACTCTCCAGCAAATACAAAAAAGGAGCCAGGCCTGGTGTTGCCTTTTCTTGTGTGCTTTTGTGTTGGGGGGGGTGCGGGGAGAGGGACTCTCTTCCTCCATCCAGACTTTTGTGTCCAAGCCCATGACTCGGTGAAGCAGTTAGGCTGCGTGGTCCCAGAGCAGTGGATGGGGCTAGGCTGGGCATGTGGGAGCAGCCATATCAAAAGCAGCTGGTAGCTCTTTCCAAAAGAGCCTTGCAAAGGAGATAAGTTTTTGCAGCCCCTTAAGGAGAGATACTGGAGTTGGCTCAGGGATGCTGGGGAGACAGAATATTAAGAGAGGTGACCGTGGGAACGGTAGCTAAAGATGGCATGCCACTGCTTGACAGGGAAGCAGTAAAGCCAATCAACTTCCAATAAACCATGTGAGTTTGAACAATGAGAATCATAGCTATCACAATGATAGGCTAGAGACCAGAGGCCCTTCTGCCAAAACCACTGCCCAGATCCTTCTGTGCATGCATGGAAATGGAGCATCCTTCCAAACACGATTGAGACCTAATTTCTTACCCTCTAGAGAGTTAAAGCTCAAAGTCAGAATAAATTTGGTTTATAGTAACAAGGCCTCTCTTGCCCCCCAAGAGTGTAGACTAAATTGTGGACTGCTAAGGAGGCCAGGCAAGCCAGCCAGACAGCAGTAGAAATCAGACAGCTACCTACTTGAGCAGCCGTTTCTCTCCAAGCTGTAGCTCGGTGATCATAATTAAAACCCTCTGGAAATCCACTCTTCAGGAAACCATGGTGGGTCGCTTCTTCCAATGCCCCACAAACCAAAACGCCTCCTGTCTCCTGCTTGTTCCTCATTCATTTTATAAAACAAGAAATTAAACTTTCATCTCTGGGTCCAAGTTGACTTAAATCCAGTCACACAAGTGCAGGCTCAGTGGGTCTTCCTGCCCCTGTGGGAATTGGAAAAGAAAGGCATGGAGTGTCCCTCCTTCCAGGAACCCCCCTCAGTTGGGCCTCTGTTTACAAATGGGTAAATGAGAATATTACAAGAAGACAGACTCTCAAACCCACGTGGCAACAACAAACCAACTAGTGTGCACTGGGGAGAAATGTTGGCTGGTGGCTAGAAACGCTCAGGAAAGAAGGAGGAGGTGGTTTTGTGGAGAATGAGCCTTTCCCAGGAAACCTGCTTGAGAAGTGGGATATTCCTTTTGTTTGTTTGTTTGCTTGCTTTAGCCCCTCCTGCTGCCAATCCTCTCAAAAATGTTGGAAGTCCTATCTCAAGTCTCCCACAGTGAGTCTCTGCTGTCCCCTCCCCTCCAACCAGACAAAGTCACCGAGACCCCCCAACACTCCAGGCACACCCCACCCATGGCTCCCACTTGGGTCCTGTGTTTTCCTGAACTGCCCTTCCTGGTGCTCCTGTCTCTCTGAAATCAGTTCGCTGGCCCTCCTGGGGGTGCCAGGGGCAGACGCCCTTCAGTAGAACTCTGGGTCCTCTCCCTGCCTGCCCCCTGATAGCATCTTAGGACAACAGCTCTCAGGGCTGTTCAGTGCTATCAGTTACAAAGAAGAGTCTCATTTGGACCATTGAGACTCACCTTTCAGGAGCTAGGAAGTCCTGCCCAGGAAAAATCAAATCTAGTCTCCCATGCGATGTAAAGGCTTTCCCCTTCTCCCAGTTGGGGGCCTGACCCATAGCACAGAGAGAGAAAGAGCCTGGTCGGTCCCCGCACTCCTCCTCCCCACTCTCCATCCTCCCTCTTCCTCCTCAAGGGCTGGAAAAGCATGAGGGAAAGAGCCCCTCTTCCATAACTCGTGCTGTTCCCCTTTACCAGCAACAGCCTTGATCTGACAGGTATTCCACACTGGGGCAAATGTGGGTTTGGGGAGTTCTCCCAGGGGACCTCCATGCTGCATGATTGCTGAACAAGAAGGATGAGCTCCTCACCACCTTCCTGGAATATGTCTCCCCTCACCTATTCTCATTCATACACCCCATAGCTTTGCATGGCTCGGAGTCTTCCCCCAGGAGGCCACCCTCTTCAATCTGCTTCTATATTCTTCCACAGCACCCACTGGGTCCACAGGACACTGACCAATCCTTGGCAGGCCATGTGGTGGGAACGCAGGCAGCCCCCAGCTCTGACATCACAGGCTGCTCCCCTCCTCCCCCTCCTTCCAAGTTTCCCCTGCCAGAAGTGGGTACCAGTCTTTATGCTCACAATACCTTCTCTCATCTGGGGACCTGTGCCAAGTTCTCCCAAGACCTCCCCCACTGTGCTCTGTGCCAGGAACAGCCCCAGAATGGGCCTACAGCTTCAACTCCTCAGCAAGCATCAAGCCCAGTAGTGGGCACCAGGCTCTCTTCTCTCTTGTCTTAGGGGAGGTGAGGACAACCCTACCCTCTTCCAAATGGAGAGGAGAGAAAACATCCCCATTCGTACCAGGCAGACCACCTACTACTAAAAAACCCAGTAAGGACCTCCTCTCACATTTATAATCTGCTTTTATAAACTGGTAGGAGGGCGTGAGGGGCACAGAACTGGGGAGCGGCCATTGAGGACTGTAGGACATCCAGGCCACCTCTAAGTAAGCCCTGGCTGACAGCTCTTTCATGAGCTCTTAGACAGTGCAAGTAATTAGGTTATGTTATTTTCAGCTTGAAGGCTTCAGTAGAAAACCTGAAATAACAGGAAAAATTTTGCATGTGATCTGGCTACATATTTGAACACTCCCAATCCTTCAAAGCCCCAAACCAGCTCCCAGCCCCTCCAAGATGCCTTTCTGCCCTGACAAGTCTGGCCCTCCCTGAGATCTCTTTTTCTGGAACATCCAATGCACTTAATGTCAGAACAACATATTCTGATGAGTAAATATATTCTGTCTCATGTTGGTCTCTTGTTGTTTCTCCATGTTGTTCCCTATAGCACAGCAGACTTTTTTTGAAGACAAAAAATGTGCTTTATACTTATTTTGTATCCCCTATGGCTTTTACCACTTTGCTGCCAACATAAAGGTGCTCAATGCATATCTGAAGTGAGTTGAATTGAATTTTCAATCAGACCACACTAGATGGAGGGAGCCTCGATGTGGCTCGGGGAGCGGGGCAGCAGAGCAGAAGAGACACTGCACACAAAGTTTGTTCCTTCAGTAGAACTGAAGGTGCTGTAAAATTGAAGAGAGGTTTTTTTAAAGGTAACACATGCTGTCATTCCTGGGAGCTAGGTACTGCTGTTCACACATCTCTGGGAACAATAACCTGGGCTCAAGATCCAATGCACGGGGTCCATTTGCGCAGGCAGTGGCTGGCACCAGCACTGTGAGAGGGGCTAGTGGAAGGAGACTTTCCCACCTCTGCTCAGTGCCCTTCCAGGGCTTTGGTGGGTTTGGTGACTAGATCTGAGTGACAGACACCCGGGTGTGGCAGGAAATCCCAGTGGGACCAGGTGCCCTGGGTCAGGGAGGCTTGCCCCGCTCCTCTTGTCCCTCAACATGCATGCACAAGGAGGCACGCACATACCCACAGTGCATCAACGGGGACTTACCTGCCAAATGCAGGTAATCCATAGGGGCTGAGCTCATTCCTCTCTTCCCTTACCTTCCAGCACCTTCTCCACGGGCAGGGCATTTTTTCCGTAAAGATGATAATACTGCTCAACCCCATCCAAGTGCACTTTTACCCTTCTAACTTTGATACATCTATCTTGCATTAGTAAAAGAAGAACCCAAGGTCTCCGACCCCACCAGCTAACGAATTTAGAAATACTTCCAGTTGATATGAACACCCGCACAACATGTCTGCAGTCTCAGAGGACAGAACAGGCAATCCAGATTCACTGCATTCCACCCCCTTTCCTATAGAGCTATGGAAACCCCAAGGGGTGTGCACTTACTTCCAAAGCTGGCGGAGTTGGGGTCCTCAGGCCTGCAGGCATCTTACCACTTCCCTTGAATCTGGAAGCCAGTACGAAGGCTCTCAACTGCATCTCATCTACTCACCTGTTCTGCCCCCCACCCAAGGGGACAGCAGCCATGCTCTCCGGGACCTATTGGAGTGGGAGGCCCTCCTACGCTGGCCAACCAGATTTCTTCCCCTCATCCCACTCCCAAACTTCTCCTGGGAGCTCAAAAGTCACTTTGAGGTGATAATAATACAATATAAAATTGAAATGAATTTAGGGTCATTTAGACTTGTGGGTCATTTAGACTTGACTGGTCATTTTTAGATAGTAGTTAAAACAGGTAGGGCCAAAGAGTAGACATGGAGAGCTTTCTTTTCTATCCTTTGAGTCCGGTTAGCATCGTCCAGTTCTACAAAGAAGGGCTCGCATTGCTAGCAGTGGAGATAGCTGGGGCATGTGAGTTGTATCTCTGCTTGGTCTTGTGGCTGATGGCAGTGTATTCCCAATGTAATGATTCTTTTTATGTGACAAGGACTTGGAGAAGGTGATGCTGAGCGAAGGAGTCCATATATTCCCCATAACTCGAATTACAATGAATTGCTACATTACTCACCTTTGCACTGGACATTAATCACAAAAACAAAAAACTGCCGAGCCAGGGAGTTAGAAAGGATGTGCTATTTCAGCCTGCACCCTGTGCCAAATGCAGGCAGCAGTGACAAGGTCTGCGGAGCTCCCCCTTCCCATCTGCTGCTAAACTATTAGTGCAGTGGCTGGACAGGGAAAGGAGGGGCTAAGACAGAGCTGGACCCCTCACAATGTGAGGACCACCTGCCTGCAGAGGGCTCTCCAATCCTGCTCTGGGTCTCCATACTTGCCATTCAATTTGTCTGTATAGGCACATGCCTGATTTTGCCAACCCCTGGAGAACCTGAAACAATAAAAACATCCATGCTATTTAATATTATATATCTGGAAAAAAGATAAACAAAAATTATTTCTTTGATGTCACAGAAAGAGGTATATTATTAAGGTAAAAAGGAAATTACCAGGAGATATATATAATATGATCTCATTTGTCTATGTATGCTTTAACGAAATATAGAATATTCTATTCTCCATCAGCTTATGGAGACAGTCTCAAATGTGACTCTAAGTAGGCTTGCAGAAGATAAAGACATATGTCTAGAACAATCGAGTTTGGGGCTAGGATATTCTTTTAACATGACTTCTGGAAGTGCTTCCCCACCCCCAGTTGGGCCTCAGGTCCAAGGTCCTATATAAGGCAGGGAAACAGAGCAGGGCAGGGGTAGGAAGCTGGTCATCAGCCACCTGTCCACACTGGCTCCACCAGCCACCAGTGCTCTTGCTGTCATGGTCCCTTCAGCTCCAGGAGTCTGCTAACCTGTGGACAAGGGATGCTTGCCCTGGATCCATAAGCAACCCCAGACCTTCCCCCTGAGAAGTGTTTCTTCTGTTGCCTTTGCCAGCATTCCTGGTTCTCTCAGAGGCTTGGGCTCCGAAAACAAACCAGGAATTCTTTACTGGTTGCTTCATACTCCATCTCACCACTCATCTGAGATATGAAGAACCAACTTGGCCGATTGCTTGAATGGTGGAGAAGAAAGAAGAAAAGAAAGAAAGATAGAACAGTTATTTTGATGGGGATAAAATTAGGAGAAAGATAAAAGGGTACTTTGCCTTCTTAAACCTATGTGCTTCCTGGATTCATTTTGAACTTAAAAAATAAAGAATATAAAAGATGATGTTTTTACTAAGAACAAAAACTATCCCCCCTCCCTCTTTCTACTGGAATTGTTGGGCAAGTGGATCTTCTAGTATTTTTTCTAAAGATTTTATTTATTTATTTGGGGGAGGAGCACACGCATGAGTGGGAGGGTGGGGGGCAGAGGGGCAGAGGGAGGGGGAGAAGCAGACTCCCCGCTGAGCAGGAGCCAGGCGTGGGTCCTCGATTCCAGGACCCTGGGATCATGACCTGAGCTGAAGGCAGACGCTTAACTGACTGAGCCACCCAACCGTCCCTCTTCTAGTACTTTTTTTAAAGCTTGACTAAAGATTTTTTCAGGAATAATTAGCCATGAGAAGTTAAAAACAAGAACAAAAAATCATACAAACACAAGAGGTGCTTGATCCTTAAAAATGTCTGTACATATATTAAGCATAATGAAAAATAGGGTGTTATTATGAAGAGAACACTGAAACAGACAATAAATAATCTGAGTTCTGTTCCAGAATGTTCCGCATAGTTATCGTTGAACTTGAGAAACTCACTTGAGCTCTCTAAGTACCAGTTTCTTCGTCTTTAAAATGGGTATCATTGTTGAGAACTAGAACTCCCCAGGAATAGAGGAAATGAAGTCCCAGAGTATTCTGAGTGTTTCCCCAGAGTCGGCACTCACCCTGGCAGGTCAGGGAGACAGCTCCCCCCATGCTCTCACTTATCTCCTTTTCACAGTCATTTCCACACATCAACAAAATCTTCCCTCTCAGAATCTTGCACCCTGTTGCCTCCACTTCTCCCCTCTAACAGAGGAAAACAATTTGGAAAACCCTCAGAGAAACACATTAGCGACTTTAATGGGTTTATCCTTGCAGAAAAGTTAAGATTTTAAAAAACAAACATCCTCGGGAGAAGACAATGCTGAACCCAAGGACTGGAATCGTCAACTCAGTGGCACCCAAATACAGGGCTTGAAATTTGGACAGAGCAATCTTGCTGGTGTGGCTCAAATCATCCAAGTAGGTGGCTTAAAAGTGAAATCATGTGGAGCGCAGATTTTTTTTTTCCCCCTCACCGAAAGGGCTCAGCTTCCAAGTGAACAGTGACTGAATGGAGCGGCTCCAGGCACTATCTCCCAGTAAATGCAAGTGTAGTAGCCAGCCTAAGAAATGTAATTTTCACTCATATGTGGAACATAAGCAATAGCACAGAGGACCGCAGGGGAAGGGAGGGAAATCTGAAGGGGGGGAAATCAGAGAGGAAGATGAACCATGAGAGACTATGGACCCTGAGAAACCATCTGGGGGTTTCAGAGGGGAGGCGGGCTGGGGGAGGGGGTAACGGGGTGATGGGTATTGAGGAGGGCACGTGCTGTGATGAGCACTGGGTGTTACACGCAACTAATGAATCACTGAACACTACATCAAAAACTATGTACTATTCAGTGGCTAACTGAACATAATAATAAAAAAAGAAAAAAGAAATGTGGTTTTCCAGTCTGCTTAGCCAACGCTGTTATCATGGAAGATATCACTTACACGAAATACATTCTCTCTTAAAACAATAACCAGTATTAGACGCCTGTCGCCTTCCCATTTAAATCCTGTAATATGCTGAGATGGGCTGGCTGCCAAAATAAATGTAGAGGGGAAAATCTTCGGAGCTTGATTTAGTCCCACCCAGCATGTGCCAACTATGGAAGCCCAGTGAGAAAGAAGGAAAGGATGGTCACTGGGAAGGTCACCATGAGGCAGGACAGGGTTCACTCCCCTTCTTCCCTGCCACCCCCACCCCTAGAATGTGTGTGTGTCTGCCTGTCTGTCTGTCTGTGTGGTTACTGGCATAATAACTAATCAGTTATGCCACAAGGGAAATCATTATTAGCAAAAGGAAGGCTTGCTGTTGAGATGTTCCATCTGAGACGTTTGAAAGACCAACAGCGATCAGAGAGACCCTGGGTCCCCACCATCAACCTCTGGGTCAGAGGGCTGCAGTGTTGACCACTTGGAGCAGCTGGGTAGCAGAGCCATGGAGGACGGAGGGTATAGAGGGCAAGAAGGAGGGAGTATGGGGAGGGGCCCCTTAAAGCCCATCCAAAACCCCTCTTCCAAGTGTTTGTGCCCCTGGGACCCTGGTAAGATAATGTCATCTTCTCACTCTGAACACCTTCCCCGACAGGCAGTGGGACTTAATGCAAGGTCTCACCCATGCGGAGGAAAAATGTCCTTGGAGGCAGAAGACCGAGCTGGGCACAGACGTCAAGTGCACCATTTTCTGGCTCTATGACCCTGGGTGCATTCCCTAATTTCTTGGACCCTCTCTCTCTTCCCTTGTGAAATTGAAGTAACACTGTATAAGGGTCAAAGTACCAGACTAATGAAGGGTTAAGCTCTTATCAAATTTACCCAACGAATATGTATTGACTTATAATTGTGGTGGGTGTCTGGCATTTTGAATTTCTGTGCAATCTTTTTTTGCCAAAATAGTGCTACTTTGTTGGTAAAATACCAAAAACTTTAATTTTTTTAAGTTAAAAAAAAAACTTTAACCTGAAATATATCTGGAAAGTGATATAGGGCATTAAGGTTTTTTTTTTTTAAGATTTTATCTATTTATTTGACAGACAGAGAGAAAGCACAAGTAGGCAGAGTGGCAGGCAGAGGGAGAGGGAGAAGCAGGCTCTCCCCTGAACAGGGAGCCGGACGTGGGGCTTGATCCCAGGACCCCAGGATCATGACCCGAGCCGAAGGCAGCTGCTTAACTGACTGAGCCACCCAGGCACCCCGGCATTAAGGTTTTAATTTGAATCATTCAGAAAGCATATTTTTCTCACTCGTTAAGTGGAAGAAAAGGACAACAAGCAAAGCAAAGATTCTGTTGCAAGAGTCTCATCCTGGACCAGGACTCTCTGTGTAGATGAAATATGTACATGATGGTGTTACAGTTAATACCTCTGTGGTGGAGACTCTATCTATACATCATGAACTAAAGAAAATAAGGACAAACCAGCGTAGCCTCTTTTGAAACAAAACCTTCAGGTTGGTAGGAATTCAAAAGATTGCATTTCCTGAACAGGAACAGTTCAAAAATATTTCAACGTGTTTAAAGAAGGGAAGGAATCATTTGAAGGTGAAGAAGTCAGAAGAAAATATTTTTGGAGTTAGCTTATGACCAGCTCCTCTCTACCCATCTAATGGGGTGTCAAAAAAGATGGTTTCATCAGCTGGAAAATTCTGCACAAAACTCACTTGTCAATGATTCAATGATGGCAAAATTGTTACAAGTTTGTTATTTTCTTTTCCATTATGATATGTAGTTTGCATTGGCCCAAAAGGGTTAAGAGATCTTAACCTTTAAGAGATCTTCTTAGTGAAGTTTATAGAAAAGGTCATTCTAGAAACAGCAAGATTACCAATGAAGAGATCGAAAAGGAAAGAGAACTTGCTGAATCACCTTGGCAATCAACTAGAGGTAACCATTGACCGAGCGGTTTTCAAACATTTGGATTTGGATTTTTTTTCCCACCTTGGGAGAGTGACTCAGGTTATATAAGGAAATGTTTGGGTCATTTAAGGAGAAAGCAGGACAGAGGAATGTAGATGATCTGGGGAGGAGCATGAAGCAGGAAGAGTGGGGAATCAGAGGCACAATGATTGGGGCGCCTGGGTGGCACAGTTGGTTAAGCCTCTGAATCTTGATTTTGGCTCAGGTCATGATCTCAGGGTCACGAGATTGAGTCCCAGGTCAGGTTCCGTGCTCAGTGGGGAGTCTGCTTGAGATTCTCCCTCTCCCTCTGTCCCTTCCTCCCCTTGCTAGTTCTCTCTCTCAAATAAATAAATTAATTAAATATTTAAAAAAATAAAAAACAAAGCTGCTGATAATTTTTCCCAGTTTGTAACAAATGTAACCAAAAAAACCCAACCAAACAATCAAAAACCAGCAATGATATTAACAAAGAGCATACAACATCAAACCGGATGGGCCTCAGCTCATTCCTAACTCTGCAGGCTGGGGTCACACTTTCCCCCATGAAATACTTAGTAAAACAGCAAAGATACAAAAGAACTAATTATGGGAAGATTTGTCTGGATTAAGGAAAAATATAAAGAATTTTAAGTACATTTTTATTTCTTTCCAGTCATGACAGTAACATCAATGATATCCATGAGTGTTTCCTGGATCATTTGCCAAGTAAAGATGGAGAATTTGCTTTTGTTAACAAAAGAGAATGATTTTAAATTAACCTATTATAGTGGAGATGTAAGTACTTCTACAACACGCATTTTCTTTAACATTTTAAACATTAATGTCTTTAAAACTTACAATTCTACAGTATTCATTATCTGACACTTGTTATTTTGTAGGGAGAAATTTAAACATCTCAAAATATCATCAATTCTAATGTTGATCATATCTAAATTCGTGGAGTCAATACCAGAAACCTTTTTTAATAAATGTGGCTCCAAAAGATTTTACTGATATCATGGGATTAAAGTTATTCTTATACTCCATCAATACAAGGAGATATATTACAATTCAAACCCATATAAACAAAAGTTTCCTTCATCATTCATTCAATAAGCAAATATTTATTGAGCGCCTACAATGTGATAGGGCTTTCTTGGCTTACATTTTATGTGGAGATACAGACAATAATAAGTCAGGGATTAAATATATACTATGTATATCAAATGACAATAAATTCTGTGGAGAAAAGTAAAGGGTATAAGTTTCTTACTTTTAATAGGATGATCACGGGAAACAGACCTCATTCACAAAGTGACATTTAAGCAGAAGCCTGAAAGAGATGAAGGAGCAAGACATATGAAAAAGCTCTAGTGAAACTGCTTTCCTTCAAGTGCAAAGGCCCTGAGGCAGAGTGAGCTGGATTTGTTTACAGAAGCCAGTGTGGCTGGAGAAGAGTGCAGTGGACATGGACAACCACTACCCAAAGGGTCAGGAGACAGCCTCCGCCTGTGCCTCAGCTGCAGAGAGTCACCTTCTACCAGGTCACACCCTTCTCAGAGCAGCACTCAGCAAATAGCTGATGAGGCAGGTATAGAGGTGCAGCCTTCAGGGCCTTATAAGAGTCAACTTATAAGCAGGCCACATGTGCCCCCAAGCTCCTTGTAGGCAGCCTGCAGCCTTGCTGGGCTACTTCACTTCGACTTCTCTCTCTTTGGCCCATCCTGTTTCATCCCACTTCTTTCTCTGGCTGTTAAACCCTAATAAATATCCAGCCCCACCAATTCTGTCTCCAGCATCTGCTTCCAGAGACCTCAGCTTGCCACAGTTAGCCAGGGAGAGGGTAGTTGGAGATAAGTTCAGAAAGTTATCTGGGACCTTGACTTTGGCTTTTACTGAGATGCGGGCTCTGGAAAGTTTGGAGCAGAGAGCTTGCTCTGTCATGAATAGAATGGAGAAGGACAAAGGCAGAAGTAGGATGGGGATAGCACAATCCAGGTGACAGAAGATGGCTCGTCCGGGGCAGTAGTGAAGGGGGCGGGGCATGGGGGGGCCTGTGAGAAGTGTTGAGACTCTGGGTATGTTTTGAAGAAAGAGGCTTCAGAACTTACTGATGAATTGGGAGTGGGTGAAGGGAAAGAGAAAAATCATGGATGACTCCTCTGTTTTGGACTGAGTGACTGGAGGAACAGAGTTGCAGTTTTGCAAAGAAGATTACAATTCAATTTCAGACTTGTGACACTGAGACACTAGTTAGACATGCCAAGAAACAGTGGGATTTGAGAGTCTAGACTTCTACAAGAGGTCCAAAATAGAGACATAAATCTAGAATCCATCTGCATATGAATAGAAAAGCCATGAGAAGTTGAAGGGAGAGTGAATGTAAATGAGAAAAGACATCCAAGAACCAAACCCTGGACATTCCTTACATCTCTCCAACACTGACAGATCGACCAAATACCCGAAGCACATAAGCGAACGTGTGAGCTAGGGAAGATAAAGAGGAAATGTGCCAGGACAAAAGGGATGGCAGGTCCTCATCCAGTTTACTAAGCAAGGAAATTCAGGTTTACAGATGACACAACTGCACCCCATGCTGGCAAGCAAAGGACAGCATGTGAGGTGACACAGCTTCGACTCTGAAGCCAAGGCACTTGTCCTCCAAGCAGCATGCCCAGAACACCTCCCCTAATCCTCAGTAAAACAACTTTTTTTTTAAAGATTTTATTTATTTATTTGAGAGAGAGAGAATGAGAGAGAGCACATGAGAGGGGGGAGGGCCAGAGGGAAAAGCAGACTCCCCGCCGAGCAGGGAGCCCGATGCGGGACTCGATCCCGGGACTCCAGGATCATGACCTGAGCCGAAGGCAGTCGCCCAACCAACTGAGCCACCCAGGCGCCCCTCAGTAAAACAACCTTTATCAATCAGGTCACTGCTTAATTCTTGTTGTCACTAGTAAAACCGAAGTTGTAGTTCACCTGGAAATATGACTTCTACTTTTAATGAGCAAGTAATTAGCATGAAGCAAAGTAAACACAGAGCTCTGAAAATCTATTTTCACTAGAAAAGTGTGAATCATACATGCACTTGTACGTTTTTGATAGAAACCTTTGTCTTTCTCTGCCTACGAGGGAAGGACAGGGGAAAGCCAGGTATAAAGGCATGTGCACAAAGAGTAAGTCTAGTTCAGTACTTCTCAAACTTAGCATGCCGCTGAATTACATAGAATCTTGTTAAATTGCAGACTGATTCAGTAGGATCTGGAGTAGCGTCTAAATCTGTGCATTCGTAATAAGCTCCCAGGTGGGCTGCTGCTGGTGGTCCACAAACCACACCTCCAGCAACAATGCTTCAGTTCACACCTCCGCAAAGAGGGTTAACTGAGTGTGTGGCAGAGGAAAAACCCCTGCAGACACCAGCTCATCGGGAGATCTTAAATATTGGTGCACATTCATAGAAAGGGAAGGTTTGGGCTGTAAGCAGAAAGATTCTAAGTGAATAATACCTGTTCAAGCCGGAGAAAACCAAGGTGAAAAATCATAAAATTTTACAGAAGAAAAGATCAAGCAATGATTGGAAACCATGAGTCATTCTGTTAAAATGGTACCTAATTATGCATAGGTCTCTATATTTCTTTAAATTTTACAATCTAATTTAAACTATACATTCTAGGAGCACCGTGGTTGGCTCACCTGGTTAAGTGTCGGCTCAGGTCATGATCTCAGGGTCTTGGGATCGAACACTGCACTGGGGCGGGGCGGGGGGGGGGGCGGTCCCTGCTCAGCAGGGAGTCTGCTTCTCCTTCTGCCCCTCTCCCCTCATGCTCTCTCTCTCGACTAAAAAAATAAATAAATCTTAAAAAAAATAAACTATACATTCTATTTAAAGGTAATGTTTATACTAATATTTTCACAGCTTATTTTCATGTGTTGGGCTATTCTTAAAAGAATAATTAGGTGGGGATGCTTTTCTTATTTTCTTTGCTTCACTTATCTCAAGGGTTCTCAATCCTGACTGCACATCATACTCTGGAGAGCTTTAAAATTGCTCATTCCCAGGTCCAACCCCTGCAAAATATGGTTTCATTACTCTGAGGATGCACTGTGGGCATCCATAAATTGTAAAGCTCCACAGTGATTCTAATGTGCAGCCCGAATGAGAACCACTGAATTTAACCAAACCCAAAAGAACCTGTGGGCTTCTGAGACTATAACCCAGGAAACGCCACGTACGCGGTGGCAGAGTATCAGTAGGAAACAATTCTGGAAACTAACCTTGCACAACTGACTTATAAAGTTATAGCAAACCACGTAAAGGATTAACCAAATCCTTCGATCTCAAAAACTTCTGAAAATCTAGTCACTTCTCTTTCCTCTTTCCATTTTTCCAAATCAAAGGCTTCAGACAGATTATCTTTAAGCAGGTTTCAAAGGACTCCCACTGAAATTGAAATGTTGGTAGTTTCCAGCAGATACCAGAATGAACCTGATATGAAGAACTGCTCCTGAAGCGTCAGAATTACCTATTGATCCTATGATGCTTTAAATTATACAGAAGGAGGAAAAGAAAAAAGGAAGGAAGAGAAGGAAGGAAGGAAGGAAGGAAGGAAGGAAGGAAGGAAGGAAGGAGGAAGCTCTTTTGAAAGAATATTCAATTTTTTTTTCTGTTGAGCTGATTTTAAGCAGAAACCATTCAAAAGAGTAATTTTTATGGACACCAATTTCTGAGTCTAAAAGTGAAAGGGCAAATTAAAGAATAAACTTCAGACCTCATAGTCCATATGGTACAGGTGCCGTAAATATAGGACACTGGGAACGTCCTACAGAGGTGAGTTAGCTCGATTTGTTGCGAGAGAGCAGGAAGATCAAGGTGAACTTACACCTCCATGTAAGTCAGTTTCACTTCCCTATATTCTCCAACCCATTGACAGCACCCCTAAATCCAACCAGCCATTTTAGAAACAGTGTTCTCTTAAACGATAGAGAAATGTAGTGAGAATCAATGAATGGCTCAGGGCAGATCTTCCCACTAACTGGAAAAAACCAATGGCCTTTATGTATGAGGGATGGCAGAGTTCCACCATAGTACCTTTGGTTCTTCTATCAGTTAACCAGGAAAACAAGAATTTGCCTTTTCACAACAGACAATCCAGTAAGAATTTAACACATAGGCTGCTTCTTCTTTCTCTTTGGTTTTGCTTGGGTTTCCACAAATAATCAGTGTGGTATGATGAGGCTATCCAAAAACTATCCTCAGAGTTTACTCTTGGTTTCCCAAACAAGGAGCCAGTGTAGTCCAGGGGCTCCCCCTCTCCCAGTGGGAGAGCCTGCACTGAGATTCACTTTCCACAGCAGTGCCTTGAGAGTACCTGATCCTTGGCAGCTGGCTTTCTAGAAGACCTCCTAAAAGAAAAGCTGACTCCTATTTCCAGACTGACCAGTGCCCAAATAGACTATTTTTCCCTCCACTGACAAAGTGACTATCCCTGTTACCTATGGAAAGGGGACACAACAGGGTGTTATGTTCCTATCCTGGAACACGAACTCATCATGAGCCCAGGAATCCTCTCTATGAATGAAAGGCATATGGGACCCCTGTCTTCTCTTGCCAACCCTCGTAGTTTATCTCTGCCAAGCTTTCTGGTCCACCTATGGGCAGCTGGCAAACCCACAATGATCTCATTCATGTGTCTGAGTGTTAGCTGGCTTTTGACTGGCGTACACCTCAGTTCTCCTCCACATGGCCTCTCACTCTCCACTAAGCCCATGTATTATTTTGCTAGGGCTGCCGTAACAAAATACCACAGGCTGGGGGCTTAAGCAACAGACATTTATTTATTTCTTCCCAATTCTGGAGGCTAAAAGTCCAAGCTCAAGGTGGCAGCAGGTTTGGTGTCTTCTGAGGGCCTCTGTCCTTGGCTGATAGATGGCCCTCTTGTCCCTGTCTTCCCATGGTCTCCCCTCTGTGTGTGTCCATATCCTAATCTACTCTTCTTATAAGGACTCCAGTCCCACTAGATTAGAGCCCACGCTAGTCATCTTATTTAACATTAATTACTACTTTAAAGGCTCTATCTCCAAATCTAATCACATTCTGAGGCATTGGAGGTTAGGACTTCAACAGATGAAGTTGGGTAGAGGGACACAATTCATCCCGTAACAGCTTACATGTGCTCATTCATCTCATGGTCTCAGGGTTCCAAGCACAGCAAGAGAAGTCCCAATATACAAGTACTTTTTAAACCTCTGCATGTGTTGCATTGCTTAAGTATCATGGGCCCAAGGTGGTCTCAAGGCCAGAGTCAGTGTAGGGTGGCACTATCAAAGGACTGGGATAGAGGGAGGGGAATGATCTGTGGCCACTTTTGCAGTCTACCACATGTTGTGATGGAAATAGGTAAGAATTGGGCTACTCCAGCCCCTGGAGCACTTCAGTCTGGTAGTCTAGGGTAGAGTTCAGATACCTCTTCGTAGAAAAAGAATTTCTAGTATAATGAAATTCATCCTAGTAGGTTATGACATATTACAGTGTCAGCATGAAAAGTCATACAATTCCCTCATAAAATGAGAAAAGTGATCCCCACCCTTCTCTTCCTCACACAGACCTAGTAAGATCGGATGTGAAAACTCCTTGGAAGAAATATGTTCTATCATCTATCAGTCTCCTTCAGTGATGTATGTATTATACTGACCAAATTTGGGGTATCTGAATCCAAATAATGTAGCTATTTAAATCAACAGCAGGTCATTTAATAGAGAGATGTTGCCTTGGATGTTGACCTATCTCCAAAGTTTACCCAAATTCTGGCTTTTAAGAAGACACTTCAGAATGCAGGAAGCCTTTCAAGTGACATTTTGACTGGCACTGCTCTTTCTGCAAGCTAAGCTCTCTGTCCAGTGGTGAGTAAATAGCATAAAATTTGCACAGTCCATTTTCGCCAACTCAGTTGGAGTGGTGGTAGAATCTTCAGAGGTTCCAATAACCAAGGAGCACAGAAAATAAGTTTTTGTAATAAATGTTTCATAGGGGAAAACAAGGTCAGACGTCTATCTGTACCCAACCCATTCTTCTAAGACACAACTCAAGACTTTCTTATTCCATGATACTTCCTCTGCCCACCCCTGCCTTCAGAGATCTCTCCTTTTGAACTTCAGAAATGTCTTATTGAATGGGCTGGATTTAATGGGAAGCAAGAAAAACCAATTTTATTTTTTTTTTCATCTTTCCGTAAGTTTGATTAGCACAGTCATTCCTCACTACCTCTTTTGATAAAACTTGGGGCAGAGTCCCTCTGTTTTGGCCATTTTTAGATATGAAAATGTCCAGTGAAAACTGGTAATAGCAGAACACCAACCCAGTCCAAGCTCATAATCATACAACTTTAACATAGGGCAATATAATATCCAAACTGTTATTTAGTTTAACCTTCTCCTGCTCCCCACATGGCACCTGCCTCGGCCTTGGACGCCTGCAGCGGAGGAGGAGCATTGGTCACCTTTGCTCCCCTGCCCCTCTTCTCTGCTCCACATCCTCTTCTGCTCACTAGCTATTGGCACAGCTGAGGCCTGGAAATGGCATCCTCTGCCATTGCAGATGTCTGACGCAGACTCTTCCTCTCCCGATGTGCTTTTGCTGGCTTCTGGGGATTCTCCACTTCTGACTCCAGTTTTGTTGCCTCAGACAGTGCTTCTCCTCTGGCTGATTGCTTCTGCCTCCCACTTCATCTCCAGAGATTTATCTCTCAGTTAGGGTTGTATCAGCCATCCAGATGATCTTCCCGGGCAGGCACCCAAGCTCTCCCTGTCTTGTGAGGCCCATCTCTGAGGCAATGTGCTCCCTTGTTCCACTGTCAGCCCTTCAGTCATCTTTTTCCTGATTCCGCTGTCCCAGGGCTGTGAGCCAGCCACAGCTCCAGCCACCTGCCTTTAGTCACTTTAAACAAGACGCAGATATCACTGGTCTCCCAAATTCCGAGGAATGGGGCCAGCCTTTCTGAATAGTTTTCTTGAAACTCCTCTTTATTTGGCTTAAGATCATTAAAATCATTTGGCTTGAAAAGTACTGATGAACACTGATAGAAGAAATGCACAGAACCCTCTCGTCTCCCTCCAAAGAAACCCCTTCTTTCAACTCTTCAATCTGTCCCTCCCATAGATGCCGGAAGTGGATGATGGGCTAATGAGGACAGACCTCTGTACATAGCCTCTGTACATACTCTGCCCAGGTGGCCTGGTCTAGCACATTGCCCTGTGAGTGTGAATACTTGGTATCAGTTGATTTGTTCTCTGAAATCTTTACCGAAAATCTGAAGCAAGAGTAACAGTGACATCTAACAACTTGTTGCTCTTCTATATGCATTGTTCTTAACAAAATTGCCTTATTTTACTGAGTGCCACTATAAGACTAGCCATCTTTAAGCCTTGGGAAGGTAAGAGTTTGGAGGAAATGAAATAAATGAAGAAGAGAATATACTTTGTATTCTTGAGGTCATCACAAACTAGCGGGGACTACAGTATAAACTTTTTGGAATTATGTATCTGTTCCACGGCCTGATGCCCCACTTCTTTGGAAGCTCATCCCCATTCCTAACAGGATGGATCCTAACAGCCATGTTTGTATGGTAATGCCATTCATTAGGCATGGCTCACTGGACCTATGGCTGACATCTTCCTCAAGATGGGTTAATTATATTACTCTCTTAGAAGTTAAGGATTGAACTAAAAATCATATCAGACTCTGTAGCTGAAAGGGTAGGCATTTTCTACTCTACAGAACAGAGAAGAGAGAAAATCAATCCACAGAAGAAGAGAGAGAATGGGGTAGACATACAAAGATACACAAAAATGAGGGCAAGAGAGAGAGGGAGAGAGTCTGTGAACCTGGTTTCTAGTTACCTCCATATTGACCGACTGCTTCTCTGCCCATGGGCTTATGATACTGCTTGCATCCATATACAAATCCTCTTTTTTCATTTAAGCTAACTAAAGTTAGTTTTATTTTCTACAATCCTAAGTATCCTAAGCAATAGAAACATAATGCACACATAAAAAAGAGTTGAGAACAAGACAACAGCATATAGATAAATGTAGCTGAGTGGCGAAGATATCATGAGAATCAGTATTTGGGGTAATCTTCAGAAGATGAGTGGGATTGTTGTGGGGAAGATGGGAAATAATCTAGATAGAGACAATGGTATGAGCAAAGGAAAGGAGGTGGAGAATTTAAACATTTAGCTGAGGCGCCTAATGTGTCAAGAGGAGTCATCGGGAAGAAAATTAGATGAGGGTCAGATTTTAGAGAATCTTGACAGGCATGCAAGAGAAATTAGGGAAGTTTGAAAGGCTTTTTAGCTGGGGTAACATAATAGAATCTATGCTACCAAAGCTAATTATTAGAATAGTCCTAAGGAAAAATTAGAAGGTACGGGAACTGGATATAGGGAAAGCAGATGAAAAAGGTTAATGGGAGCCCAGTTTAGGATATGAATATTGGAAGAGGAAGGGGAAAGGCTGGTTTGACATTTTAGTGCTGAAATCAGAGTAGGGAGAGATGATCCCATGGCAGAACCAATTGCAGATCTAAATGGTGCCAAACATGACCACCTCCTAGCCCATCTCATGAGTAGCTACTGCCTTGCTACACTGCTGCTGGGCAAGTTAGATGGATGTTGTAGCAGACAAATGCTGTTTCCCGCCTAGCAGCAGCTCCCGCCCTTCTTTGGGGAGCAGCACTCCACTCTCCTTTGAGAAATTGGGTCAGGAAGCTCTTTTAATTTGTGTGTCTCTCTTTCACTGTGGGACTTCAGATGTGATGCAAACATCAATGTCTCTGCAATGTCTTTGTCATGGAAAGAGACGCACAAGGCACATTCAGACTCTGTAGCTCTCAGCCCTAGGGTTATAAAACCCCCACCCTGGGTTCACCTGCTGTGTGATTCCCACTTGCAATCAGGCATCACCAGTGGGAAGGAGGCTCTGTGGGTATCCAACAGCTGCCATAAAATTAGGCTTTCAGTGACCCCTTGTCCTCTTCTTTGTACTTGACAGGATCTATGGTGTTAGGCTACCTGGGATTGAATGTTGGCTCTCCCACTTACTAACTGAGCCACCTTGGGCAAAGTAATTAACTTCACCATGACTCATTATCTTCACCTACACAATGGGGATGACAATAGGGCCTCTCTGACAGGGATGTTATGAAGATTAAATACCTTCAGACTCACAGAGTGCTGAGGACACTGTGTGGTGCACAGAGAAGGCCCAAAATGTTAGCTTACAGAACCAGAAGCACTTGAACATGTTGGAGAGTGACTGGCCAAAAAGAGTAGCTCAGCTTCTCATTGCACGAGAACTGAGATGGTTGTGTTTGGCACATTTTCCCCACATGTTCAATAAACAAGACTTCCCATAAAGTAATTTCATGTATCTACTTAAGGGTATACTTTTACAGCAAACTCATCCTGATGGGCCTATTCCAATGATGCAGCTAAATCTGAAGTCAGAAGTTTCGCCAGGATTATACTAAGATTCTTTGATGAATGAAGCCTTTGGCTGGTAACATCTGTCCTAATTTTTTTCCTAATAAATGATACATACCTTTGAGACTGAACCAGATTCTTTGCCAATGGTTATGATATCTGCATCTCTTTTTTTTTCTTTTAAGTAAAAATTGACTGTCTTAGGTTTGGATAATACATGTTCATGTGCTAACACCACTTCCCCCCTCCCCCCACATCCCCCAATACCAATCCTATCTGCCAAGTTTACATACAGCCTCAGACCTTCCTCAGCCCACAGGAAGATAGCCACCCCTGGCCCTTTAAAGATAATAGGAAATAAGATCCACTTGCCACTTAGGGTGATTCGGTCAGGGTGATAGACCTAAAAGTTGTCACTCTCTCAACAGAATGGTGACTCTGTCTCCCCAATCATTTGAATCAACATTGCAGAATTCCCAAAATACTGAGAATAAGCACTGTAGCCATTTGCTAGGCAAGCTGACTCTCAATGGACAGGATATTGAGACAGCCACATTAATGAACAAGTTGACAACAAGATTTCCTTAGGGTCTCTGGGCTCCTTCTTTATTACATCATTAGAAAGCCAAGGACTTGGACCTTACCCAGAGCAGTGCGAAGAGTTCAGGGTAGAAGACCTGGACCCAAGTCCCAGGCCTACAACTTATTTGCCATGAGACATAAGGCCAATAATACTTGTGCTGCTGACCTCCATTAGGTTCCAGTAATGAGCCACGGTGATCATTTATATTTGTGCACATGCTCTGAATACCCTCAAATGCTCCACTACCACAATATAGATTCCCCAACACCCACAGAAATGCCTTTGGTAAGATATGCCTCAGAGATATACCACAGGCCTGCTACAAGAGGACTCCATTAAGTGGTACCATTCATGTTTAAAGACAGTGCTCACTAATGACTAAATGCCCTGTTTAAGGGACCTTATGGATAAGCCCCACCTTGAGTTTAGTCCCAAGGAATAGCTATCATTTATCAAAATTTCATAGGATTTCTTTCTTCTTTTACAGGATAATTTTCTCTGACAAGGAAAATTATATAACTTTATTTCACTTTTTGGAGCCAAGATCAATGAAAAACTGTTAAATTAGCACATCCTAGGTGCCTGGGAACATCTACTCATGCTGTTCCTTTCAAAGTGTGAGCTCTACTGTTATTTTTAATTTGATGCTTCCACGCTATGTTAAACTGTATCTGAAAGCTCACATTCTCTCACAAGAAGAAAGAATAAAAAGGAGGTATCAGTGAAGAAGGACTGAGAAATACTGCCCTGCCATCCATCCTAAAGAGCTTTGAGAAGAAAACAAACATGTGTCCTGCAGGTCAGATGGTCACTTACCTGGAGGCACTTTCCAGAGCTCTCTTTCAACACACAGATTCTCTGATCTCATCTGCACCCAAGGCATTCTGGCAACTTTAAGATTATTCAGAACAAAGGAAAGAAACCCAAGAAGCCCACTTCAGTCCACAGCCCAAGTGGGGGCCCCTCTCCAGATTCCACTAGTGGGAAGGCCCTAGGCCAGCTCACTGCCCAGTCCCTGGGACTGTGGACAGTTGGAGCAAGAAATCCCAGGGCCCTTACAGCAACATGCTCTTTTTCCAGGGAACTACTCTAAAGGTCTTGTAATAAAGTTAACACATGTAATGTTTACCCACTATGTGCCAGCAACACCTTGTAAGGAATGCAAATACAAACATAAGACACAATTCCGAATCCCAGAGAATTCATGTGGCGGGAGAAGAGGCAAGTGTTGGTTGAGCCATAAGAGAGGACAGCGTGGGATAAGAGATGGATGAGAAGCATAAATCAGGGCTGAAGGGGTGAGAGAAGAGGCAGAGGGGTGGGCTCAGAAGTCAAACCACACCCTGGGCACAAAGGCCTACGATGCTGCTTATAAAATGCGTGACTCTGGGCAAGTCGCTTAACTTCTCTGTGCCTCAGTCCCTTCATAAAGTCAGGATAATAATAGTACCCACATTACTGAGTTGTTAGGATGCCTGAATGAGTTAAAAAAGGGAAAGCACTTGGAACAGTCCCAGACATATAGTGCACGCCACGTTGGGGTGAAAGAATGACATTTTCATTCTCTTTACAGCGGCGGTCCAAAGAGATAGAAAACAAAGCTGGTGGCCAGTCCAATCTCCTTGTCAACCAGACTCCCTGGTAAATCATCTAATGACATTTGCTAGGAAGGCCCCTGGAAAAATATTGCTCTTCTCTCCACAGTCCAGCCCCCTTGATCATGCCACCTAAGACACCATCCCTCAACCACTAGGGCAACAACTCTGGGTTAAATACTGAGCTTCATCAAAATGTGTTTAATGCCCTTAAAATTAACTCAAAGCATTGTAAAGAATTAAATTGAACCATTCAGTCTCTCTTTTGCTGATTCTGTGCAATAACAAGCTTCTCCCCCATTTACTTTTGGGATTCAGCTTCTGTCTAAAACTTTTCATAATCTAATGGTTAGTTTCCCTCAGTAACCCTAATTTTGCCTCAAATATAAGAAAAAAAAGAGCCATCTAGTGTTCCCAAATACCACCTAAGTAAGGGAAAAGTTGGAAAGAGAAAGTGGTTGCAAAAGATGAATGTCTCTCTTTCCAAATGTTGCCCATGACCTGACCCTTCCTTACCCACAGGGATGAGAGGCCAGAACTCCATGGATGTTGTATGAAAAGCATCTTGGGAGCATCCTAACCTGGCCCGAAGAGAGACCCAAGCTCATAAATGTCTGAGCATAGTCATCTGGTTGTTATAAGTAATAAACTCTCAGGATCAAAGATAGATAGATACATGCATACATAAATACATACACAGATGATAGAAAATTAAGTAAATAATGTCTGCTTTTTAAATGTCAAGAAGTGTTTCATGGCCCCAAATATCTCCCCCAGTCCAAGATTTACTGTGTCTAAAATCCCACCATTAACATGCCTTTCAGTTAAGCCACGCCCTTTACAGGCATAATTTAATAAATTTAAATATTCTTAAGATTGACAGTTCATTAGGTCTCTAACACCTTGGCCTTCATCAGACTGCCTTCTTCCTCCGGACTGGAGGAACAAGGCCACGGCAGATGGGGAGTCCACAGAGAGTTCTAGCATGGCCCGCTGCAGAGAAAGGGGGGAGGCAGTGCCCAGGACACTTTCTACCCTCACCACTTGATTGAGAGCTGGTCCTACATCCCTGCCTTGGCCAAATATCATCCTATGACTTCATAGAAAGGTCAGGAAAAGATTTATCATTCCATCCTTGCTTCTAGGCTTGTAAGTGGAATTTCAGAAAAGTGAGGTGCCAGGGGTGGGGGAGGAATGCAGGGGAGACATGCTTCAATTGGCAGGTCGGTCATAGCTTGGTTAGCACACTTTTTAATTGCCAGAGGAAATAAATGGTAAATGGTTATTTACAGCTGGTGGTGACATAGCTCTGAGCTGCTCAGGCTGCAAGAAGAGAAGCCGGTGGGAATGAAAATAGCCAAAGAACAGCGCTGTCATGGGCATTTCCAATGCAACACAGCCAGCCAAATCAATCAGGGTGAAAACACTGGCAAAAGGCCACCCTCTCGTCAATCCTGGCAGATAAAAACCATAGCAACATATGTTCCCTTAAAAATGGAAAACTGCAATTCATTTCCAAAGTAATCATTTCTAGCGCCTGCCCCAACTTTTTATGCCTCTCTGAACTTCCTGGGTATATTTACAGAGCAAAACTTTCTTCTTGTGTATGCATTCATGCTGTGTTTTATTTGCATTGCAGAATATCACTGTAGCCCCCCCAGTCCTTATAAATTAAGTTTATTTTGAGATGAGAGGAATGGAGCAGAAGTAGTCCCCGCTGTGACTTAATGTTGTAAGAGTTTATTTCTTTGTTTTTCTTGGGAAACTATATTGATGGAGAAGGCAGGGGAAGAAACAAAGGATAAAAAGCCTGCCCCCAACTCCATGTCTGTTTTGACTCTCATTTTTAAAAAGCAAATGTATCCAAATAATCTCCTTCCAGATGTACTCAGATCAAATGGGGACACTGAGTAATTGAGAAACAAGATTTCCATCTGCTCTATCAATTGAAAGGCAAAAAGTGGAAAGGAAAAGAAAAAAAATGAACTGCTCCTCTGTTGCCTGTGAGCACTGTAAATGGATGGGTAATTCCAGTGCTTGCGGACCTGGAAAGAGCTGGGATCCTCGAGTGACTGACAGCCACAGCTCCTGCACAGCCAGGGGAAGGGGGAGTGGGAAGGGGGCTGCTCTCCTCGGCCCAGTGCCCCACTCCATTGGCTCTTGTGGCCCCCGCACCCCACCCCCCTTGGCCAGCAAGCCTGCTTGCATGTATTCATCTACTCAACCAATATTTGTTGGGCCCCCCACCACCCCGGCCTTCACTTACTCGTTTGAACTTCACCACGACCCGTATGAAGTAGGTGCAGAAAGGCAGTTCATGGCTGTCCTCATGTTATTACATCCCATGCTGTATTAATCTTTTCCCACGTCTCTGCTTTGTCTTTCAAGCTAGATTGGAAGCTTTTCAAAAGCAAGAAGATAAGCCGGGAGCACTTGTCTTTCATTGCTCACATTCTCCAGAGTGGCTTGTAGCAAAGAGCCCTGCATATAACAATAGAAAGTAAAATAAACCCAATTGTTTTTAAAAGAAGGTTGATTTACTTCACTTTTAAATATAGTGATGTGCCTGATAAAGCAAAGCTCCATCACTGGGAAGAAAACAGTTTTTCTCCAGCCCTGGCCTTCCCTGTTTCTAGAGTATGAAACACCAAGTTGGAGGACATTGCTACTCCGAAAAGAGGCATTTGAGAGGTCTTTCAGAGTTATTTAGGTTAAGAGCTCATTCATTCTGAAAGAATTGCCTAACCAGTTGTCTTTGCTTTGGCAAGGAGCTCTGCAGCTAGAGGTAGGAGAAGTCAGTCCCTGCCCTTCCCTGGTGGGTCTGTGCATCTGCTAATTTACGCTGAGGCCTGGGAGCCTCGGGATAGGAACGAAGAAGCACACTTCCTGCTTGGAAGGACAGTGGGGCTCCCTAGAAGAAATGTGCCACTAACAGGAGCATTACTCAGCTCAGAACTTGCTCCTCGGTGGGGAGGGCTGGGACTAGACTGGTGGACTCCCTTTGGCCCTGCCTCCTCCACCAAGGAAGGTACTTGTGGGAAATGGCCCCATGCCATTTGTTATAGACTGGATTGTGTCCCCTACCCAAAGCCCTAACCCCCACTATGACTGTATCTGGAGACAAGGTCTTTAAGAAGTAGTTAAGGTTAAATAACCCAATAGGACTCTGGCCTTTTTTTTTTTTTTAAGATTTTATTTATTCATTTGAGACACAGAGAGAGAGAGAGCATGAGCAGTGGGAGAGGCAGAGGGAGAGGGAGAAGCAGACTCCCCACTGAGCCAGGAGCCCAATGTGGGGCTCGATCCCAGGACCCTGGGATCATGACCTGAGCCGAAGACAGACGCTTAATGACTGAGCCACCCAGGCGCCCCAGGACTCTGGCCTTATAAGAGAAAGATCTCTGTCTCTCTATCTCTTCCTGTCTCTCTGTCTCTGTCTCTGTCTCTCTCTCCACCATGTGAGAACAGAGAGAGGGTAGCCCTCTATAGCCAAGAAGAGAGCTCTCACCAGGAACCAACCTTGCCTTACCTCGATGTGTGACTTCTACCCTCAAGAACTATGAGAAAATTACACAACTCTGTTGTGTAAGCCCCCCATGTATGGTATTGTTTGACAGCCCAAGCTGACTAATACAGGTACAGTCTACCTTATTTAGTGGATTAGAAAACTGAACTCAGAAAGGTTAAGTAATTTGCTCAAGATCATGTAGCCAGTAAGTGACAGAGCCAAAATTCTACTCCGTATTCTTTGCCTTTTGCCAAACTGAGATTCTGATGGAAAGCCACATTCACTTTGACCCACACTGTTACAGGAAGGGGAGGTAGGCTAATTAGCCAGACAATACTGAGAAATGGATAAGCCATTATAATAGCCTTAGGTGGCCTGAAATAGTGAAAGTGCAAGGTTTACCAAAAGCCCTTGCTGAATAAATGAGTGAGTGAGTGAGTGAGTGAATGAATGAGTGAATGAATGAATTCCTCCAGGTTGAAGCTAGCAAGGCTTCATGGCAGAGGTGACAGGAAGCTGACATTCTTTCCCCAACACTTGAGCCTTCCCTTGGTGAACATTCTCCTCACTGTCAGATGCCAGAAAGGTCGGTCTCTCCCTGGCCACACACCAGTGGCCACCTGGGCTTTGCAGACTTAACCCACCCTGCATGTCCCTATGGTGTCTTGTATGGCAATGACATCAAACAGATGCATGCTGGTTGCTTGCTGGCACCCTCCTCTGCTCTCCTTTTCCTGTGTTCACATCTTTCCTGCAGTCTCTGTAGAGGCTTCATAAACTGAATAGGACTTTTTCTTTTTCTTTTGCCTACATCTGTGCATGAGGCCCATGTTGCCTGGAGACTCAGAGTTCTCATGTAGAGGGAATGAATACTTAACATATTTTACTGCTAGAACAACAGAAGACCTGAGACAAGCAGGGGACGTGCCGTATACACAACAACGGAATTGCACAGGAGAATGGAGAAGGGAGGAGACCCCACCATCCCTACCCCATTCTGCCCTCAGGGAGACCAGGAGAGGGGCAACAGGAGGGAGTGGAACGAGGTGTGACTTTGGAAGAAACCTGGCCCAGAGGCAAGCTATTCTGACCTGGGGGGCCAGGGTGAAAGGAGGGGCTGCTCAGGAGTCAGGACCTGTGTGGCTGGCTCCAGGGAGTGGCAGGGGAGCGGACCCAGAGAGTGAAAGCCAAGCCACCCCTGGGGGGTGACTCACTGCCATTCAAGGCCACGTGGGCCCCACACCGGCTGAACCCCACCCCTACTGCCTTCTGTGGACTCCCCTTTCATTCAGTAGTAGGACAGTAGCTAACCCGTAGAGCTTACTGTGGAAATACATGTATACATACATATGTGTGTGTATACATGTCTATATATCATTTATACTTACTTATTCTTTACAACAACGCTCTATGGCAGATACTATTATAGCATCTCCAGTGTAAACCTCTCTGTGGCATAAAGAGATTAAATAAGCTGCTTAAAGTCATACAGAGCTGAATGTCAAACCCAGCAGTCTGGCTCCAGATCCCCGGTTTCAACCACTATTCAACACTATCCTCATTACCCAGGATACATGTTAGTTCCCTTGAAACAGAGGGTGGGAATCCTAAGAGGTAGTGGTTTGGGAAGTGGAAAGGTAGACCAGCGTGGTAATTTATTGAAAACCCCCACTCCCATTACACGTGACCCACCCTCTACTTTGTATTGGGCTCTCTAGGTCCATAATCTGTCCCTAACAGTGGAATTAAACTTCTCCAGGTCCAGAGCCCTGCCTTATTTATCTTGATACATCCATAGCCCAAGGACCACACCTGTCATGCACAAAGAGCTAACTGAGTAAATGTTAAATATATTGAGTTACTGGAATTTAGTAATAAAGGCTTTAGGTTTGAACATGTTTTTAAGTACCCTTCAGGGTCCTAGGGTACTTCTCAAAGAGGCACACACAGATACCACAAATGGAGCCCCCTACAACACAGAGCTCTCCAGTTTGGACCAACAACCAGGCTTTCATTCTCTAGAGAGCATGGAGGGAGAAACTAATTTACTGCTTTACACTTTTCAGGGGTGCCTGGGTGGCTCAGTTGGTTAAGCGCCCAACTCTTGATTTTGGCTGAGGTTCTGAGCCCAGGGTCATGGGATCGAGCCCCATGTGAGCTCCTCACTCAGTGTGGAGTCTGCTTGTCCTTCTTCCTCTCCTCCTCTCTCTCTCATTTAAATAAATAAATAAAATCTTTAAAAAAAATAATGCTTTACACTTTTCACAGAGTTTTTAAAGATACATCACCTCAGTTCATTCTTGCCAACTCTGATAAGTAAAGGGAGCAATATCACTCCTACTGTACAGATAAAGAAATTGAGGCATTGAGAGGTTAGAGGATATATCCAAGATCATACAGCTACTCAGTAGCAAGGCCAGGACTGAAATGCCAATACCTATTTCCCAGTTTCCAGTCTGGCATTCTTTCCTCTATACCCAGATGCAACCCTTGGACAGCGGATATATTTCTCATTCTCAGAATCCATAAGCTTTATCCCACAAGTACTTTTCTGGTACACAAGTACCACCTGTTGGAAAGGATTTAGGGGAGGCATTTCACACAGAGCCTTCCAGGCTAAGCTTTCCAGGGACCAGCAACATCAGCATCACCTGGGAGCTTGTTAGAAATGCAGAACCTTGGGCCCATCTGGGATATATTGAATCTAAATCTGCATTTTAAGAAGATCTCTGGGTGATTTGTATAGATGCCAAGTTTTGAGAACCACCACTAGAGAAGACATACACACAAGGGCAGTTAGCAATGGATAGAAAGAAGTTGAATCTTCTCAGGTAGGTTCCGTGAGAGGTTCATGGGTATTTTATGCATCTGACTGCATTCAGACACTGACCTGGTGAGCATCACCTGGTTTTCACTCACAACAAGAATGTGCAGGAAGGGTATACGTCCTTAGACTTGGACCTGTTACAGACTTGAAGCAGCATACACTGGGGAACACAGAGGTAAGTGCTCTGTACCAGGTAGTCTCCCTCATGGGAAACCAGGGGAGAGGACCTAAAGTTATATACACATGAATTTTCTGCCCATAAATAGGGTACTGACTGGCAGCACTCTCTTACCACGTGTCTTTCGATGTTGCCCTGGGGCACTGTGTTGCTCGATATTCAGAACACACAAATCTAATTCTGCTTGGTATAAGCCAGAAAAGTGACTCTGCATTACAGACGATGCTGCCTCAGTTGATTTCATGGATGTCTGTCCCCTTGTCTATGGACAGGTGGTAGGCTGAATTGAATTCAACCCCCTCCTCCCACCCCAATTCTCTCCATCAGCTCTCATGCCAAAGGAAGTCTGAGTCAAATGCTATTTTTGATTTTTTTATAAATTGTCTCTATAGGATGATGTTCAGGCTATAACATGCAGAATGTTTTAAAGGACCAGCTTTTAAAATGTGTCTGGAAAAATTAAATATACTGATAAGAATTTCCTCACCTAGAGAAGCACCCGTTAAACCAGTATGAATTTGTCCATTAACCTTAATGGTACCATAGTAGGTTGAGTAGTGTTCTCCAAAAATTCATGTCCATCAAAATCCTTAGGATGTCACCTGACTTGGAAATAGGGTCTTTGCAGATGAAATTAGTTAAGATGAGGTTATACTGGATGGGGCAGGGGTGGGCCCCAAATCCATGACTGGTTTCTTTGTAAGGAGAGGGATATTTGTAGACACACAGGCAAACGTAGGTAAAAAGGCCATGTGAATGTGGAGGCAAAAATTGGAGAGATGCAGCTACAAGCCAAGGAACCACCAAAGACTGCTGACAATGACAAGAAGCCAGCAAAAGATGAGGAAGGATTCTTCCTCAGCATCTCCAGAAGAAGCATGATTCTGCTGACACTGATGTTGGACTTCTAGCTTCTAGAACAGTGAGAAAATGTTTTTCTGTTGTTTGAAGCCATTCAATCTGTGGTACTTTGTTAAAGCAGCCTGAGAAACCAATACAGTAGCAAATGACTAATATTGCTTACGTTATTTTGAGAGCTTGCCCCATGCCAGGCACTGCTCTGAGCACTCTTCCCATGTGTTTACCAGTTTCATCCTCCAAGCAACCTTCTGAGGGAGGTACTGTTCTTCTCCTTTCATGTAAGAGATATTAAGTCCCTTGCCCATATTGGATACCCAGCTGATGGATGCCCGAGCAGGTTCTAACTCAGAACCTCCAACTGTGAGTTCTGACAGTTGGGAGGAGACAATGAGAAGAGCGTGTGGGCACGAGTTGGTATGAGCCACAGCGGCCATGTTCCCACTCCGGCTCCACCCCACTGATAGTGGAAATGAGGACCCACAGGAAGCAGCTGAATGATCAGGAAGCTTGATTGCTTAGGAGCAGAAGTTAATGCTGTTTGATTTTTAGGAAATTGAGTTATTCGTGAGTGCTCTCAATTAAGAAAAGCCCCAGTGTGTTAACCTAAGCTAAAAAGAATTCAGGGGCTCTGTAGCGGACGTTCCTGGGAGGACCAGCAGGGCCAAAGCTTCAAAGAGTACAACTAGGAGAAGACCCATTTTTCTCCTAGACTTGAAAGGGAGTGGACTTGCAGCAGCAGCTGGGAGGAGTTGCAAGGAAAGAGTGATCTTGCTGAGTTCAGATGTTTAATTCTTTCAACATATTTCCCTTAAGTCTGTCACGGCATTTAGGAGCTATTTCTAAAATTACCATGCTAATGTACAGCTTGGGTTGGTTGAAAGGGTGGACTGCTTCTCTGGAATCTGTCAAGTCATTCAAGGGGGCCCCACTGTTGAGCCACAAACTAGGAGGAGCTGGAATGCCACGTGGTCACAGACTGTCCTCACTGTAAACACCATGCCTGAAGCTTTAAAAAGATGCATGGAATGAATATATCTAACACACGAAGTCTATACCAGGGTTTCTTGGGCTCTCAGTTGATTTTCTGGGCTGGATCATTCTTTGCTGGGGTGGGAGGAGTGTGTCCTGTGCATTGTAGGATGTCCAGCAGCATTCCTAGCTTCTTTCTTAACCACTGGATGGCCAAAAGCATCCTTGTCCCAGTTGTGACAACAAAAAATGTAGCCAGAGTACCCACCCCACTGAGAACAACTAGTCTATATAGGGTAACAGAAACATGCCACCATCAACGTGGGAAAGTCTTTGTATTTACAAGGTTCATTGGGTGGCTCAAAGGAGGGATTGGATAACACTCCCCTTTCACATCAGCTCTGCTCACTTGCCCTTAGCCCAGATTTGGCCACCTACCCAAAAATCTTCTCTGCCCTTTTTCTCTCATCCTCCTTTAGTGTCTCCAACACTACTCTCTCCTTTCTTCCATTCCTAACCCTTCCCATTCTCCTTTCCCTGCTAGTTTTCCTCTACTAGTCCCAAAATAGTGATGCTCCACATTTTCCTTAGCTGTCCATTCTGCTTTCCTTGGTTAAGTGTCACTTACCCATAACCCCATTTCTCACCTACATGTTGACAACTGACTTCTAAATCCCTGTCTTTAGCCTGACTCTGCTCTAAACGTTAACTAAAAAGTACTAAATTAGTATTCCACTATTCCCAGCTAGATATCTATACATGTTCCACAAATATGTCAAAATCAAATTATCTATAACCAGGCAAAATATTTATTAAAATTCCAGGGGCACCTGGGTGGCTCAGTCAGTTAAGCATCTGCCTTCGGCTCAGGTCATGATCTCAGGGTCCTGGGATCGAGCCCCACGTTGGGCTCCCTGCTCAGCAGTGAGTCTGCTTCTCCCTCTCCCTCTGCCTCTCCCCTCTGCTCATTTTCTCTCTCTCTTCTTTCTCAAATAAATAAAATATTTTCAAATGATAATAAAATAATAATAACATAAAATAAAATTCCAAGCAACCTGGTCTCATACCACCATCCATCTGATCAAAATCTCATCAAAATTCTGAGAGGCCTCCCTTCTGTAAGTCCCCTGGGATCAACCAGTCACCAGGCACTGTAATAGATTCTCTGGTGGCTGCTTCCTCTGGTCTGTGCCCTTCTCTCCACTCTTGCTGCCCCCACTGCTGTTAAAGCACCATTCCAGAATAGTTAGGATCCACTCCCCCTCTTCTTCCTATGCTTCTGCTACAACAATAGGCTCCATGATCCAGCCAGGTACTCAACCCAGAAACCTGAGCCTCACCGTTCACGCCTCCTCATGTTTCCCATTCACCCTGTCAACACGGTGATCATCATTCTACCTGGAACTCATCTACACCTCTCTTTCTACTTTTGCTACCTTACTCTCAGCAACTGTTATATCTTGTCTAGACTACTCAGTAGGTCTCCCTGACTCCAGTATTTGCCCCATCCAATTAATATTACATGTAGTCACTAGAATGATTGTTAAAAATAAAAACCTGCCATATAACCCAGCAATCCCACTTCTGGGTATTTATCCGAAAGAATTGAAGGCAGAATCTCAAAGATATCTACACGCCCATGTTCATTGAAGCATTTTTCACAATAACCAAGAGGTGGAAGCAATCCAAACGTCCACCAATGGATGACCGGATAAGGAAAATGTCCTATATACATACAAAGGAAGATTATTCCACATTAAAAGAGGAGATCCCGTCACAAGCTACAAGATGGATGAACTTTGAAGACATTATGCTCAGTGAAATAAGCCAGTCACAAAAAAGACAAATGTATGATTCCACTTACAAGAGGTATCTAAAGTAGCCAACTTTGGAGAAACAGAAAGTAGAATGGCAATTACTGGGAGCTTGGAGGAAGGGGAAAAGGGGAGTTGTTGTTCAATGGGTATAGAGTTTCAGTTTGCAAGATGTCAGAGTTACAGAGATCTATTGCACAACAATGTGTATATACTTAACATTACTGAACTGTATACTTAAAGATGATAAATTTTATATTATGTGATTTGTTCCACAATTAACAATTTTTTAAAATAAAAACCTGTTCCTATAATTGCCTGTTGTAAACCCTTCCCTGCCTTACTTTCTCTTTTGGGCTTTGCAAAATCTGTCTGCTGTGCTTGGAACCTTCTTCAAAACACCTCCCCTCCCCCACTTCCTCAGCTCGGGCAAATGCCTCCTGGTCCTACTGGATGACTTCTCTTACCTCCTTCCTTTGTGCTGCCTTGGCCCCTACACTTATCCCACTGGGACACTCACACTAAGTAGCTGTTGCCCATTTTCCATGTCTGCTCACCGTAAGAGACTGTGAAGTCCTCCCACACAGGTACTTCAGCATCCTTCGTCTCTACATCTCTGAAGACCAGCATGCTGCCCAGCTAATTTAGCAAGGCATCCCTCAGAACCCAGTGCTGTGCCTAAGAAGATATCCATTGAATTATATCTTTCCATTTTACTCTTCCTGAAATGAATGTTTCTCCTGTTTCCCCAATCTGATTTTTCTGCCTCCTTTTTTAGAGTTTCTTTCCTCAGTAAACTTCCAACCCTAGGCTCGTCCTGCCCTGACTAACCTCGGGCTTTCCAATTTCATTTTCCTTATACTTCTCTCCCATGACTGTTGGGTTCCAAAGATTTTCATCAATGTGGTTTCCCTAAGACAGTATGGAGGATGACCCGTTGAAGTGGAATAAAGTCTCATTTTAACTGAGACCTATTACAATAAAGCAGTGAGTGGCCAGCAAGATTATTTACATGCAGTTTGAGGGATAATCTACTCCTCTGAACCACTAGAGGGGAGATTTGTGAACATTTCTCCACCTCTGCTTTAAAATGTAGAGTTTATTATTATTGCATTCTGGTGAAGCCAACAGATCAGGAGAGGACTGCCATTGAAGAGATAGTCAGTTACTCACAGTGTCCAGGAGGAAGGGGCACACCACACCATCAGAGCCTTAGTGGAAGGAGTGGGGTTAGTCCGGAGGCAGAGGAAGCAAGGAGAAATCATGGATGAGAACTTTTCTCATGGTTTTGGCTAGAAGAAATGGGTGAGGCAGGGTTAGCAGGCCTTGCACATTTAGGATTGGCTAGTTGGAATACTTAAAGTAGGCTTCAGGGCATATGGACTGTCCCTAGCTGTCTGGTACCTGGCCCTGTGGTGATTACAGTGGCAGGAAATAGTGGCCCAGAGTGTGAGAGCCCAAAAAAGGAGGTGGGTGGGGGAGATGGGCTTTGGATCAGTTGGTTTTGGTTTGCATGTGGAAGGTAGAGAGGAATCATAGTTATCTCTAGGAATTGGCTTACGCTGGGAGGGACAGTGTCTCCCCTGTCAACTAGTCTCTAAGACATCAGAGCATCATAAAATCCAGAAAATAAAAAAACATAAATATACTTCCCAACACCAGAATCAGACCTTAGGGCATGAAGCATGGCTGTAGGGAGGACAAAGAAGAGGAAAAAAATGTGGAAATGTTGCTATTAACATTGCAGGTAACCCAGAGCATTCCCTGACTCTTAAAAAGTTGGTAAGAAAAATTCTTCTAGCTACAGATTAAAAATAGCCACTCACTTTCTGAGAAGCCAGCTTCTAAAACATTTACTTTAGATTTCTTTTTATGTGAAGTGATAAATATACATTTTTCCCATAGAGAATATTTATGAAAACTTTTCTGGGAAATGTCTTTTCACTAAATATAGGGTCTCTGGAGACAGATCAGGAAACAGCCCCCCAAATGTGCTGTCAATTGTGACTTGACAGTCTGAATTACCATATTTTTATATTGTAACTCACTTCCTTTAATGATATAGATATTCTACTAATGGTGTGAAAGAGATGGAAACTGGCAGCTTTAATGGTGCGTGATGTATGTGCTCCCTAACTATTAAATGCAAGGTTTTGCCTGAGATAAGAGGGAGCTCCAACTTGCCTTCATCTGGGACATGAGCTTCAGCCTGACACTCAGAAGAGGTGACTTTGGCAATGACATGCACACGAAACCCGTCTCCTTAGTGCATATTAAAGATGACCCCCCCCCCCAGCCAGACTTTGGCAGTTGGTATGCAACTTCCTTTTTCCAGATGGCCTCCCCCTCCTCCTACTTGGGTCCCTCCTCCTCCCTCCTTTTTTTTTCCCACTCTTCCTGGATGAGGCTCTAGCCCTCAGCACTTACTGGAACTGATTGTCAATTCAAATGACTGCACCCAGGGGTCATCCTGCTGGAAGAGAGGAGTGACCATGTGTGTTTGCATTTTGGAAACTGGGATGTTTAAAATGAACCTGAGGTGGTGTTTATACAGGAGAGTGCCCGAGTGTGCCCCTATCTGGTGGCCCTTCCGGGAGCACGGGACACCCTGTCTTGGGGGCAGCCTGTGGCATCCTCTGCCCACAAAGAGGGTGTCAATGCCTTCTCCTTGATTAGCTGGACACTGAGAATGGGCCCAGTCTTCCAAGCTTGACAGAATTTCCAGATAGAGCATATCTGTCATAGCCACTTTCTGTGACATGCCATGTCTGCCCCTAACAGAGACATGGATGGTGCTTGTGCCTTGAGCCCTGTGAAGACATCTTGTACACTCTCACAGTTACCTTCACTCTCCCAGCTCTACTTCCTCTCCTCTTTCTTAGGACTAAAATCTGTGAACCTGCCTTCCCTCGTCCTAGCAACCCCTGACTACTGTTTAGCTTCTCAACATTAGGTCTACAATTTTTTTAAGTCAAAAATTATAGATACTTTATATAAAATCCAAAAAAAAAATTAGAAGGAGCTAAAGGGACTACTCAAGAGACACCTGACTGCTTAACCATCAATCAAAAGACTTTTGTCCATGAGACCAATCCAATATCTGTACTGGCCCTTAAGGAGAAATGAAATCCTGGCTTTTAAATCAAGAATGTAGACAAACAGCTATAATAAATTAAGGGATATTTTTTGAAAGTTTCAATAAATGAAGAGATATACCGTGCACCTGTATTTGCAAACTAAATATTGCAAAAACATAAAATATTTCAAGATGAATTTCAGGCTTTAATGTAATCTCAATCATATTCTCAAAAAAAGTTTTTCTTTGGACTTAGTGCATATTAATTATGGAGTTCATCTAAGATAGAGAACAGATAAGCATAACAAAGGGAAACAACAAATGAGGCTATTTAAATTCAGTGGAATAAACAGTCCAGAATTAGACCATATTATAAGTAAGAATTTTATAGGTAGTAAAAAGATACCATAAACCAATGGAAGGAAAAGTGGAAATATCCCATAGCATTGGTTTTCCTGATTAGCATCAGAGGAAGAATTACTTTAGACCCAAGTAACGTAATAAATAAATTTAAAATGAATAAGAGGTTAAATGTAAAACTGTAACCATGAAAACATCATTATAGATACTCATACCACTGATGATTTTTTACTTCTGGAAAGTCTGGAGGAGGGATGACTTTCTAAGTACAAATGTGATAAAAGAAATCAGAGAGAACAAGGAATACATTTGTAGGAAAAAGTTGAAAACACCTAACCTCCAAGGAAAGTTCTTAACCAAAAGAAAAAGATTAAGCTGGCAAATATGATATAGAAGTGACTGACATTTTTAGCACGTAAAATTTGAAGCAACTTGCAATAAACACATTCAGACCCAATACATAAACTAGAAAGACAATGAGATAATAAAATTCACAAACAGGAGAGATGACTTTGTCAGTTATAAAAATAATGCAAATTAAACAAACAAAACACATCTTACATATTAAGTTAACAAAATAAAAGTCTACTAGTACTTTATATTGCTAATAATGACAAATCAAAAATATTGTCACCTACATTGCATATAGCATTTTAAATCTATACTATCCTTTTGGAAAGTTCCTTGGCAATGTAGTTCAGGTGCTATATGAAAGATTATATTGTTGGAAATGATAATCCTACTTTCATATAAAATATGGGAAAAGCTATACACATGAAGATGTTTATCACAATATTATCTTGGCAGCAAAAAAAAAAAAAAAACAGAAGTAAACAAATGTCCAGTGATAAAAGAATAACCAAACAGGTTGTGAAATTGAATTTCAAGACATCTCTGCAGACTCTTTCATCACCCAGCCAGCAAGACATATTCCTTCCCCTTGAGCCTAGGCCAATCTTAATTACTGACCAGTGTAGCTGGAGGGGCACTATGTGAAGGTCATAGAAGACAATGCAGCTTCTGCCTGGCTGGTTAGACATTCCTGCCAGAGCCCTGAGCCACCACATAAGAAGTCATAGCATCCTGATGTTGCCATATTGTGAGGAAGCCCAAAGTAGCATGAGTCAGGGCTCCACATTGAGATGCTCTGAGACTACATGAAGAGAGATGGAAGCCCAGCCAGCCCCCAACTGCCCTAGCCGCTCTCTCCCACATCCAGCCACCATGTGATGGCAACTGCTTGAACTTAGACCACCCAGACAAGCTTTCCCAAGCCCCGGACACATGAGAGATAACAGGGTGGCTGTTGTTGTTTTAGGTCACTAAGTTCTGAGTGGTTTGGTTGCACAGCAATAGATGACTAAAACAGAAATCACTATTACACAGAACATGAAGCAGCCATTAAAAAGCTTATTTTAAAAGACTATGTAAAAACACAGAAATATTCCTTTACGTGGTATTGAGTGGAAACGCAAGACATAAAATTTATGTACATTATGATTGTAACCATTTATAATACATACCAAAAAGGACTAGAATGGAGGAAGGGCCATGTTGAGAGTTGGGTTAGGTTGGTAGCATTAGGATGATATTATTGTGCTAATTTCTAGACTTACTAAAAACGTAGCTATAATGATTGTGTAATTAATTAATGAGAACTACTTGTCTCTTAAAAGAAAAAGAAACTTAGAGTCCTATCTTAAGAAACTGGTTTAACAAAATGAAAAAAAAACTGAAGATGTTAGAAGCACAAAAGTATGATGGCACCCCTTTCCCAACAGTGATTATGAATTGGAATGGAAGCCCTGAGGTATCTGTGTTGAAATGGTAAAGCTATGACTCCCATTGTTCCCAAAGTTTGAAGAGAGCTCACAAATATTATCCACAGCTGAATATGTGCACCAGAATTTTTCTTTTTATTTTACTACTTTTATTTTTAAGACAGAATATTATACAGGTATTTTGTATAAAATCCAAATGATGTAGGGCCACTGGGTGGCTCAGTCAGTTAAGTGTCTGACTGTTGATTTTGGCTCAGGTCATGGTCTCGGGGTTGTGAGATAGAGCCCCATGTTGGGCTCCACACTGTGCATGGAGCCTGCTTAAGATTCTCTCTCTCCTTCTCCCTCTGCCCCTCTACCACCCTCTTCAAAAAAAAATGCAAATGATGTGTAAATGTTTGAAATGTCTAAATGAGAATATGGTTTTACAATCATGTCACCTGGGACTAGATTAGAGACTACCTTCCACTCACACCACATCACCTCAGGAACACACATGGCTTCTCATTGCCCAGCAACCTACCAACTAAAGGACACACTCACGACACACACACACATACACACACACACACAATATGGGATGATGGACTAAGACTTCATAGTGGCAAATAAAAAGGAAAAGGGTTACTACAGTGATACATGGCAGTCACTGGCTTATTGTAGTTCTGTTAAATCCCACAGGGCAAGGATTGCCATGGCACCTTCTCAGGCCTCATGGTAAGTTGGTTGGTGGCCCATCTGGTATTTCATGTGCTATCTATCCTTGGAGAGCATAGGTTTTGGAGAGCATGACTTCCTGCTGGGGCAGGTTTGGGATCAGCAGCATTGTTTCAGCAGTTGAACAATTACGGATGTTTGCAGGTGAAGATAATAGTTACAACAATAAAATTCCCTCAAAAATCTGCTAAGCTTCTTGTCTATTTATTTTCCTGCAGTCAGTCACTCTGTGTGCAAGATCTTATCTTGACCTAACCTTTATGCCTAAGACTTAAGTCTACATGTTGGCAAACTTGTCCTGTCAGAAGGCTAAATAGTAAATATTTTGGATTTAGTGGGCCCAAAGGCAAAAATCAAGAGTATCATGTAGGTAATTACATGATAAGAAAGAAAACAAATGTCCACATTTTTTCTCACCTTTTTTATGGTGGGGGTGGGTGGCAGGTCAGATTTGCCTGACAGATTGCAGTTTGCCAACCACTGCTCTAGTCTGTTATTCCTGGCTTCCGTGCTGCATACCCTTGCATTCCTCCTCACAGTGGCTGCCTTGAAGTCACGGAGATCAGTAGGCTTTAGAGCAAAGGTAACACCCTATCTGATCTTTGTCGCTATTATTATATTACATTGTTTATGGTGATGCAGAGAACTCTTAACAGAAGATGTTGAGAAAGGCCTGCAGCCATAAGCTGTATCCTGGTAAAGCTACTGTTTCAGAGGCTCTACTAACCTCTTCAGTCTGCAAGATAAATGTCCTTGGTATTTTCAGCCCTGCTGGGTCCCCAATATTACTGCAGTCTCAGTTGACTTAGATTGCAGGATGCAGGTAGAATCCTATTTTAGCAAAGCCAGACTCCCTTCCACCAACGCCTACAGGCTGTTAACCCAAGCCAGACACTCTTAGGGCAAGAGTGTCAAGAAAGAGCCAACACACCCCACACTGTAAAATCTTCCCAGCAGTTCCCTAATACCTTGGACTCAGTCTGCCCCTGCTCTGCCTCCCAGTGAACTCAGAGAAGAGTTTTTAGTAAATGTTTTACCACCACATAGCAAAGCTCACCAGTTTGTTAGCCTGTAATCGGTGTATCCTCACCCACTACCTGACCCCTTCAACTAATCCTATGCCACATGCTTAGGGTCTATTATTTGCAGCCTCCCATTTCAGGAACCAAATTCCATCTTGTAGTTTTGGCTTTGATCTTATGGTCCAGGATTACAGCATCAGCTTCCAGGGCGCAGGATGGAGGAAGAGATCAAATCAAAAGGGGAAAAGGGCATGTGCCAGATGTCTTTAAAAGAACACTCTTAGAAGCTGCTAAATGATGCTTTTGCTTGCATACCATTGGCCAGAGGTAGAGACACAGTCATATCTAACAATCAGAGGATCTAGGAAGTACAACCTCCATCCCAGGGAGCCATGTCTCTCCAAAGAATGGAGCTTTATCACTTTGGAAGTGAGAACAGTAACTAAGGGCTGATGGGCGGTGTCTGCCATAGAGAGGTGCTGGTATAAAACCCATTTTGAAGATGAGGATATTAAGGCTTAACAAGGTGAAGCTAAGTGCTACTTGAGAATAAGTGGTAAAAACCAAAATTCAAACCAGGCAGTCTGACTCAGGAGTCTCATGTTCTTAACAAAGGGTCAACCAGCTTCTATGTAGGGATCCACAGTTTGGAGGTGCCTGTCCAATGTGCATATAAATAGATTCTGGTAAAGGAAACAGCTGTGTGTTTCCTCTCCAGTGACATTTGGAATCATGACATGTCTTAGCAAAATTAGGAGAGTACGTTTGAGAAAATAAAGGGGAAAAAAGGAAGCGATGGTCCATCAACAGATGAATGAGTACCCAAAATGTGAAATATGATTTGGTCATCAAAGGGATGAAGTACTAATGTCTGCTACAACATGAATGAACACTGAAAACACTGAGCTTAAGTAAAAGAAGCCAGTCACAAAGGATCGCAGATTATATGACTCCATTTATGTGAAACGCACAAAATAGGCAAATCCACAGAGATAGTAAACTAGTGGTTTCCAGAGGCTGGGGAAGTGGGGGATGGAAAGTGACAGGTACAGGTACAGCATTCCTCTTTGGGGTGATGAAAATGTTCTAAAATGGACTGTGGTGATGGTTGCGCAACTCTGCGAATATACTAAAAAACCACTGAATTACACACCCTAGATGGATGAGTTGTACAGGATGTGAATTATATCTCAATATAGCCATTGCCAAATACAAAGCTCATGGTAACACTGAGACAGGAAAGTTAACACAGGGCAGTACCTTCATGACACACGAGCATTGCATGTGCTTGCAGAAATAGCTCATGCCGTCCGTCTTGCGGTGACAGAGGCCATGGTAAAGCCACACCCATGTCAGGAATCCCAGATTGTGGTGGCTGCCCTACAGATTAACAAAAGGAAAAGAAAAGAAGGAAGATTTTTTTAAAAGAACGATGACAATCAAGGAGTGTAGAATGAATGAACCTTCTTTTTAAACTGTTAAAATATTTTCATCTTTGTTATAGACTGATGAACCATCCTTGACATGTTTCCTGATTCGTTATAGGGCCACACATTGTGTGCTTGCACTGAAAGCATATGAAAAGGAGAGCTTTCCCTAGCTGTGCTGTCTCATTCTTACAATACAGGTGGTGCCAGAGCTCTCCTCCACTCCATGCCTGCCCCACCAGGCAATCACTTGGGATTCCACTGAGTGTAGCAACAGAGGCCTCAGAGACCCAACTGATCCAACTCCTCTTAGCTTATAGTGATGCAACCAAATGAACCTGGTGTTCAGTGACCTTTCCAAAGTGATGAATCCAGTGGGGGCAGAGTTCCTGACCTCCCAGACCACAATACTTTACGTTATACCATGCTCAGTCCTGAAATAGCAATGAAGAAATGCTGTGGAAATGTTCAAAGGTTAGGAAACATATTTAATGTAAATATTCCCAATGCTTAAACAGAGACAAAAGTATTATTGTGGAACAGGGACAAAAATGGGTGTGTGACTACTCACTCTGGCATCTAAGGAGGGAGAATTCTTGCAAGCCAGCTCAGCTCCTACAGTGTAGAGATTCTGGGAAGGGCAAAAGGGAAAGTGGAGAGAACAGTTGTGTTTACAACTGTCAGGCAATGGTTTTTAGGGACAGGGAAATGAGAGTAGAAGAGAAAGACTTTCAGGGGACAAAGGATATTAAAAGGAGGAACAAGGGGAGAAAAATTATTTTAAAGAGGGTGGCCAGGTATTAAGAACACACTAGCCTCTTTCCCATTTCAATAAGAAATTGAGTAAAGAACTGAAATATTTGTTATAACCCTTTGGCCACCGTATTGCTCCTTCGAACATAACACCCTACCCAAACTGAGCCTCTAGGTATTCTCTAATTTATTCAAGTTATATTGAGAATTAAATTAATCTATCTATCCAAGTCACCTACTCATAATTCAGCAAAAGAGGGCTCTCAGAACCTCTTTTAACACACCATGTTTTGCTCTCCATTATTGCAGTATATGAGCTGACAACTAGTAGTGCATAGTCAGAAAGCAGAGAAGTTCTTACTCATCTTTGTATCCCCAAAGTACCTAACACTGCTTTCACATAGGTGTGAGAACTGTCAACATTTACTAAGTTACAAATGATCTGAACTTTCTGATGATTCTCAGATGTGAAAAAGTAAAAGGATAGCCGTGCCTTGGGCTCTGTAACAGAACGGATAGTTATCCCCCAGGATAGCCCAGGATAACTTGGCTGGTGTTGAGAAGAACAATGCAGGCTCGATCTCCATGAAGTGTGGTCCTAAATTTCAGATTTGGGGATTCATGTTTGGCTTGTAATAGATTCTCCTCTGGAAGAAGAAAAGAAAGCCAGAGAGCAAAGGGTAAGCTCAGAAGACCATTCCAGGAAATGGATCTGAGGCAAAAGCAGCAGGGATAGCTTTTTTTGAGAAGATGGCGAAAACGCATCAGCCCAAACATAAGAAGAGTTCAAAAGATCCCAAGTTATTTAGCTGAAAGACAATTCCGATGCTTTTTCTTATACGCAGCCCATCAGAGTTGAAACAAGTGAACTGGGAGAAGACTTCAGACGATACCGTAAGAGGTATTTCCTTAGAAAACCAAGCTTGCAAATCCAACCAGCTCTCCGTCAGCCAGAGGTTGGCAGTTCGATCTGTGAATCCAGACTAATTCTTCATCTCTTTGAGATCCCTGCTATCTGCTTTTTAACACTTCACCACCTCCCTCAAGCCTGTGAGGGAGCATAAAAAGAAAACTCAAAATAGTTCATCCAGGAATTTGAATTATCAGTGCTTTTTTTTTCTTCCTCTGTCAGTAAAGTGATATTTCTCTCTAGACTACAATTTCTACCATTGACCAAATTTTATGGCCTGTTTCTTTCTCTATCAGTTGGGTTATGCTAGGTGACACTACAGTAACTAACAAGCCCAAAATCTTAAAAGCTCAAAACACAATATTTTATTTCACAGTATATGCAAGTTTTGGCACCTTCCAGTCGCTGTCTTCGGTTTTATAACACCCATCACCCCAACTTGTATGATCACCCCAATTTGTATGATCACCACGAAGAAGAGAGAACATGGAAAGCCATACCAGTTCTTTCTTTCTTTTTTTTTTAATTTTCTGGTATTCTTTTATTTGTTTGTTTGGAGTACAAGGATTATTTTTCTTTTTTCTTTTTTTAAATTGAGATTTAATTGACATATAACTTTATATTGGTTTCAGGTGTACACCATACTTGTCTTCGATACGTGTATGCATTGTGAAATGATCACCACAGTAAGTCTAGTTAACATCCATCACCATGCATAGTAACACATTGTTTTTTTCTTATGGTGAGAATTTCTCAGATTTATTTTCTTAGCAACTTTCAAATATACGATATGCAACATCATTAATTAGAATTAGAACATACCAGTTCTTAAGCATTTCCACCCAGAAGGGACCTACACCTCTCCCACTCACATCTCATTGACCAAAAAGATCACATGGAATATCCATCCTCAGAGGCTGGAATACAAAGTTATAGTTTCCCAAGAGTATTAATATTTTAACTAGGCTCAAATTAAGACCTAATGTACTAAAAATTGGAAAGGCAGTAAAAAGATCTTGACATTCCACAGTCACTTCCATATGTAATTCAAAATAAAATGGAGTTTTTTGGGACACATGGGTGGCTCAGTGGGTTAAGCGTCTGCCTTCAGCTCAGGTCATGACCTCAGGGTCCTAGGATCCGGCTCTTTGTTCAGCAGGGAGCCTGCTTCTCCCTCTCCCTCTGCCTCTCCCTCTGCTTGTGCTCACTCACACTTTCTCTCTCTCTCTGTCAAATAAATAAATAAAATCTTTAAAAAAATAAATAAAATGTATTTTTTGAAATGTTTATATGTATGGTATAATTAAAACAAATTCCTTACAGATTTCAAGAACCTGGATCTTTCTATCAAAACAAGATTTTTCTCCTTTTTCACTTTTTAACTAATCCACCATTGATTTTTAAGATAAGAAGTATTAAAGTTAATGCCTAATTATGGAATTTCAGAAATCAAGATAAGAATGGGGGCACACAGATGGTGGGGGAGCAGAACACTTCCCTGGGGTCCAGAAACCATCTCAAGCCCATTTCTCCTGCCAGTCAGCAGGCCACCACCCGGGTAACCAGATTTCATGGCAGCAGGCATTGGCAGGTGCTCCCTTATCCTCCCTGTTGGGTTCTCTCACTCCTCCTGCACCACTTTGGACTCATGCTTCTACTCATCCTCTCCAGCTACATCAGGAAATGAAACAATACCCAGTGGAGTTATCAGATGCCTCACATTCAGGTTGCCTCTGAGGTGGGAGAAACCAGTGAGGTCAATCGACTTCCGCGGCCATGGCTGCCAGGCCCCACTGTGTGCAGCCAGCCAGCACCCTGCTACAGATAGACCAAAGGCTACTGAAGCAACTGCCCCCTTCAGGTCAACCACTGCCACCCCCTCGTAGCCATGGTTTGCAGAGGGCCAACTGGGAAAGAGGCAGGGGGAGAGAAATCGAGGGGGCAGGTGTGCAAACCTGGGCGAAAGAGCAGATGTCAGGCCACCATGAAATAGAAACCCAATTCTACACACCTTGAGCTTCTGCAGAAGCCCGTTGGGCCACCTCCAAGCAGTCTGGAGAGGTGAAGAGCAACGACCTTGACATCCTTTGCTACTCTTGACTCCAGGCTAGCTATCTAACTTCTCTGAGGATCTGTTACCTTGTCTGTAAAATGAGGATGATAAAAGTAGCTTCCTCAATGGGCTGTTTTGGGGATTAAGTGAATTAAAACACAAAGTACTTGGTCCGATGGTCTGACAGAAATTACTTTTTTTAAGACACTCTCTTTCTAAGCTCTGGTAAACTTGCTCTCACCCTGAAAGGAAAAAAGAACCATTCTCCACCTCCCTTCTCCAACACACCTGACTTGCTCACAGGACAAAGGTTGGTACCATTGTTGAAGTTCCCTCTGCACTTGGAGGAAGCAGTGTGTGATGTTGCATTATCCTACCTTTCTGTTTCAACAAGCACTTATCCCCTCAGCTTGCCCATGAGCTGCCTCTAATGCAGCAGCTAATTGATATGGGCAGTTGATTTTTTTTTTCTTAATTTGGGGCCAGAGGCAATGGCTTCTTTTAAGTAATGGAATCATAGCTCTGATAGTTCTCAGTTAGGAGGAGGTCTGGACTCTGTGAGGAGAGGTTGTGTCTCTTTCCCATTCCAAGCTTCCCCTGGAATGAATCTGCTTGGAGGAAAATATGGCTGCCGTGGTCTCACATTACTGTGCAACCCTTGAGTGCCAGCGCCCATCTGGAGAGAGGAAATCACAGATCCGGCCCTGTCCAAGGCAGTTAGCGAACCCCAAGCCAGCACCCTGAGCTGTAACAAAAAATAATGAGATGAGAAAGAACAGGCAAAAGGATTGTGGCTTTAAGCTACGTGGTCTTAATTTAAAGAGGTGTCCAGCAAGTTCTCTGAACCAATAGAGAGAGTATAGGAGGGTGATGGAAACACAACCCTGACCAGCTTTTGAAGCCAACTGGCAGAGCTGCATCATACCAGAAAAAAATTACTCAGAAGATCTTCCAATTTTGGTTCAAAAATTACATTCCCTTGGTCAACTTTCTAACCTACCTTTGAAGGAAATTTCTCCTCTGAGCCCTGTGCTCAGGATGAGATGAAAATAGAAATAAGGGATTCTACTGAGTACTTTGATCCCCATAGGGCTGGTCCAAATGGCCATGAATGAGCTCCAAAATCTCTGAGTAAAGTTGTCTGTCACTCAAAGTCACAGATGGAAAACTCTGATTCCAAAAACCCCCACGGATGAAACAAAACAGCATATACATTATCTGAGCACCAGGAAGTCAAGGAAATTTTCCTTCTTCACTTCCCAGTGTAGAATCTTTACCTAGACATCTAAACCTCATGGTTTAGAACTTGTCGCATCCTTCATTCCAAAATGCACTGGTTCCATTTGTCCACGAAGTGGTAGTAATACGCTCTTTCCCAAAGGGAACAGCAGCAAGAACGGAAATGTAATTTATTTTTTATTGCTGAGTTGGGCTTTTGCAAATGATTCTTGCAGACGTATCTTTAATAGATTTTTAGACATATTTTATTTGTTGAAAAATTTCCATGCCCTAGCATAATTTCAATTATTCAATGGAAACCAGAGTTTGGGGAATTGTTCCAGCTGCTCATTCAGCCCTTTGAATAAGCTATATTTATCACTTGAATTGATTACTTTGTCCATTTGAAAATTAGCTCAGATGAAGAGGGATTAGGAGAGAATATGTTTCAGATCTCCTTTCCTCCTGCAATCACACAGGGGCTCTTTGCTTCCTTGGAGCAGTTTGGAGCCTGGTCTTCCAGGTCACTGGGCTCCTGACGAAGAGGTGCAGGAGAAGGAGGGCATCACTGAGGGCACTGTGTTCCTAAAGATGCACTCAACAGAGGTTTGTTTATTCACAGTACAAGAAATCTAGAGATGAACAGTCACTGCTCTTGGTTGGGGGGATCAACAATGCCCCTGGTCAACATCTCAGCATGTTTTTTGACCAAAGATGGATGCTACAGGTCAGGTCATCACATTCATCAAGAAGAGTAAAGGGAGAAGAATCCGTTTAGTATGGTCTGTCTCTTTTTATTAGGAAATAAAAACCTGCAGAAGCCTCCAGCTGATGTCCACATACTTCCACTGTCAGCCTTGGTCAAGTCACCATCATATCACCCCACTGCCTTCCAGTTTGTCACCCACCTTCATCCCCTTGACCCACCCTGTCCTTTTTCAATATAGCAAGCAGAGTGAGTGCATTAAAGTAGAAATCAAAAATGGCACTCCTCTGCTCCAAGCCCCAGTAGCTTCCCAACACAATCAAGAGTCAACTCCAAACTTCTCAGAGGGCTTGGAAGGCCCATGTGATCTGGCTATATTGTTTCTGCTCTGATCCCCTCCCTGACTACACAATCCTTGCCCATTACACTTCAGCCACATTGGCTCCCACTATTTTAAGAAGGCCAGGCCTCCCCCTTGCATCCGCTATTCCCTCCACTTGGCATGCTTTTCCCCTCTATCACTATATGACTGGCTCCCTCACCTCCTTCAGGCTTTGTGCACATTTCAACTTTGCAGTGAGACCTTCTCTGTTCATAATTCCAACTTCCCTTCCTCCATTCCTCTCCTTGTTTTGTTTTACTGTTTTTGCAAAGCATTATCTGACATATATACATATTCTTTCTGTCTCCCCCAGTGACCAGAACAGTGTCTGGCACATGTCAGATGGCTATATACTGTCTGTTGAATAATGCATAGCAGCATGCAATCATGAATGGGACAGAACTGTCTTGCATGGCCTCTACTAGCAAGTATTTGGTCCTCTAGTCTCTAGAGCAAGAGCCTATTGGGAGAAAGGGGCTAGGAATGACTTTTGAGTGATCAACAAATAGTGTGTATCATATGGATCTACTTGTGAATGGTTATAGCAAAATTGCTCAAATCAATTTGCTTGTTTCTATTATATGAGGATCCCAAAGGTTGGTTAGAGTATTAGGTGTAAGGGAAGTAGAAAAGAATTAAAACAGGTCCAGAATATTCATAGACACTTTATGTGTTACTCACTTTTTTAAATTCTCCAAACAGCCCTGGAAGAGAGTGAAGTTCAGAGACATCAAGTAATGTGGCCACAGACCTTCAGGTGGGATGGAAAGCTGGGGGTTTTAGTCTCCAGGTTCTTTGTTTTTCCCACTGTACCAGGTGTCTCCTGATGGACACATCGATGCCCTGATTTTTGCATCAGTAGCTGAGAACATGCCTTCTAGAAGCCTAGGGACATCAGCATCCTTACCTGCCACCTTGGCCAATTATGTAGCCTGAAAAGCGTAGGAAACAATAAAAAGACTTTAATCTTAGGCAAATTGTAAGTGTGATTTCAGGAAGTCTGGCAAACCTACCCTGTCCCCAGCCCAAAATATGTCCTACCCACTTCCACGTTGCTGCTCAATATTCCTTTATCCACAGTTAAAGTTTCATGATTTTATTTTTTTTTTAAAGATTTTATTTATTTATTTAACAGAGAGAGACATAGTGAGAGCAGGAACACAAGCAGGGGGAGTGGGAGAGGGAGAAGCAGGCTTCCCGCAGAGCGGGAAGCCCGATGTGGGACTCGATCCCAGGACTCTGGGATCATGACCTGAGCCGAAGGCAGACGCTTAACGACTGAGCCACCCAGGCGCCCAAAGTTTCATGATTTTAAATGCTAACTGAACATGTCTAGTCTCACAAATTTCTCCTGAAATTATTTTGATTTTTTTTTTCTATTTCACAGTTTATTCACCTGTCACAGGCCTTTGTGTGTTGTCCTTCCTAGAGCATAAGTAACTGAGGAAGAAGCCATGTCCTACACACTTACCATAGCATTCTTTCCCATCAGTCAGTATAAATAAGTGCTTGCTGATTGATTATAAAGTTGAACATGCAAATCCCCAGGGGAGTGTATTGTACTGGGATATTCGTGTTTGGGGCAGCGTGTTGTGGAGAAAGCAGAGTGAGTCACACATGTCTCAGTTTCATCCTCGTATCACCCATTACACCTTAGAGAGTTGCCTTTAATCTCCCAGAGCCCTCAGTGTCCACATTTGTAAAATGGGTCTGTAAAGGGCCTATCTTGTCCCTGAGTTAGATTCAGAATTAATGACCCTCAGTTATGGCAGCAGGACATGGCCACTCCAAACCTGCCCCTCAGGGGTGAGATTCCCCACCACAGAAAATAGTGACCCTTCGGTGAAAAGATACCCAAGGCTTAGATCCATCCCAGGCTCAGAACTCATTCAGACCAAGATCACTCAGATAGAAAAGGAAACCAAAATCATCACACCCCCATTCACGCCACTGTCTGACACCCAGCCACCGGCCTGAGAGAAGCTGAGCACCACAGGCCCACAGAGCTCCAGAGTTTCTGCCTGAGCCCCCTTTCTAAACACCATGTCTGCCCTCCCCACCATTTCCAGGGCAGCTGCTCACCTGTCACACTTGTGTCTTGGGGTCAGGTGGCAGATCCAGCTTCCCACACCTCTTCTACACCCTTCCAGACACTACTTGCCACCCTTAGCCTATAGTACAGTTGATTATCCCCTTTCCTGACCCACCCCTCAGGTTCAACAGCAGAGAAGTTTCTCTCCGCCCCACTGTAAAGACCCGCACTATCAAGTGTGGCCTGGGGGCCCTGAAATGTGGCTAGTCCAACTTGAGATGTGCTGTAAGCTCAAAATGCAGACCAGATTTTGATGATGTAGTATGAAAAATAGTAAAATATCAAATATACCTTTATATGGATTATATATTGAAATGAGACTATTTTGGATATATTGGGCTCAGTAAATGTACTGTTAAAATGAATTATACCTGTTTGTTTTACTTTTTTAAAGTGACTCCTAGAAAATTTTAAATTACTTTTGTGGCTCATGTTATATTTCTGTTGTATTGCCCTGGTAAGGACAATTCATCATATTATACTGTCATTATTTGTTTTCTATCTCACCCACTAGACTGGGAGCTCAAGAAGGACACAAAAAGTGCCTTCCAGTGCCCCGAGAGAGGCTCTATCCATGGTTAACCTTCCACAAATGCTTGCTAAATGAATGAAGTTATGACCAGAAACAAGAAACCTGCAACTATTTAATGTTTCTCAAATAATTACAAAATCACTTGGAATTATATGCTATGGATTGCTATTGAATTGCCCACTGATCTCTTTGGTGTGGAGATGACTTACAATACATATGGTTGGTATGTATGCCCAATTATGCCCACAGGTGTAAATGAAATGAATATTCCAAAACAACATTGAACCATTATGCATGCAAACTTGAGCCTATACATTTATCTCATTGTTGAGCTGGGATGGCTACCAATTTATCAATTGTTGGAAGTGACAATTGCCCTTTTTAAAAATTTGGTGGTTTAGTCAGCTGTTCTGTTTATTTCCTTGGGTGAGCCAAGGACCAGTAGCATGAGCATCACCTGGGAGCTTGTTAGAAATGCAGAATATCCAGTTGCATCCCAAGCCTATTGAATCAGAACAAGGTCTCTGGTTAATTGTATGCACTTAAACTTTGAGAAGCCTGAGCTGTGCATTTTTGTTTCTCAACTCTAAGGAAGAGGACCACCTGGGAACTTGGCTATCATTCCCGTCTACTCTTCACACATTTTTTTTTTTCTAAAAATGTGTGTTGAACTTTCACTTTGTGTAAGATACCATCCTAGGCCCTGAGATACGAGGATGAACCAGATACATGACTCTGGGTTCTATGACTCATGTCTCCGGTGACTGAGCCTCACTGTATGTGGGACAGCTGGACACACTGGGTACAGGAGTGCCTGAGAGCTCTGCAGGAGGGGCAGACAGGAGTGTAGGGGGTCAGAAATGGTGCAAAATGGCCCCCTGTCTGGAGCGAATCTACAGACAGATGTTTTATGAATCACGCATGCTGAGGGTGTCCAGAGGAAAGGAAGCAGCCAGTATTGCCCTTCCCTTCAAGAAGAAAACTTTTCCAGAATCCGCCTGTTTCCATGGATACCCAAGAATCTGCCAAGCTGCCTCAGCTCTCTTGTCCCCAGGCTCAAGTTTAAGCGAGCTAAATTCCCCTTTGTCTAGGTCTCTGGGTAGTGTGAGTTTTCTTCCTCTGGGGGAATTAGGGTTTGTCAGTCTCATTGCATGTTCCTGGAGAGCCGAATCAACGCAAACTCTAACTTGGCAGCAGTCCCCAAACACTCTGTGGATGGTGAAGAACAGTGAAGCCTCAGTTCACTCTCACCCAAGTAACCAGAAAATTCAACTACTGGGATCCTTTTCCTCTATTTCTACAACTACAATTGCATTCACTTCATTAGTCAAATTTCTTAAGCACCTATGGAGTTTACTATAAAGAATACAGAGATGGCCCTTCCTAAAACAAGAGAAACTGATGTGAAAACAAGTTATGGCTTAAAAACCTTCCATGTCTCCCATTGCTTCATATATGGAAATTGTTCCACAAGGGCATGGCCTACCAGGCTCTGTCCTGAATGGCCCTGGTTCCTTTCACCGCTCCCTGCTGCTCTCTGCACTCCAGCCCCATACTGGCTGTTCCCACCTCCTTCTCCATCTCCCCATCCTCCTCCCTTTCCCCTCCTCCTTCTCCTCTTCAAGGAGTCAGTGCCCTTATCTGGAATGTTCTTCCCTCCATCCCTCCTAATGCCTAGTAAACTCCTATTCATCCTTCATATTTCAGCTCAAGATCACCTCCTCAAGGAACAGTCCAGATGCCCAACGGACTACATGCCCTGGGTCCCTGCTCTGTGCTCTCAAGCTGTTCTTCCTTACACTTTCTTCATTCATCCCTTAGAGTGAGCATCTCTTTCCTACTGGTACAAACTTTATTCCACAGGCTATGGGAATCTGAAAATTTTCAAGCCAGAGAGAGATAAGATTAAAGTTTGGGGAAGATGAATTCAGCAGCTGAGAGCAGAGTGTATTAAACAAAGGGAGAAATTGCAGGCACAGGAAAGAGACTGGAATGATTATCTTTGAAGTGCCAGGCCTGGGGCTATTTTTAAAATATTATCTTATTTGTTCTTCATCATAGGTTTATGGGGAAGGCATTGATGTCCCCTTTGTTTAGTTGAAAAGACTGAGACCACGAGGGGTTTAATAACTTGCTCCAGGCCACAGAGCTGGTATGCCAGGTCTGCCTGGCATCTATAAGTCTGCCTCCCAGAGAGACTATTGTAAATGTTCCTTTATGGGAAGATATGGAAAGGAAAGAACTGACCTAGCAGAGGTATTGTATTGTGTTGTACATGGGGTCACTGAGTGCAGGAGAGGAACTCATAGAAGATGACTGAAGTTCTCACCTGGCCACTTCCTCCCAGAATTGCTCCAGACACATTTCCTGTGTGTTCCCTTAGCACCCTGTGGATCCCCCATCACGGCATGCTTCATAGGCTTTTACAATTCCCAGTCTTCCCCACCAAGGACATGCCTGTGGGATTCACTGCTAGACTGGCCCCCCAGTAAGGCAGATAGCCTGTAAGCACCTAGCGAAGTCTTGCTAGATGCATATGAGCCAATGAATGAAGGAAGGGCCGCATGACTGGGAGAGTGGGGATGTCAATGACAGAGTTACAGAGAGAAGTGCCTGGTGCAAAATGCCAAGCATAAGCCAGCCAGAGCAGATGGGGCAGCTCTCTGGGGGACACCTGGAGTGTTTGCCTATGCAGACCTTGGTGACTTAATCCCACTAAAGAATGGGACTTTTCTAGGTGCAAGTGAGGTGATCGGATGGGGCAGGGGGGCAGCCACAGAGGAGACTCAGCTCAGTGCATCCAAGGCTAGGTACAAAATCAATAATGCCACAACTGCAAATCTCAGAGAATCCTTAGTGATTTGTTGGTGGGAACAGTTGGCACTTGAAGAACAATTTATGCCACAACTTTGTCAATGCCTTCCCCATAAATCTATGATGAAACTTTAACAACATGAAGAATTGGTTTCCCTTGAGAGTTTGCAAGAATGTTCTACAGAGAGAAAGAATCCACATGTTGGCTCCTCAAATGGCATCTATCTCAAACTTTCTCTATTCCCCATCTAGGGAAGGGTCAAAGAGCCCTGCACACCTGTGATCACCACTTTATTCCCTCTGGAAGTTGTAAAACCTCCTTTTCACACTCTAGGTGAGTCTCAATATCTCCCCCACATCTCTCGGTGCTGGCTCTAGTCAACATCTCCCCTCCTGAAAACACCATGCAGTCACCTCCTTCTAATCTGCTGTTAGTATTTCTCCCCTTCTTGCTCTGCCCTCCACACTATTAACATAAATTTTTCTAAACATTGATCAGAACCAAGACTAGAAATTTCAAATTCTTGAGCTGGCATTCATGAGCCTTCATGCTGTCTGTCACCTCCCTCCCTGGACTTACCTTCCACTGAGTCTCTCTCCATGTTCACGGGCCACAGTCAAGCCAATTTCTAGCTCCTCCTGTTATCCTGTGCTCTGCTTTCCAGCCATATTGTCACTTTCAGCCCATGATGCCTTCTCCCCAAGGACTTTGTCAAAAAAATCCTACTGTCCTTCCAGAATGTTCTCGAATGCCACTTCCTCTCTGAAGCTGATCCCAATCCTCTCAATGAGAATTAGCCAGTCCCTTTATATATTTCCATGGTACTTCTTTTTTATGGTTGATAAAATTTTTCAAAAGATTGCCTCATATTGTATTAAGTTCCATGAAAGTTTATGAAACAGCCCCATTGCATGATGATCTCATTTTGCATGATATGGTTAAGGTACAACACATCAGCACATCAGTGGGTAGTTCTGGTGTTCTTTGCAACCTAAGAATTTCTGTATTTAATGACCCTAATTAAAACTCTCAACATATCAAAGCAATTTTTTAGAAAAACAACAACAATTAGCTTTGGAAATTTTCACAATTTGTTAACTTTGTCAAGCTCAATAAACACTGTTTCTTTCTGCTTACATGTCTTCCAGGGAAAGCTTTGAAATCCTGAAACTTCCCCTCTAGTGAGTGAAATTTAGCATGGGCAAACATTTTCAAACTTTTCTCTTTTTTCTTTCCTCTCCTCTCTCAAGTGAGAAAGAGATTCTATATAGTCTTTAAGGAGAGCCAACTGAAGTATTCATTATCAATTGTCTCCTTTCTCTTGGATAATTCTTAGCTTACAAAAATATGTTCAAATTTTCATGTTTAATTACCTTCTCATAACCTAGTTTCTCCCTCCAGAAATGACACCTGCACAACTTCTCAGAAGGGATTGTTTATATACTCCCTATCTCTAGTTTCTCACTGCCTATTCTCTATTTTTAATTAAATTTATGTTTGTATTACACTAAATATAAAATCATTGTGGAAAATTAGAAAATAAAGATAAACTATGAGAAAATTAAAAGTACTTATGTGGGAAAATGCTAAGCACATGGTAAAAACTATACTTCTCAGCCTCTGTTGCACAAGTGAACACTTACATTCCACTGGGAGTGCGATGTAGTCTCATAGTCTACTCATTAAGGAAATGTGAGTGGTAGTGCTATGTCCTATTTACTGTCATGGGCCACAAACGCCCCTGCACACCCTTCTGTGCTCTTTCTTCTCCCTGGAAGACTGAAAGGAAAGACCAGAGCAACTTGGAAAGCCAGGTTTTTGAAAATGGCAGAGTCAATATTAGTCTTGGTCCTAGAAGGACTTTGTGGAGAGAGATCATCTGCTAACCTTGAAGTCTAGCCCCAGACTACTCCAAGATTAAGAAATAAACCTCCATTAAGTTTGATCCATTAAGAAATTAATTTCAGCATTAAGAAGTACCACTGATGGCAGAACTCCAGCGCTAGGGGAATACTGCACATAGAATTCATGGCTTTGTTACCATGATTCTTTAATCTTTCAAAGTTAATTTTTTTAACTGTCTTTTTTTTTAATTTTTCTTTTTCCCTTTTTCAACCAACATCTTATCAATCCCTTTTAAAAAAAACATTTTTATTTTTCATTTTTAGTCATATTCTATCCCTTCACAGTAGTTACCCTTATTTTTGGTATGTATATAAAAGCTGTTCTCCCTTTAAAATTTTGAGATGCAGTTTCTTCTAACAGATCAAAATATACCCTAAATCTCTAGTGTATGGCTTTGTTCTAGTATCCTGCTTGATCACATTCTCTCCCTTTTTTTTTCTTTTTTTTTAAAATCCTCTTCTTTTTTCAAACTTCTTATCTTAGCAATTCCTTCTATAAAATCTTTTGTAATTTTCATCTTTACAGTCATATTCCATCCCTTCATCGTATTAACCCTTATTTTTGTACATATATAAGTTTTTCTTTCTTTAAAATTTTGGGAGGCAGTTTCTTCTAACAGACCAAAATACGCTCAAAATCTAGTATGTGGCACTGATCTACGCACCAGCCTGATTATATTTGATCATATTCTGGTTTTTTTGTTTTGTTCTGTTTTTGTTTTTATCTTTTTCTTTTTTGTTGTTGTTGTTGTTGTTGTTTTTAATTTTATTATGTTATGTTAGTCACCATACAGTACATCATTAGTTTTTGATGTGGTGATCCACGAGCCATTGTTTTCCTATAACACCCAGTGCTCCATGCAGTACGTGCCCTCCTTAATACCCATCACCAGGCTAACCAATCCCCCCTCCCCCCTCCCCTCTAAAACCCTGTTTGTTTCTCAGGGTCCATAGTCT
>NC_138371.1:88864789-88889382 GCF_054177405.1 Leptonychotes weddellii | reverse complement strand
AGACATGTATCATATGACCTCACTGATATGAGGAATTCTTAATCTCAGGAAACAAACTGAGGGTTGCTGGAGTGGTGGGGGGTGGGAGGGATGGGGTGGCTGGGTGATAGACACTGGGGAGGGTATGTGCTATGGTGAGCGCTGTGAATTGTGCAAGACTGTTGAATCACAGACCTGTACCTCTGAAACAAATAATACAATATATGTTAAAAAAAGAAGAAGAAGAAGATAGCAGGAGGGGAAGAATGAAAGGGGGAAATCGGAGGGGGAGAGGAACCATGAGAGACGATGGACTCTGAAAAACAAACTGAGGGTTCTAGAGGGGAGGGGCATGGGAGGATAGGTTAGCCTGGTGATGGGTATTAAGGAGGGCACGTTCTGCGTGGAGCACTGGGTGTTATACACAAACAATGAATCATGGAACACTACATCAAAAACTAATGATGTAATGTATGGTGATTAACATAAAAATAAAAATTAAAAAAAAAAAAGAAGTGCCACCTACTTACTTTCCAATGAAACTGGTGAAAATTATTTTTTAAAAAATAATTATTCAAAGCCTTTGGTAATGGTCCTAAAGGTAAAAAGCAAAGGAAGAAGTACCTATTCAAGAAAATCTATGAAAATTCAGACAGAAAGATGAGAGTCTATGGTATCTGAGTCAATACTGTTCCTTTCTTCTCTTTCCCTCCAGCTCAGTAGTTGGACACTCCATCCCAGACTACTTCAGTCAAGAGCCTAGGGCTCCTACTTGGGAACAAGATATCTGTGTTTCTTATTCCATCCTCAGTACCTTATTGCTAAAGCTAAGTTTGGGCAAGTGTGATTAAGAAATGGAGATTCCCTTCTTCCACCCAATTCCTACTCATGGAATAGAGGTTCTACCTTGGGTGTGGCACACTGAGAATACTAGGGCCCTGATGGTCCTTTCTTTGACTCATGAATCAGTGGTTCCATAGCAGAAGAGGCAAGCTGAGAAGAACCCAGGCTGCTGCCCCCTAACAATGTTCAGCAGCTCCTAGAGTGGGGGTGTCCTTCAAAGAGGCTTGCCATTTTCCCTACTCTCAGCCCCAGAGTCCTGCCTCAAAGATTTTTGCTTAGGGGAAGAAGCAGGTCATAAAAAAGATAGCTCCTAATATCTTCCCAAAAGAACTGACTTCATTTTCAACAGAGCATGTAGAAGTTCAAGTCTCAGAATGCTCTCATAAATAATGAGGATTGTAGTGAAAGGCAATTAGAAGGAGATTCCATGGATCAATGAAGATACAGCCTAGAGTGTAGGCTGGCTACTACAGTAGAGAAATGAGGAATAACACAGCTGGGAGGAGCTTTCTTGAGATCAGAACAAATATGAAACACTAACCACAAAAATCATTCCTACAAAAGAACCACAATTTAATTAGATTAGTTTGCAGAGGAATATATACTCCAGAGCATTGTTAAAACCCTGGAGCAATCGCTGTCAATTAATGGAGCTTAATAGCTGTGTGTGAAAGGAGTAGAAGAAAGCTTTATCAGTACCACCGCCATGTGGTTTCATCCTAGGGTGAGGAGCAACATCAGAGGATTAATACTGTGGGGAAGGCAGGGAACAGACTTCACTAAAATAATCCAGCCAGTCATTAAACAAGCAAACAAGCAAATAACAATAAAAAGCCTAGGCAGTGTTGAGGGGAGTTAAACCAATACCCAGATTTGCTGCAATATATTAACTAAAATATCAGTTTCCCTAAAAAAAAATTACAAGGAATGCAAAGAAATAGGAAAGTATGACTAATAACAGGCAACAGAAACTGCCTGTCAGAGTGAATAGACAAAAGATTTAACAGAAAAAAGGTTTCAAGGTAGCCATTATAAATATGTTCACAGAACTATAGTAAAGCATGATTAAAGAAGTAAAGGAAGGCTTAATAACAATTTTGCATCAGATATAGAATATCAACAAAAATAGAAATTATTAAAAAAGGGAAATTCTGGAGCTAAAAAGTACAGTAAGTTAAAAAAAGATGACTCAAAATTACTAGAATCAGACATGAAAGAGGGAACATTATTACCAACCCTACAGAAATAAGAAGAATTCTAAGGGAATACTATGAACAATACATGCTAATAAGTTAGACTAGATGAAATGGACACATTCCTAGAAAGATACAAACTACATAAACTGACTTAAGAAGAAGTAGACAATCTAAATAGACCTAAAACAAGTGAAGAGATTAAATTACCAATCAAAAAAACTACCCACAAAGAAAAGCCCAGGTCTCGATGTTTTCACCACTGAGTCCCACCAATCAGTTAAATTAGAATTAACACCAAGTCTTCACAAACTCATCCAAAAATAGAAGAGGAGAGAACACCTTGCAACTCATTTTGTGAGGCCAGTATTACCCTGATGACAGAACCAGGAAGATACCACAAGAAAAGAAAATTACAGACCAATATTTCTTGTGAATAGGGATGTAAAACCCTTCAACAAAATGCTAGCAAACAGGGCACCTGGGTGGCTCAGATGGTTGTGTCTGCCTTCGGCTCAGGTCATGATCCCAGGGTCCTGGGATCGAGTCCCACATTGGGCTCCCTGCTCCTTGGGAGCCTGCTTCTCCCTCTGCCTCTCTCTCTCTGTCTCTCATGAATAAATAAATAAAATCTTTTAAAAAAAATGCTAGCAAACAATATCCAGCAATGTATAAAGGAAGTTACACACTATGACCAAGTGGGATTTATCCCAGACATTCAAGGTTGGTTTAAAACAGGAAAATCAATTAATGCAAGACATTATATCATAAAAACAAAAATTACATGATCATCTCAATAGACACAGCAAAAACATTTGACAAAATCCAACATTATTTCAGGATAAAAGCACTCCACAAACTAAGAACAGAAGGAATTTCCTCAACCTGATAAAGAGCATCTATGAAAAGCCCAGAGCTAACATCTTACTTACTGGTGAAAAATTGAAGGCTTTTCCCCTAAGATCAGACACAAGACAAAGATGCCCATTCTTGCCACTTCTATTCAACATTGTACTAAATGTTCTAGCTGGGGCAATTAGCCCATTTGAGCTGCTATAAGAAAAACACCACTGACTGGGTAGCTTAAACAACAAATATTTATTTCTCACAGTTCTGGAAGCTGGGAAATCCAAGAGCAAGGCACCAACAGATTCTCTGTCTGGTGAGAACATGTTTCCTGGTTCATTGACCAGTCTTCTCACTGTATCCTCATATCTCTTTTATGAGGCTCTGCATTCAAAACTTGACCACATTACCAAAGACCTTACCTTCTAATACCATCACATCAGTGGTTAGGATTTAAACATAAATTTGGGAGAGATACAAACATTCAGTATATAATAGCACTTAATGAAGAAAAATAAATAAAAGGAAATCATATTGAAAAGGAAGAAGTAAAACTATCTCTGTTCACAGATGATATGATCTTATATATAGAAAATCCTAATGAATTCACTAAAACCTATTAGAACTAATAAATGAGCTTGGCAAAGTTGTAAGGTACAACATCAATACATAAAAATCAATTGTATTTTAATACACTTGTAATAAATTATCCAAAAATGAAATTATGAAACAATTGCACTCATAATAACATTAAAAAGAATAAAATACTTAGGAATAAATTTAACAAAGAAGTGCAAAATTTATATGCTAAAAACTACAATACATTATTGAAAGAAATTAAAGAGCTAAGTAAATAAATAAACATGTCATGCTTATGGATCAAAGGCTCAACATTATATTATGAAGGCAATCATCCCATGTAGCATTGTGTGTCAACTACACTTCAATAAATAAAAAAATAATAAAATCAAGTTAAATTTTAAAAGATGGTAATCATCCCCAAACCAATCTACAGATTCAAAGCAGTATCTATCAGAATCCTAGCCGACTTCATTGTAGAACTTGACAAGCCTTTTCTAAATTCATATGGAATTGCAAGAACACAGAATAGCTTAGAAAATCCAGAAAAAGGACAAATAGGCGGGAATATACTTCCCAATTTTGAAACTTATCACAAAGCAATGGTAATCAAGACAAATTGGTACCAGCACAAGATTAGACATGTAAATCAATGGGATAGAATTGGGAGTCCAAAAATAAACCCATACATCAATGGTCAACTGTTCTCCACAAGAGTGCTGAGACCATTCAAAGGAGAAAGAATAGTCTTCAACAAATGACACTGGAACAACTGGATAGCCACAAGCAAAAGAATGGAACTGAACCTTTACCTCACACCGTATACAAAGATAAATACAAAATGAATCAAAGACCTTAACATAAGAACTAAAACTATAAAAATCTCAGGAGGAAACATAGAGGTAAATATTCATTCACGACCTGGTATTTGGCAAAGGAGCCTTAGATATGACAACAAAGATAAGAAACATGAGAAAAAAAATGAACAAATTGGTGAGGATATGGAAAATTGAAATGTTCATACACAGCTGGTGGGAATTTAAAATGATGCAGCCACTTTAAGAAAACAATCTGGCAATTCCTCCAACAATTAAGTGCAGAGTGACCAATATGACCAACCAATTCCACTTCTAGGTATATACACCCAAGGTAAGTTAAAATATATTCCACACACACAAAAAAAAATTGTACTTGAATGTTTATAGCAGCATTGTAACAAGCGGGAAACAACCCAATGTCCATTGACTGATGAATGGATAAACAAAATGCAGTAAATTCCATCAAAAGGAATGAAGTACTGATATGTGCCACAACACTGACCAGCCTGGATAACATTATGTGGAGTGAAAGAAGTCAGTCGCAAAAGCCCACATATTCTATGATTCAATTCATATTAAATGTCAAGAATAGGGATATCTACAGAGACAGCAAGTAGATCAGTGGTTGCTTATCGTTGGGAGGTTAGCAATGTAGGAATAAAGTGTGACAGTTAGCTAAAGGGTATAGGACTTCTATTTGAGGTGATGAAATGCTCTAAAATTCACCGTGGTGATAGCTGTACATACCTGTGAATATACTAAAAAACCTTGAATTGTACATTTTAAATAAGATAATTGGATAGTGTGTGAATTAGATCTCAATAAAGCTGTTTTTAAAAGTTTGAGCCATTGACTATTGGGGTCTATTGTTACAATGGTTCAGCCTATCCTAACTACTATAACCCACAATCTCACAATCCAGTGAGATACTTATTTTGATATATATCCTCTGGACTTTGTTTTGCATGAATATAGTTTTAAAAACAAGCCAATATTCCTTAAAATGCATTCTTCCACTTAATTATAACTATTTATGTCAATAAATGTCTCTTTTTCATTTCATTTAATATCTAGCACTAAAAACTTTGTTTTATTACAGTTTAAAATCTTGGGTTTGTCAAATAGCTAAATTTTCCTTTTCTTTCAGTTTTTATTTTTTTCATAGTGGTATGAATTTTTTAGCTTTCTCCCCATATTTGTGTTATGTTTTATATTTTGAAAGATTTCCTTAACTTTATTACACCAATTCTTTTAGCACATTTTATATTTCTAACCTTCTATCTTTTTCTCTGAATATTCCTTCATTACAGCATCCTATTGTTTTTCATGAATGTAAAATCTTCTCTTATTTCGCTGAAGGTATTGGAAGTTTTTGTCTGATCTCCGCATTGTCTGACTTCTCCGGGTTCTTTTTTTTTTTTTTTCCTGTTTGTTTGTTTTGTGCTCTGTGTTTCATCATAAAGGATTCTTCTGAGTATATGTTCTTCACTGGCTTTCTGTTCACGTCTAAAAGCAAGGCACTAAAACATGACTGGAAGCTAAGTGTGTCAGAGTGCAGTATACTTACTACCTGGTGAGCTCACTGAGCATGAGGGAGCAAGTATCTGACTCCTTTGCTGTGGTTCCTAGATGTCAGTATGTGGCGTTATTCTATCTTACACTGGACAGTTTCTCCAGGCAGAAGTCCTCCCACCTCCTGGCCTCACACTTAACCGGCTGCCAGCTTTTTGGTTGCTGGGAAAGGCAATGAGGTGGAAGTTACCCCACCCAGTATGTAGAGTTTCCCTTGATCCCTTTTGCATTCCTTTGCCTTACTTCTGTGTGGCCACTCCCAAGCCCAGAGCTTCTCCCTCCCAGTCTCTCTCCTGAGCACATTTCTCTCTTCAGCTCATTCTGATCAGTTTTCCATCCTGACCTCTGCAATGAAGAGTCTCTTATCTAAGTCCTTAATGGCTTCCATTTTGCTAAATCCAAAGGATGTTTTTCTGTCTTCATCTCAGCCTCTTAGAAGAACTGAACAGAGTTTAGCACTCCTTCTTTCCAGACACTCTTTATTTACTCATGACAAGGGATCTCTCTGCTACCTTGCAATCCATTTCCCACAGTCTTTGTAAAAATAAAACAGACATGCCACTCTCCTGCTTAAAACACATGAAACTTCTCAACCCACTTTGAAAGTATCTGGTTTCCTTACCATAACCCACAAGGGTCCACATCACCTCTCCCTACCTGCCCCTCACCTCATCTCCGACCACCCACTGTGCACTCACTCTGCCCCAGACACCCTTACCTTCTTTCTGTGGCTCCCACATACCAACTCGGTGCTGAGGGACAGTTTTGCACTTATGTTCTCCACTAACCACTCTTCCCTCAGATCTTCCTGAGGCTGGCTCCTTCTCATTATTCAATTCTCAGGTCAACATCACCTCCTCACCAATCCAATGATGCATTCCTACCACCATTACCCCAGCTACACTTATTGTATCAATCTCTTCTGCTGCCACCATGACATTTAAAATTATGTGATATTATCTTATTTTTTATTTGCTCTCTGTCTGAATTCCCATCAAGAATGGAAGCCCACATGGACAGAGGTGTTGTCTGTCTTGCTCACAAGTGTCATCAAATGATGCCTGGCATGCAAGAGATCCTTGATAAGTGTTCACTGTGTGAAGGAGTGAAGTGGCTCTACAGTCATGTGCTGAGCCCTCCGTGAGAAATCACTGCAGTACAGCTCAATGAAAGATCTATTTTCAGCTCAGACTACCACCCAGAAGGAAACTCTTCCCAACAGAACAGATTTAAATTCTCCTCGACCACCATGGTTCCTAGAACTACTCAGCACCTCAGAGAATGCAGAACTTTTAACTAGAAAGTCAGGGGACATACTTTATACAGCCATTTCTCATCAGTAGAAAAACAGGCAACTAGCAAGCAGTAACATCTTTCAAAAAAATTAGTTACAATAAAGTCAGCCAGCACCTTAAAGCAGAACTTTGGACAAGTACACAAGTAATTATTAAGAATTTCACACAGATACGTGCAATCTGCAATAAGCAGAATAATATCCAAAATAGTCTAAAAGAGGGACTGTTCTCTTGGTCCCACTGGTCAAGGGTTCTAGCCACTTACTCAGTGTGAAAGAACTAAACTTTGCCACCAGAATTCACTATAAGTATTTTAGTTTTCAAGTTATATAAATATGCAAAGTGAACTATATAATAAAATGGTGATGGATTAGTCACTGTCAATGAATTCTGACTTAAAGAAATTCTCTCAATATTTCATACATACAGGACCCAAACAGATGGACTGTGCTGTGATTTCTTAAAAATTTGAACACTTTTTGGCCCTACAATTCTACTTTAAGGAAGTTAACCAAAGGAAATAATTAAGAATGTGTAATAATTTTTTACTGTAAGGATAGTCATTACCCCATCATTAATAATAGCAATCTAAATGTCCAACAATAGGGGGCACCTGGCTGGCTCAATGGGTAGAGCTTGTGACTCTTGATTTTGAGGTTGTGAGTTCAACCCCATGTTGGGTGTGGAGCCTACTTAAAATTTTTAAAATTTTAAATAAATAAATATCCAACAATAAATATTTATTGGCATAGAATGAGTTCATCAGGTTGAAAAAATTTTAAATAAATAAATATTCAAACTCACATGCCCTGAAGTGTTCATCCTTCTCCAATCCTGCTTCTTCACCATATTCACCACTGTGAGAGATGCATGGCACGACCATCCACCCATTTACCTGTGCTGGAAGACAGACTAGCAGCAGATGGCCTAGACTCTTCCTTTCGCCCATAATGGCTAGGCACTCATTTTGTATCAGAAGCCTTGGCAGCTCCTGCCCATAGAAAGACACAGAGTACATAAGAGGTGTTCAGGCCCTGAAGCACTGGCAGAGAAAAGGGGAAATTGCTCAATCCAGAATCTCAGGACTCAGAATCCAGAGCTTAGCGTGACAGGTGCAACTTGCCTTGTGTGGAACTATCAGAGGCTTTAGGTTCTGATGTGGCCAGGCCACGGAACCCATAGCCCTTGGCCTCCCTGTCCTGGTGGACATCTCACTGAAGTGGACTGCCAAAACCTCCAAAATACAGGACCCCTCTAGAAGCAAGAGAGTCAATAGTAGGTCACAAATGGCATATCACCTGCCTACTTGAGGTTTTATGAGCAAAGTAAAAGCAGCCTTGGACTGAGTTGAAGTCTTCCTTCTCACCAGATCTGTCATAACTCACACTGGTCCTGCAGGTTTCTAGAACATGTCCCAAATTTCCTTTTCCCATTCCTCTTCCCTCCTACTCCAGCCATTTCTCATCCAGATTAAAGCTTAACTCCTAGTTTCCTCCTTCACTCAAATCTCTTCTGACTCCCAACTACTGTCCATGTTGCCCCAGGAATGGTCTTTCCAACATGTAAATCTAACACATTTCACCCATTGAAAACCCTGGGATGGCTTCCCATTATCCCCTGGAACAGGGATCCTTTATGACCTGGCTCCTGCTTGCCTGCCCACACCTCCACACCTCCACACCTCATTCTCACTCACTTTTGCCAAATTTGCTATTCCCGAGCAAGCCATGTTTCCGATGTCACCTCTAATCCTTGCACATGCATTCACTCTCACTGGGTCTCCCATTCCCAGACTCCCAGCTCCTCTCCCACCTGAGAACTTCCTGGGGAGCCCTCCCTGACACCACCCCCAGAGAGTTCAGAGTTCCTTTCTACTTGCCCCTTTTGTACCTCGTATAGCCTCTGGGGTAGCCAGACCTCGCCATATTTTGTGGACCTCTCTCTCCTCCATGATGTAAGCACTTAGAGAAGAGCTCTGGAGTCTTCTTACCTTTCTTCACACTTGTATTTTTGAGCTTAGCTATAAATGTACAATATTTTTGAATGAGTTGATTAACAAGATGAAAAACAAATCAAAGAATGACCAGGTGGCACCAATGAAAATAGACATTGCCTCTAGGGTTAAAAAATGCTTCCAAAGTGCTTGCGAAAAAAAAAGTGCTTGGGAATCCTTGTGGTCATGGATATGGGACATTGGAATTGAGGGAATAAAAAGAGTAGGGGGTCTCTCTGTGATACATGGAAATCAGGAGAATCGGGGTCATCCAAAGATGGAAAGACATGAGACACTGGCCTGAAGAGATTTGCAAGCTTCTGTAATACGGACTTGGTGATTTTCCAATACCCAAGAGAAGGAAACATTGGAGCTTTTCTTAGCAAATAAACTCACATTTCCTCAGCAAATAAACCCACCCTTCCTTAGCAAATAAACTCCAAAAAAATGACCCTGGAAAAACAAACCCTACCGGAAGCAACATCCTTTTATCAGGGGCTCTGAGATGTGACCTGCCCAGGAGGCTACTGGACCTCTTCTGCCATTTTATATTTCCTCTTTAATCAAATCCCTGGATGCTACAGTTCTCAACTTGCAGAGATTTAACAGGCACTGTGATTAATGGACTTGATCAGTGTCCACTCTTGTTTAACCACGGTGTTCTCCTCCACGTTTCACATTTCACACCCACATAGCACCATTCCCCTTTTATTACAGGAACTGAAGAATGTGATGGCCTGCCAGACAGCAGAGTAATTTATGAAAAATATATTTTTAAAGGGAGAGTGTATTAAAACTTGAAAAGAACTCAGTGCCTGTTGCTATTTTAATTTTAAATAGGCTATGCAAATAATTAAATGTCAGGTCATATTGACACCATCAAATTTAGGAGAGTAGAGATGGTATACAACTCCAGAGTCCTAGGGAATATTAAATCAGATCAGATTTACCAGGGCACTGAAACATATCTTGCTTTTGACATGAAATAACAGTACCGATTGGGTTAAAAATGAGCCAATTTCCAAAAACCTCTACCTGCTACAAATGTTTCCATATATACCACAATTCTTTAAAAAGAGATAAAAAAAAATCAAGATGAATTTGTAACTTTATATATAAGCATTAAATCCCTCTTTGTTTTTTTTGTTTGTTTGTTTGTTTGTTTTTCCCCAAGCCTCTCCTGCTTTACGCTAGCCTATTTCAAATATTGACTTCCAAGAAAGGATGGATGAAAACAGCCAACATTCAGGGCTAAGGTAATGGATGCTGCTCACCTTACTTTAAAACAGTTTAATTTGGATAGTTACCTGAACTTGCTCATGGCTTTGTACACTTGAATCTTAACTGGTCACACCAATGTGCACTGTGTACTATATACTATGGTGCAGCTATTCTAGATTAATAGGAAAGTCAAAAATCCCTTTAAAATGGCACTGAAAAAACACAAGTGGTCAATGAATAAATATTTGCTGTGGGAAGAATTGCATAATATCATAGAAGTTCTGTGATCAATAAGACACTATAATACTTTTGAGGAAAGGAGATAACAGCAGAAAAATGTGCCCTTCTCCTTTTAAATTCTTAATTGGTGATTTAAGGAATTAAATTTAAGGAAATTCCTATTTCCAGAGTACCTAATGACTGGTCAAGCCAAATCAAGCTGCATGTCAGGAGGAAGCCAGTTTGTCATCCAGGATTGGTTGTCCAATGACCCAACCCTATGATGACAAAAGCTTGGCACCAACATCATGACTTGTCTATCCACTGACTGGCAGACACCACTAATCAATACAGCATTTGTCCATCAATTCCACCAATATATATTGAGTTTTTCCTACATATCTGCGCCCTAAAAAGCACAGAGACATTGTAGTGGATGAGAGAAACAAAGTCCTTGCCCTCTTGGAGTTCACATTCCAGTAGGAGAAGAGGCAATGCACAAGAAAGATTGATCATTTCAGATAAAGAAAGGTGCTAGAAATACAGTTAAGCAAGGAAAGGTGATAGAGTATGGCTGAGAGGATGGGGGAGGGATGTCACTTTAGCTAGGGTGGCTAAAGTCCTCTCTGCAGAGGTCACTTTGGGGGAGAAACTTGACCATTGAGAGAGGGCCAGCCATGAGCAGATCTGATTGAATTCTTCTCAGCATAGCACTGCAGATGGCCATTAACAGTCAACTGTTGATTGGCTGTGGATGAGTCCTGTGCAATGCATGTTGGGGAATATAGAAAAATCCAAGGTGAAAATGCATTCTGTATAGCTATGGGAAAAACATTTAACAACATCAAACACCACAGGATTCTGAAACAGGGTATGGAAGGAAGACCTGGAATGCCTGGATTCTAGTCTTCCTTTTAGAATCTGGTTTCCTCATTGGTAAAATGAGAGGGTTTGACCAAATGACCTATAAAAATCCTTTTAGATCCTATGGTCAATAATTCTAGCCAAAAAGTAGAATAGGGTTTTAAACAATTGGAGAGATTAAGGTAGATTATGTAAAGAAGGCCTTTCGTGAGTGGGGTCACATGAACAGTTGAATGAGAACTAAAATATAGCTATGCGTTCCTGGAGGCTTCTTGGAGATTTCAGGAAAAAAACATAATCAGTCCCTAGTTTTTCAAACAGCTTCAACTGCCACAATCCAAAGAAGTTTTCACCTTGAATTCTGAATGAAAATTAATTGGTGTGATCTTCTCAGCCATACACATATTCAAAATCATCAACATCCCAATATGTCATCTGGTCATCTCAGAACAAAAGGGCTGCACAAAGGCAAATCACAATGCTGTGGAATAAAGAGAAAAGAGTTGTCAGGGATTCATATGAAAGAATTCACCTTTCACTGCTGCCTGACAACAGGAGAGCCAGCACAGGAGTGCCACAGGAGAGAATTATAGGCTTGCATGGTAATGATGGGTCTGGACCAAGACTCAGGTATTTAGTTCAAAAGTTCCTGATCTTACTTCACAATGGCATTAAAAACATGTCCCAAGTGCATGAAAATATCCCCTGTCTTACAGGCAGTAGTTCAAGTTTGGGTCATCAGCCATAATACAAAAACTTACATGTTACCGTGATATTGTGAGTTTGGATGATAAATGATTGAAATTCACCTTGTGGGTGCAAAGTGCTTCATAAATACTTAACCTCCAGAGAGACTTCAACTTAGAGTTACTCACTCCATCTGGACTTCTCCAGGGTCACACAGGGTTCCTGTTCCACTTGTAAATACTTCATGTTCTGCACGAGCCTCTTCACAGTTCCCACTGTGGCTCATGGGTACTGGCTTGGATCTTGCTCTTCCAGCAGACCAAGAGATCCAGGACAAGTCAGGAATGGTCTTTTGAGTAACTTCCGATTCATGAACAGCCCCAGTGACTTATTATTTCTGTTTTTCCATGCTCTGAAGCAAAAATGGAACTCTCTCTGTGACTTATCCCAAACCTCAGGGATGGATGGTTTCCTGGAGGATGCTTTCTCCAAAGAAAAGCCCATAAAACCAATACAATGCTTTGGGCCCACAAACTGCTCATTGGCCAAGTTACAGCCCCCACTTCTCAGCCAGGAGCTAAACAGGAGGATAACCAAAGGCTTGCATTCTCTGGGAACATACAAGAAAGGGCAGTGCCAACATCATCTCCTCTACCTCCCTCCTAAAGCAACAGTTCTAAAGACACTCACTCAACATGGTTTTGGCCTGCACTCCAGAAACCCTTTAGGGCCAGGATGGAGTTGTACTGGCTAAAGAATTCGTGGTTAGTGATAGAACACAGCAGTGATATTATGCCCTCTTCCTGGTCCTCAATCTTCTCATTTATAAAATGAAGGCTTTAACATCTCATGGTCTCATAAGGCTTTAACATCCATGGTAGCCTGTTTGGTGGATAAGCCTGCTAGATGTTCAAAACTCATCTCTGGCACTTACTATTTCTGCAGCCTGACCTCAACTTACTTGTTCATGTAATAAAATAATGCCTACCTCACAAGGTAACTGTAAGAAACAAAATTAATTGAGCATGTGAGTGTTAAACCACAGTGAGCTGTTTCACCTTCTGTAGCAGGACCTCATACATTACCATCCAGCATAGTTCCCTCCCCATGGAGGTGCTCACTAAACACTGGATTGATTACTTGTTAGACTTAAGCTGAGAACAAAGTTGGGCCTTCACGGTAACCCAAACCCTGTTTGAATGAAGTTTATCTGGATAATCCCTGTTGAAGGTGGAGATCCCAGGCTAATCATACCTCCGAACTCGTGAAATCTGGTTAGAGCATCCAGGCATGCAACATGAAGGATCCACATTAAGAGAAAAGGAAAACCAGGCACCAAGGTGTGAGTAGTAAGTGCATGTGTATCTGTTCCATTATTTTCCTGTCTTAAGAAAACACCATTTTATTATATCTCATAATTTTGTGGGTCTGGAATTCAGGCCAAATTTAGCATATTTAGCAGGCCAGTTATTAGCATATCAGCATTAACTGAGGTCAGTCTGTGGTATTTCGATGGTGAGTTGGCTGGACTAAAGGGCCCGAGACAGTTTCACTCATATTTTGGGGACCTGGGCAGGACTGGCTGGAAGTCTGGGCTCAGCTGGACTGTCAGCTGGAGCACCTGAATACAACTATGCCAACATGGTGATGTCAGGGTAGCCAAACTTCTTACACAGTAAGTTGGAGTCTTGAGGTAGCATTCGAAGAGACCAAGGCAGGAGCTGCAAGGCTTCTTCTGACCTAGCTTTGGAAGGCATACACTATTGCTTCAGCCACATTCTATTGGTGTGCTGGTTCTGTTGGATGATTGAGGCTGATCCAGATTTCAGGGGACAAGTATCTTTAATTTACCTCAATACCTGAGCCTCAGTTCTGCTGTCTAGAACCAGCTATGGGTACCACTTCTTTCATCTTCTCATCCTTCCCATTGTCACCACCAATGTCTTCATCATGTAATGAGAATGCCAAGACTGAGATGTCACCAAGGCAACAGAAATCCCCAGCAGGTAAGAATGGAAGGACCCTCTGACTTGCCACCATCTTGAAATACCTGGCTGTGTCCAGCCAGCTTTTATTAGCTCAGAACCTAGAATACCAAAGGTCTTCCCACAGTCTCTGCTCCACAGAGATGAATACTGTCAACAGGAGGTTCTCTGGAGGCTGGCACTTCCCAGGATGCTCTCCAAAACCTACTGTTGATGGCAGGCATGCTGAAATGTGAAGGGACTCAGTCTTCCTCAGAGAGGACAGTAAAACTGGGCAGCCAAAAGGCTGTGTTCTTCTGCAGTTGGTAGTCATCATGCAAGAGAGACCGAAGGCTGCTCAGAGTTGTCAGGGTGCCCAACCCCTCTTCATTAGTATTAGCATGCAGTGTCTTACAACAACAGACGTTTAATTTTTTATATGCTGCATTTTTTGTGGGTCAGCTGTGGCTCTGTTCTGCATCATCCTTACTCCAGGACCAAGGCTGGAAAAGCAGCTTCTATCGAGAACATCGCCAGTTGTCATAGCAGAGGGAAAAGTGAACACCGGGGTTCTTAATCCTTCTGCTCAGAAGTGGCTCCTGTCACCTCTGACACACACATGTCACTGGTCAAAGCAAATCAAATGGTCACACTGAATACCAAAGGATCAGGATGTAAAGCCCTCTCACCACAGGGAGAGGCCCTGCAGAGAAGGGTACCACAATATTTGGTGAATAAGAACATAATCCACCACCATCTGTATGCTGTACACCATACATGCAGTTCCTTTCCCTGCGCACGTAAGCGGACACTTACCCTCCCCGAGAGAGACAATGTCAAACTCCCCTCCAGGTGCCATTCTGAGCTCAAAGTCCAAGATCCATGCATAAGCACAAGCACCTCTCTAGCAAGTTTGGATGTGCCTCCTTTAGGTGGGGATGCTTCAGAAATTAAGTAAGTCACTTGCTCCCACAGACAAATTCAATATGCAATTAGGGGCAGGAACACAATAAACACTCCCACTTGGAGGTGGCAACGTGGGAGTATTAACAGTCCCTCCAGTCCCTCCAAGCAGATACTACAAGCAGCCCTTTGTCCTAAGGGAGGGGAGGGGCACATTCTTTGATTAGCTCCCACTGATTATTTTCCCCCCAGAGAAACTCCCCAGTCCACTGTTCTCCATGGTCCTTGGCTCTGTCCACTGAGAGGTCCTTCCTTTTTCACTATTCTCCTTTGCTATATCTAAAAAGGAATATGGTCTCTTTGGGGTTAAGCAGAGCTCTCAGCCCACTCCCAACCTATAAAATGTTGGGGGGTTGGCAAAGTTTGTTTTAAGTATCAAATGGGTGCAGTCTCTTTTACTCCAAGCTGGTAGCATTTTTGCCCATACAATTCTCTTAAAATATTAGTTGGTTTCTTATATGTTTGATTCTAATCAGCCCCAAGGACAAGGAAAGATAATAATAAAATGACTATTTTTGCCTTAAGCTCCTCCGTTTGGGGTTGGTCTGTTATGTAGCTATAGATAAGTGGAACAAAACTGCTACAAAGTCCAGATACCCAGGCCTAGGCCAGGCCAACTGAATCAGAATCCCTGGTGGAGAAGCGTGTACCTCACCTATTTGTTTCTCTGGGTGATTCTGTTGTTGCTGAGGGTTGAAAAACTGCTGATCTTCTGTAGGCCATACAGGGAACAAAAACAAAGGGTTACACAAAACGTCATCTTTGGCTTATCCCTACAAGAAACCACCTTTTCTTGTTTTGTTTTGTTTTTCTCCCATCACATTCACTTCGCAGTCAGATATAACCAAGTAGCCAGTGACCAGATGGTAAAGGGTTGGAAACTACATCAAAGGAAATATGGGAGGCATGGGGAGGTGTTTAATGCAGAGAAAAAAAGTTGAAAGGGAGCGTTTAGTTGTCTCCATGTATTTAAATGGGTAAGGAAAGCTTTCTCTGCTTACGAGAAATCAATAGTAAGCCATTAGATAGAAATCACAAGGATAAAGATTACACTTGATATAATTTATTGTAATAAGATGGAGAAAGTAGTATTTTCTTAGTAGCTGTTACCAGAATATGTAACTAGGGCAGGGATTTGGGCTTTTCACAAATAGCCCGGTGTTCTCTCATTCTGGGCACATGGCAGAACCCTTTGAGGTTAGGAATGACCAAATGACCCACTTTGACCAAAACAAAACAAAACAAAAAAAAGATGGGATTGGAAATGCTATATATTCCAGAAGGAAACTTCAAGAGCCAGTGTGCAAATGGCCATATCCCCTTTCTTCCCGTGATGTTTGCCTGGGTCCAGAATGGGGCCGAGCAGCAGAGCCCCCAAGTAGCACTGCCAGATAAATTATAGGATTCCCAGTTAAATTTGAAGTTCAGAAAATGATAATAATTGTTAGTGTGCATTTTGGGGGACATACTTATTCCAAAAAAAATTACTGATTATTTGAGGGTCCTTGCTAATTCTGGCAGCCTTATCCCCAAGTGATCCACATGGGCCATGTAGCATTAAGAAGAAATAAACCTTTGTTATTTTAAGCTGTAGAGATTTGGGGATTGTCTGTCACAGCCAAACAACTTAGCCTAAACTGACTTAATGATTTCCCATTTTTGATACAAAAATATTTTGATGAGGCGTAAGTGTGGCCCTAATATATGAAAGGAGGTAGGGAGCTTCTCTGCATATTAAAGGAGAAAACTGAGAGCTCCAGGATGTACTCTGAGAAGGGGAGATGGCTAGAGAACTGTTAAAAGAGAGCCTCAACCATCAGGGACTTTTTTGTCTACTTGAAAAATTTCAATTAGAGGAAACAATGGTAGAGAGGAATCTTGAGGTCATAGAGGTCCTCGTGGGTTTGGAGTAGGCGTGAAAGGACTTCATGGAAAACGTAGGCTTGCCTGCCCCACGGGTGGCTGAATAGGTAGGAGTGAGACTGCTGAAGAGCTAGCTGAGAGCAGAAACGCCCTGTGCGGGACCAGCCACCTTCCAGCTTCATCAGTGCATGCGGGCCCTGGCTTCGGGGCAGGGCTGGAGATAAAGCTCTAGGTGGCCACCTGGACCCAAGTGACAGGTCTGCTCTGACGCTGAGGGGCTGACTGGGTTCCATGATGCAGCCTCTGGCAGGCAGGGGGGATGGTGCTGGGGAGCCGACATTTCAACACCCAAAGCCAAACATTGTTGTCAACTTCTGTTTGGCACATCAGTGTTATAGGAAACCTCCTTGAGAGCAAGGGCCGGGTTCTCTCATTTCCATGTGTCCTCACCCCACATGGCCCCTGCTTGGCACATGGTGGGTGTTAAATGAACATACAAGTAATTGCTGGGAGGAGGCCCTAAGTGTATTTTGAGACCCCCTTTAGCTGCTACAGCAACTCCTTTTGCCCACCAGGGGGCAGCATAGTGTCATGAACTATAAACTGGTGGGGCCTTCAGAATCAGGGTGGATGTGATTCTTATAAACCAGTTGGTTACTGGGATGCTGGTCTCTGACAACATTTTCCTGGGCCCACAGAAGGGGGAGATAGTCATTTTTTCTTTTCCTTTAAAGCTATATTCATCCAATTTAAAAGGACTGTCCTTTATTCTGAGATTTTCTTTCCCAATTTTTTACCATTAAAACATCCTTTCTGTGATAGGGTTTTCGTTTTATTTTTTACATATTTATTTAACCAAATAGTAGTGGTAACCTTTCCAGTGTTTCAGAATGTTGTCAGTAAATGGCTTTTTAGGTTTGTGAAATCAACAGTCTGGAGATCCCTTGAATGTCAGAATCAGATAGGGCCCATAACAGAAAAAAAAGGAAGTAGATGAACTTCATCTTTGGGTCCCCAGGCCCTCTTTCTGCCACTTTTTCCTTCTTTTCTGCTCACCCCCACCCTGGCCAGTGAGCCAGCTCAGGGTACCCCTGCTCTCTCCCTGCCCAACTTCCTCCTCCAAGTTGAAACCTGTTCTTGGGAAAGAATCTGCTAGCAGCCGCTCAGACCTCAGTGAGAATGTAAATCGCTCCCTTTCCCTCCCAGAAACCTTGCCTCTCATGTCTTATCTCTGATTCCAGAATGCAGGTGTGTGTGGCCAGTTCAGGGGACTTCAGGCATCTGCAGAGGAAGATATGAGAGTGAAAAGCAGTCAGTGAGGTGATAAAATCATGCCACCCAAGGGACTTGCAGATCCTACTCTGCTTTATTAGGGAGGCTACAAGAGCCACCCCCAATGCACGTGGACCAGTTCCTCAGACAGAGTGGCCCCAAATGTTTATTCTTCCTTCACCTTTTTGGAAAATCATAAATCACACCCGTAAGTGCTGATGATATTTCAGTCCTGATGACAGAGTCTTCTGTCCATTGGACCAGTGCAGCCCAGGCAAGAGGCCATGCCCCAACTCATAAAGGGCCTGCTTCAGTCACAAACCAAGACGTATGGTCCACAGTGTGTTGTGGAATACAGTAGCATTTTTGGCAATGATTATACCCCATGCTAGTGTTATGGGGGGATACAAAGGAGTATGAGACACACTGGGGGCTGCCATCAAAAATACTCCAAGACAATTGTCAGAGTTGAAAAGGAGATGACAATGTGTTTGGGAGAATCGGAAAGCCCTCCTGTGCCAGGCCTGGCATAACAGGGAGCATGTAGACAGGACACAGCAAAGGTACAGCTGATCTAAGGGCTGGCGTAGGAAGTACAGGCTTGTGCTTGGAGCACAGGGCCCAGTCCCGTCTGGCCATAATGTCAGGCAGGTAGCAGGGAAAACCGGGGATGATAATGAAGGACAGGAGGGCTTGGCAAGCCGGCAGGGGCAGGCCTGAATCCCACTGTCACAGTGGACTGCTCGGTGGCCGTGGCTGACTCGCTGGTCGACACCCTAAGCCTCAGCTCCTGGAGCAGCAAATCTTAGCCCACAAACCCAAGCAAGAAGACAAGTTTAATAGTAATCATTACTTTTCTTACGTACTTTCTGTGTTAGGCCTCCTTCTTCCTGACATCAGAGATGTCACTGCCCATAGTCCGGGCTCCTGCTGTAGGTGTCCCGTGCCACGGTGGGCCCATCTGGTGCTCAGTGCTGGTCTCTGTGCTGGCCTCCCCACCTCCCTGCTCGTCAGCTGTGACCACGCTAAGTGCCTCTCCATCATCCTCACTCCTGTCAGGATCGTTGGCCGGGGCTGCCAGAACAAAGCACTACAACCTGGCTGGCTTAAAATGACAAGACACTTACTTATCCTCCCACAGTTGTGGAGTCTGCAAGTCTGAAATCGAGGTGTCAGCAGGGTCGGGCTCCTTCCAAAGGCTCTGGGACAGAATCCTTCCTGGCCTCTTTGTCACTCCTGGCAGTCCTGGGCGTTCCTTGGCCCCGCTACCATCTTCACAGATGTGTGTGCAGCTCTGGGTCCACATTTCCCTTCTCTTATAAGGACACTAAAGCATTGCATTAGGGCCCACCCTAATCCAGGACGACCTCATCTTAACTTGACAATATCTGCACCAAATCCAGCCGTGTGGTGAAGCCCCAGGTGGACACGAGTCTGGAGGGGCACTGTGCTGCAGTCCACTCTCTGAAAGGTGCCTGCAAGCCCACAGATTTCCCCTGCTGGCTCTGTGCCTCTCCGACACCCCTGGAGCTCTCTGGCCCTCTGCTTTGGGGCGAGAACACAACCCTCTCCTCTCTGAGGTCTGTACACCCCTCCTCTGCTCCCCCCCAGCCAAGGGGGCTCAGGGCCCTCACCCTAAGAGCACACATAACCATCCTTGCCAGGGCAGTTGGCAGAAAGCAGATGAGAGTCAACGTGTCTCCCTGTTCAGAGGCCCAATCTCTCATCACCCCAGCCACTCTCTCCTCTCTCCCCAACCTGAGGAAATTGCATTTATTTACCACATCTTCTCCCAAATCTATAGGCTACGGCCTAAACTTCTGAAACTCAGAAACCAAGAGAAGACCCCTTTCCTCCAGAACGTTGCCTTCCCTGACATAAGTCTCACTGGCAAAAGGGGACACAGGAATCTGGTAGGAAAACAACAGCGACGAAATGATTCATAATTTGAAAATATTATTGCACCACCCCAAATCCCCCGGCTCACTGCGTATGTGTGAAGGTCTAGCCTTGTCCCTGGTGTGTACTGTTCCAGGCAGGCAGGATGACCAACCACCCTGGTGCCAGGAGCAGGAAAGTACCAGACAAACCTGGACACGGTGGTCACCCTGCAGTAAAGACCGGTTGCCTTCCCGTTCCAAGGACACTAAGCAACCCGGGGAGGCTGCTGCTCAGGCCTCAGAACCCAAACTGTTCAACAATGAGCAAGTGTCTCCAACAGAGGCTTTCTTTTATGGGACAACTGGCTACATTTCAGAGCACTCAGCAGCGCAGAGCAGACTCCAGAGGAACACCACCAGGGCGGCACCGAGGACTTTTATGACCAGGCCTATCGGGAGCTGAACTCACAGTCCTGTCCTCCCTGGGAGACTTCTCTAGGACTCGATTCCACATATATGCACATGGCTCTCCCCATCACAAAAAGGACACTTTGGCTTCAGTCCCATATTCGTGAAAATAAAAACACTGTAGTCGCCCCCACCTGGCCCTTCAGCGCTCCCACCCTGAGATGTGTTCTCATCAGCTTCCTTCTGATTCTGTAGCTGGTCTGTGGGGTGGAAAAACACTGTGGAGTGCCACAACCTGAAACCTAATATCTGGTAGGAAGGTACCATCTGGTGGATAGTTGGGAAACTGCTCATGTCCTGCATTTGAGCCCATGCAGCAGCATGCCAATGGAAATACTACTCTGAGACGGAAGGAGAGCTCTGCATTCAAATATGGGCTGAGCCCCTTAAATGCTGGACTCCACGTGCAGGCAGTTATTCTCAGAACCAATCAGAAGCATCCAGAAGAGTCTCTGTTTTCTGGCCTCCTCTGTCCAGTTCACCAAGAATTCAAACAGCTATTCGTTGTCTGTTCTCTTCCTCTCAAAGTACAGTTCTTGCTTCTCTTTATCACAGAAACTTATTGATGAGGGTTTTATCTTGAGAAATCTAGTCACATCTCATTCCATGAACATGTTCGCACAGCCAGTGACCCTTTGTGGGGTCCTCTCCCTGGCTTACCATGGCCCCTTCTGCTGAACCTCTGTCCTGGCCTTTATGCCCTTGCATCAGCCTGTCATTGGATGTGGGTCACGTGAGGAAGGCCTGGACCTTGAACAAGGAGGCTCTCTACAGCTGAAGGCTGTCTGCTAGGACAGTGAGATGGGTCTTTCCCTGAGGGAGACCCCAATCTGCAAAACCATGCTGGGCTCTTAAGTGATCTTTACCCACTAGCTAAGGTCTCCTTCCCACTAAGAGATGGCATCTTTCTTGTTCTCTGTTTTGTTTTTTGTTCTCTTCCTTCTTTACCTCATTCAATGAGCAATGGACATTTACCTAAAGTACACTGAACCACCCCCAAAAGATCAGGACCTCTGTGAGGAATACAGGGAAGTCATGAGTATCTGCCCCATTTCTACTCTTGTTCCTTTGCCCTTTCCCTTTGCTGTACCCTCTCTTCATTCCTTCCTTCTACAGTCATAGAGTTCTGATTTCTAGAAGGATAAGCAACAGGACAGACTGATTCATACTATGGAGTGAATGACTGCTAACCAACCATTCCTGTCCAATGTAATCTTCTCTATCCCTGCTGTGGTCCAAACATTCATCATAAGTGTATTTAGACACTCTTCTCTCTGCTGTCCCTTCTCCATTTCTTCTCTAGTCTACAGTATGGAGACTGTAGACTACTGAAGCCATATTGGTAATCTTAAACATCACTTTTGTCATGTAATCCCTCATTCAGTGCCACCTGACCTGACAATGCCCAGTCCAAGGACAAGGAGCACTGGACCAGGAGTCAGAGGCCTGAGGGGCCATGAGGAACTGAGAAATTAAGAGCACAAGCTCTGGAGCCCAACTGTGGCATGTGAGTCTCAGTTCTACCACTTACTGGCTGAACTTTGGGCAAGGTACTGGTACTCTTCTGCCTCAGTTTTCCCATGTGTGAGAATACCATTTCCGGGGTGAAAATAACATAACCTGCTATATTAGATTAGTTAACATACTTAAAGCACTTAGGATAGTGGCTGGCACACGTAAGTGCTCTATAATCTTAGCCAATAATAGCAGTTAGTACTATCATTAGTACTATTATTGGTACTCCTGGTCGTAGTACTATTAATCACAGGGTTCCCAACAACTGAGTGACCTTGATCTTGAACAAACCACTTCATCTCATGGAGAAGGGGCCTCAGTTTCCTCATCTTTAAATTGAGGGGACTGTCCAGTGTCCCTTCCAAAACCCCACAATTTTGTTTCTCCCACTGTCCGCATATCATCTAGGACATAGCCATCGACATGCATTATCATATTATTGTGTGGTGGCTATAATTTTCAGCTCAACCTTACATAAGCCTTTCTTCAGACTTCTGCCAGCCTAGAATTGTCCATGCACCTCTCCATGTGCTGTCCGTCTTCCTAAACACAGGACAGAATGTTGGTCTCTCTGATGTTTGTGTGTGCCTGTGGAATCTGGAATAGCTTCTATCTAGGTGTTCAGGAAGTGTTTATTGATCAAATTGATGCCGAGCACCAAATGGTTCTGGCCACTTTCCAGCGATCTGTCTTCCCTGCCTTTCCCCCTCTGGAATGGCTCCTCTAACAGAGGTCCTTTTTCAATTACCGGTTTAATTTGCCGCCATCTGTCATAGAGTATGTGTTCCCAGAGGCCTAGAGCACATCTTCCAGGTGATTAGTGCTGTGCCGCATCCAACTCCAGGCAGAGCGAGTTTACATGCAAGAAGCCCAGGATGGTGGTGGGAGGGAAGAAGGAAGGTGGGAGCTGGAAGGCAACATATGGTTAGGGCCTCCACTCCCTGAACTACCCTCACTCAGGGCGCACTGGTAGAATTTAGGAAATGATTTCTAAACATTTAGAAAAATGACTGTCCTTGAATACAGGAATCTTCCAGAAAGACGGCCTCCTACACTGTTTATTCTTTTGTATGTTGCTATGTATATCACCAACCATAAGTAGTTTGAGGTTAGGCCATGGTAAGAGAAGAAAATGACAGAACGTCTCAAGATCCACAGGTGTGAGAAGGGAGGTGGGAGGTGGGAGGTGCCCTTTATTTCTCGAGGGGTCAGTAATAAAGCTGTAGTATCTGATGAAGAAGCCACCACAATGTGAATGAGTGCGGCAGCTTTGGACCAGTGTCCTCCACCTAGAAGGTCAACAAATATATTTGCATATGTTTCAACCTGTGTATATTTGGACCTTTTACAGTAGCCATACTGAGAATACTTGCTAGAGGTTTCAAAAAATATAACATCCTTTTTAAGAGGTAGCCAGATTTCTGGCAACTTCAACCCTCCAGAACACAACCAGGATCCTGGCAATCAAGTAAAAAGCCACAGTGTCTCTGTCTTGCTGTACACTGGCGTGCACTCAAGGAGTTACAGAATCATCCTAGTCTGAGCAAACCGCATGCTCACAAGCATCGTATTCACTGTGAAGCCCATCCAATCTTCTGGGAGCTCCTTTTGTGCTGCAGATATAATTCTGAAAATGAATGCAAATAAGCAGTGCTTCTGAATTCAAAGTCGAGTATGTCCCAGGTTTGCCTTGCCAGCCTCCCAGCCAATGCTCATCTCACCTGTTTATGCGGTAGTTCCGTCCCTGATTAATCTGATCGGAGGACACATGGCCAGTATCTCTTGCTAATACATCATAGTTGGGTTCCTAACCTAGGGCTTGCTGCCATCTGCCACAATATGATAAGACATTACAGATTGTCTCCTGGGAGAGTGATCTCTACCATCTAGCCTGAGCAGTTGGAAAAGGCCTCCCCTATATGCACTGCTTTGAAATCCAACCTCCTGAACCCTAAAGGGGTCATTTTATAAACTTCAGAGTTTACATTCAGAGTAAATGGAACAGAAAAATCTCTTAAGGAGCATGTCATGCTGACAACAAGCGACTGCAGCGGGAATGCTCCATTCTCACCCAGGAAGGGCTCACCTATCATCTCCTCCTCCTCCAACAGAAGACGGACTCCTCTAATTCACTCATCCCTTGGCACTTTCCATCCTACTGTCTCTTACAACTCTTCTGGAAAACTGAGTCAGAAACACTCTCTCCTCAGTGAGCCCCCAGAGAAAAGCAGTCAATCACTCCTGTCTCCCCAGTCTCCGGCTGCACTCCATGCTCACCCAGCCTGTGACCGAGCGTTTCTATCTCTGGCACACAACCCTGTTTGGAGTCTCCAAACCCAGCAGATTCCTGCGGTGCGCTCCCGCACCACTCCTCCCCGGATCTCCACTTGTTGGGTCCCTGCTGGAAGAGCAGTGGCCCGACTGTGCCCCGGATCACAGTTTATGGCAATCCCGAGCTGAGAGCCCACTCCTCGGCTCCATCTTTGCAGCTGGCTTCCCCATTGAATCACAGACCTGTACCTCTGAAACAAATAATACATTATATGTTTAAAAAAAAAA
>NC_138371.1:88800114-88864689 GCF_054177405.1 Leptonychotes weddellii | reverse complement strand
GGAAATCGGAGGGGGAGAGGAACCATGAGACACTATGGACTCCAAGAAACAAACTGAGGGTTCTAGAGGGGATGGGGGTGGGGGGATGGGTTAGCCTGGTGATGGGTATTAAAGAGGGCACATATTGAATGGAGCACTGGGTGTTATACACAAACAATGAATCATGGATCACTACATCAAAAACTGATGATGTAATGTATGGTGATTAACATAACATAATAAAAGAAAAAAAAAACAAAAACAAAACTACTCTCTCCTGCCTCCTTTGCCCAGGCCATTTGCTCAATGCTTCCCAAGGACACAAACCTTGCAACCTGTCCTCCAGCCTTTCCTCCCATTCTCCTGCTACCCCTGAGCCCTTCTTTTACTCCTGTAAGTGCACATTTCTTAAAAAAAGCTATTTACAGTTACTGGCTGTGTCTCGGTACCCTCTTTTACTCCTCAGCTCCATGCAACCTACTTCAACTCCCATTTCTCTTCTGTAGTTGATCCCTCAAAAGCCAGCAGTAAGCTTCCAGTTGGGAAATTTAATGACCTGCCATTCTGTCTTCTTCTTGGTCAGCTCCCTGCAGCTTTGGCATTTCTGCCAGCTACTCCCCTATCCTTTGCTCTCCTAGTTCCCAAGACAATCCATACCCTGCTATTCTCATCCTGAGACTGTTGCCACCCCTCCTTGCCCCTTTGACTCTTCTTCTTCCTTGAGCCCTCTGCATGGCATTCTTCAAAGCTCTGTCCTTGCCTATTTATCTCCTTTAACTTTCCTTTTTCATGATTTCAACATTCACCTCCTATGTGTATAACTCTTGACCTCACCCTCAGTTCTGAAGATGCTACTGAGCTGGAGATCTCTAGTTTCACCTACCCAGTGGGCATTTCCAGTGTTACCTTCCATACCCCCCTCAAAATCAACAGGTACCAAACTAACTCATCATGTTCCATCCTAGACCTGGTCTACTCCTAGTTCTGCTATTGGCACCAACACTCATCCTTACTCCCAACCTGATCATGTCAGGCACCACCCAGGCTAAACTGCTCAGCCTTGTCCTTCCAGGCCTGGTGAGGTACCAACCTCCATGGGTGCCATCCTGCACCAGCTTTCTCTACCCTGTTTCCATGATCCACTCTAACTCAGGCCCTCATCACCTCTTCCCGGGATGACCATGGGGCAGGCTAATTTGTTGAGATATCAATTTGTGTGTTTTCATGTTGCCTTTCCCTCCTCTGTTCCATGAAGACAGTGAATACTTTGTGCATCCTTGCCTCTAGCAAAGTCCTTTCTGGCTTTTATTGGAGAAAACATACTTAATGCCTTTGAGAGTAACGAGGTGAAGGAGGAGACGCTTTTATGGAAAGAGGAAGAGAGAAGGGAAAGAAAAAAAAAAGTGAAATAGTATTCCACAATAAAAAAATACTAGGCAACAAAAACGAATGACTATTGTCATACACAACAATATGATGAGTCGCACAGATAAAGTGTTGAGGGAAAGAAGCTGGAGTAGGATTCTATTTATATGAAATTCTAGAACAGGCACACTAATCTATGGGGATAGAACTCAGAAGAGTAGCTACCTCAGCGTAGGAAGAGGACTGCTTGGAAAGGGGCAGGAAGGAACTTTCTGGAGTGAGAGAAATGTCCTGTACCTTCAATGGGATGTGGTTATATGGGTATTCCATTTATCCAAATGCTTCCAACTCAACACAGAAGGTCTATAAATTTCACTGAATTCAAAGTTTAAAAAGAGGTCGGAGATTGGGGGACGGTGATGGCAGCGGTACGATGGCAGAACCCGGAGAAGGAAACACCACTCAGAGACTGCCGTCTGGTGTCTTTAGGGAACCTGGACCTTGGGCTACAAGGGTCCCAGAATTCACAAAGCTTCGCACACTCTAAGCCATAGGAAGCCACCAGCCTTCATGGATGTCGGTGCGACCATGATGGGATGAAGGTCAGGGGTTCTTCCCAGGCCTACCGGGCATGTAGTAATCCTTCCAGATTCCAGAGCATTCTTGGGAAGGCAGGAGTGCCAAAGAATGGCTGATACTGAATTTCCTATCAGCCCAGCAGAATGAAACTGAAAACTAAACGTGAAAAAAATGAAAAAATGGCCATTTCTGGCACACCAGACTTGGTGGACTGAGGGTCAGACCTCCCACAAATGTAAAAACCTCTAATAAATCTCTCAATTCTTATCCACTCTGACAGTTTAGTCTCCCTAAATCACAATCGGGGTCATGTCTTCCTCTGGTTAAAATCTTCAATGACTCTATATTCCTTGGAGCAGGAAGGAAAAAAAGTCTATATCCCTTAGCCTGAAATTCAAGGGACTCCTTAATCTGTCTACCTTCCCAAACTCAGTAGCCAGGACTTCTCAGTAAGGAGAGAGCAAGAGGGACACTATAAACACTCACACCAGTCAGAAGAATTGTTTTATGCTGCCGTCCTCTTGCTGGGGGGGGGGGGGGGGGCACCCTCAAGACCACAGTTGTTCCACGCACCACTTGGCTAATGTTCAGAGCCAGTGAACACATCTTAGTACTTATGTAACCCAAATATAATTACAAGTGCAAATCTCTCAAAAACTGGGATTTGTTCCAGTCATGTTTTTACAAGAGCCACATGCAGGAAACCCTCATCCACATGTGAGCTTGGGGAGTGAGACAAACGCGGGCTTCGGGATGAGACAGACTGGGCTTGAATCCCTGCTCTGCTCTGAGTGCAGCAGACATGGTTGCACATGTATCTAACAACCAAGCACGCGGGCACATACACCCCTTCCAAACTGCCAGGTTTCAGTAAGTCACATTCCTCCGCTCGGTCTCCCACTAAGCCAGTCATTGAAATCCATCCCACTTAGGACAGACATACGTGGCAATTCTGATCACTGAGACATAAGGAGAGCTCTTCTGAGAAGCTTGCAGGAAATTTTCCTCTCTTAAAATTAAATGACCACCCAGGAAGAGAGGTCTCTTCTGCTGCTGGATTTGATTATGTCTGGATGTGAAGCCCGAAACAGCAACATCATCTGTCAACCACAGGAGGAGACACCCTGAGGACAGAGTCTCTCCACCAAGAAGGGCACAGCAGAAAGATGGGGGGAAATGCTAGGGGTACAGGTATTGGTATCGGTAGATCAAGGACACAGTCCCCATTTCAGGCTCTGAGAGGCAGAGATTTCCGTTTCTCCACCAGTCCCCTACATAAAGGGCAAGGCCCAGGGTGAAGGCACTTGACTAAATTGAAGCTGTGCTTTCAATGTTGCTACATTCCAATCTATTAATGTCTTCAGTGATTTTCCTGAGCTATTTTTAATTGATGGTTTAGTTCACTCTTCTTCAACTGAAGTGGTGGATGAACAAAAGTAAATTCGCAAAGGTTTGAAAAACAAATCAGGTTGAGGTGAGGAATTGTGCATTTACTTCTGCACATTTTCAACTGCAAATGACATTGTTATTTCCTTAGAGTGGAATCTGACAGCTGATCACCTCTTTGAGTTCCTGTGCATCTATTTTATCTCTAATGATACTGCTAACAGGGGACTTATTTGCACTTACCACACATTATGACAAACACATCTATCCATTGACATTTAGGTGCCTGCAGACAAATGGAGCTATAAAAAGCTTCAATTGCTCAGTGCCTCATTGCCTAAGCGTAATTTGTATATTATAAGGTAGAGGTGGAATTGTGATGAAGATACCACAATCTGCTGGTTTCAAACTTAGGTAAAGTATCAAAGAAATAGCTAAGACACAAAACTTCCTTGATTCAATGTGGAAAGTATTTATTGAACATCTACTGCACAACACCAGCCAAGACATTGAAAAAAACTCAGGTGAAATTTTAAGCAGGCAGACTCTACCGTCCAAGAAGAGATGCTACTTTTGTGGAAGTAAAGTATCTACATATAAAATCATAAAAGTGAAAAAAACTCGACACAGGACGGTATGTAATGTACATCTTATGTAAATACATTACACATACACATATATTTAATGCTAGATTGAGAATTGTCAAAATGAAAAAAAATTTAAAAAAATGTAATTGTCAAAAAGGAGAAAGTTTACATGGTCTCAAATCTGTAATACCAAACTGTTAAAGAGTGACACCTAATAAATCATTAATGCAACTGCCTTCTTGAAGTGTTCCTGAACACTCAGTCAAAATCAGTTTCTGGATCCTACTGTGCTTTGCACTTTTAATGCACTTCTGTCCTAGCCCATCAGCCTAAGACCTCAGGAGCAAATCAATAGTCTGACAAAGTCGTTTACTGACCCATTACTATGAAGGACACAGCACATGGAGGAAAGGTGGAAATTACAAGATTTGGGGTTGGGCATTTAAACAAAAATTTAAATAAATTAATATGGCGATATGCTCAGAGCAAAGCAGGACTGAACGTAGAGGGCTGGACATCAAATCTGGACTGCAAAGTGGAACGAGGGGCCCATATCCTTGGAAACTAAAGTTTAGATGTGGAGTGCTGTGTCCCAAAACCCCTTATCTGAAGCTCTGCACCTTGTTTGGAAACCGAGGCAACTTCTCTGGATCAAAGTAAATTATGTAAAAGTGGGATATTTCATTCTTACCCATGTCATTTCAAATAGCAAAATTTCTGATAGTTTGATTTTAGAGAACAAAGTTCCTCTGAGTGAGAAAGCAGTAGACACTGGAAGGGAGTTGTTATGACAGGTTACAGCTGCAGCATGTCCTTGGGAAAAATATTTTTTCCTGTTAACTACAGCTGGTGTTATCTGTATCTGATGCAGGGCAAGGCAGATTTATATTTTCTTAGTCTGAGCTAATTTTTACTTTCTCACCTCATGACAACTCAAAACACAATGCCCTGCATTTTGGTTAGTAATGTTCAGAGCTGTCTCCAAACTAGACTACAAATACAAAGTGCTGTATCCCCATCAAGATCTAGCAGTTGTCTCCGATGTGGTGGGTGCTCATAAATATCCTCTGGATTTAACCTGATTACCAAGAAATAGCAATATTTCAACTTCATCAATGGCGGCATATCAGGCCCAAGCAAAACTAAGATCAGGCGACATCAAGTGGCAGGTTAGGAAGCTCTTCTAACAACAGAAAGACCTCCCACTTGCAAAACTGAAGGCAGGCCATTCTTCCTCAGCTGGAATAAACATCTAACAGGATTTCAACAGGAATCCATTCAGCAAAGTTGCACCTACAAAGGGAACTTGCAAAAGAAGCAAGCAGCTAGGCACACGGGTTAGCCTTCTTCTACAAGAGCAGTATACTTTCAAATCTGCATCATTCAGATTTTGCTCTTATGAATGGTGACAATAATCAGCACTTTCTATCTTATCCTGCCCTAGGCATACATAATTGCTTAAAAAGGCATAGCCTGTCAAGTTTTTATTTGTTCAAGTAATGTCTGTTCGATCATCTCAGTTCAAATATGTCATCATTAAACAATCACACCCATTATAGAGAATATAATGAAACCATTTGGAGTGGAAAACTGTTCTTAACCCCGAAGTACCCCTTAAGTAAAGGGCTTTTGTGTCAGAGGAACGCTTTCCACTTCCTCTCATCATGAAATGTTAACACACTTCAAGTTGTTTGTAAACTGGCCTGGTGGGTGAAAACCAGAGAGCAACCAGTACAAAAAGCTGTTGTTCACAAGACCTAAAGAAATGACACTAGACTCTTTCTACTCATTGAATAACTCTAGGGTAAACTTACAAGGATTTGGTGAACGCCAGAATTCCCATCTCATAATGCAGTTCTGCTTTGCACCAAATTGCAAGCAAGAGTTCACGTCAACATTGAGATTACCAAATGAAAACCATTCTTAAAGAACATTCCTTACCAAGCGTTCTTCCACGTCCTGATGATCAGCCACATCTGGGACAACGGGCATTCATCTCAGGGCACATAAGACACACGTTCAGAGGCAGCAGTGATGACAAATGTCAGCAATGCCTCTCCCTAAAAAAGACTGCTTTGTTTTCATTCAACATGTGGAGCCCCCTTTTGAGATAAGGAGCAACATGACATGTGTTATTACTATAGCTGTGTCTTCGAGCCAGAGGTCTCCCACCTGGTGTAATCTGAAAGTTCCCTCACTGCAAAGTAACTCAAGGCCACCTAAAATTTAACTTATGCAAAGTCAAAACAATACATGGGACATTTATTTCATTTTTCAAAACATTTGTATTTAGCTTCAGGGAGCTTTGATCTCAATCTGAATCACCATCCCCCAAACTCAAATAGCCATGGGACAGAGGTGGGGGGAGATTCTTTGAAGAGTGAGCTTTGGCTTGTGCTGAGTTCATTTTGAGGTTTATGAGGATGCTCTAGAAGAACATAGCAGCACACAGAGAAGAGAAAAATGCTTGTTTGATTAAGTAGAACCAGTTTATTTACTACTTCCGCTAAAATGCCCCACATCCACTTAACCTTTAATCACTTCCTTCTGCTATTGTTATGTTGCTCACTTTTGAGACCATAATGGGCCCAAGCAGGAAAGCTTCTTGGGAATGGGCCATTATCTACCCAAGAACACAAGCAACCCAGACGACACAATTATTAGGTCACAGAACACCATAAAGTCTGTTTTTGTTACAACTGTTAAGACGTTCATCGGTTAGGAAAAAAAGTTGGGATTTTCTATGGGAAATCACTAACCAATAAATTATTAGACTATAGAACAGAGGAGGGGATATCCGGACTTAATATATTCTGGAATTTACCACCAAAATCACAATCCTCTCCCATCCCAAAGTTCAAGTATCTTAGGACCAGGCTGCCTATGGTTAGTTCTATGCTAAAACAGTAAGAACTAGCTAAACCAATCATGTAAAACAAACTACTCATGGAGTTCTACATCACATGTTGCAAAACAATAATAGTTTTTGAACTTTGTTTCCAGAAAAGAACCTTCATTTACACTACATATATTAATAGGAAAATGTGCGACATTAAGCTGATGGTTGCCTGATATCTGCATGATGAATAAAGGCAATTATCATGTCCATGTACCTTAATAGTTAGGGAAGGAAATCTGTCTTCCATTTCTTTGTTGACTCTGCAATCAAACTTTACATCTTTTCAATGATCCTTATCACTAAAGAGAAATTGTACAAAATTATAAAGAAACGTGGAGAATACTAGGAAGTACTATTAAAAACTGAACTTTAAGCATGGAAAAAAGCTTAAAATATTACCCAAACCCTTACCTTTTCTGGCTTTCCTTAAAACAAGAATATAAATGATGATGGTTCTCAGATTGAAGTTTTAATATATTTTGCTGTGGCCTGAACATTCTTTTAAAGTTCCAGGAGGCAAAAACATGTCTGTTTTGCCTATTATATCCCCACACACCTTGAAAAGTGTTGAGCATATAAAACGTTCCAAACTGATCCTGCTGAATAAATTCCACTGAATTACTGTCACAGCCTAAGGAACATCTTTGTTTTTACTGAAATCATGGGTATGTTGCTGAAAATGGCACACTTTAAATGGAAACATGAAATGTGTTATTTCCATAACTTAGATCCAACTTGCTTTTTGACAGCAGCAAATTTAATTGGAATATATTCATTCACAGATGAGGGGAGAAAAAGAGACATCTAGTGGATGGACTGAAAGATTCAAAACTCAAAAGCCACATCTGCCTCTCCTTTCCTCTCTTGCTAAATGTCTCTGAAAAAACCACTGTCTTCTTTGTGAAAGAGGTCAAAGACAAGTAGTTACTTCAATTTCAAGACTACTACTAGAATGCTAATGCCTGAATGAAAATTCTTCTACCTGGGAGTTTAAGAAGTCACTTCCTTGGGGCGGGGTGGGGGTGGGGGGGGAGCAGTTACTTAAAGCCATTTCAGTCATGCTTCAAGTGCCCTAAAGAATAATGCCCACAAAGTTGCAACTTTCTGTTTTATGAAAGTGAAGAAAAAATATAGGTAGAAAAATTTAGTACTGTTCAAATCAAATAACCCTTCTTTTGAGATGTATTAGAGGCAGGTGAATCCACACACATACAACTCAAATGTAATCCGAATATGAGTTCATTAGCAGATCATTCATCTTGAGTTTATTAAAACATACATTCGTATAAGGGTTGAAACACTTTTTCAATGGACCATCTTGAAAGGGATGAATTTTTAAAAGACAGCTATAAATGGATATGTAAATAGTATTGTAATTCGTACCAAACGTGATTTTTTTTTTTTTTTAGAGAGGGAGAGAGAATCCCAAGCAGGCTCCTCTGCCCAGTGTGGAGCCTGATGTGTGGCTCCATCCCACAACCCTGAGATCATAACCCAAGCCAAAATCAAGAGTCAGATGTTCAACCAACTAAGCCACCCAGGTGCCCCAAACATGTGATCTATTTTAAAAATAGATTATCACCCTACTTATATCATAAGTATTCTTAATTACTATCAAAACAGTGATAGGATCAGAAACACCATTTTCACAAGTGCTTTTTATCCAGAACTTTATTCAACAAATATTTGAGCACTTGCCACATGCCAAGAATTGTATTTCCTAACATTATCACAAAGTTCACTTTTATCTGTAGCCTAAAGATGCTCTCCCAGTCTCTAAAACCAGTTCAGGTACTTTCTAATTCATAAAAATCCAGTTATGTCACTGACAAGTTTAAGTTTCAGTAGGAGATCTGCTAATAGGTACATAAATCTAGCTAATTTGGAGAGACATGGCCAAAATGTGCAAGAGCTCAAATATACTACTTGGCCTAGATCACAACAGTTCAATGTTTCAAAGGCTGTTCTGTATACAGAGCGGTCTCTTTTTTCTTTCTCTTTTTTTAAAGAGATCATTTCCTCATAACATCCAATTCAGTCTCCAACAGACTTGCTGAGTTTTAGGCTCTTGCTATTAGCTCAGCACTTTAACCTGCTAACTATGGGCATCACGCATGATTTGGTAGACATATTGAAGGTCATTTAATACCTCCCTCTCATCAGCAGCATCTACAACAATAATGGTATCAGCTCTCCCAACTCAATGGGTCATTGCCAAGTAAATTTTGAGAAAACTATTTAATAAGCCATATGCTATTCAGTATAAATAAAACATTAAAAAAATCATTACCGAGTCTTATTCTGCCCCTAACTACTTATATGTCCTTTGCCAAGTCACTTATAATATCGGTGTGTTCCCTCATCTGTACAATATGATTAGGACTATACCAAACTGAAAATTCCATATTACTGATGTCAGTTGTTTGCATGAGTGGTCTCAACCTTAACTGCATCCATTTTTAAGTTTTTCAGTCCATGCGTGAGGACAGCAGACATCCCCAATGCAACCCGCCACCATTTCCAACTTGCTTACAGTCATAACACACTCACCCCTGCCCACAGTCACTAACTGTTACTCAGGCTGCTTCTTCCATACCTAAAATATCTTCTCTACCTACTCTCCACCTACCAAATTCTTACTCACCATTCAATGTCTTGGGAAAGAGAAATCAGTCTATTCTAATAGAACTGCTCTGTACTTTGGTCATCTCAAAAAGGTACAAGAGATCTCTAAGCATTACTGCACCAAAGCACAAGTCTCATATTTTCTTACTGCACAACCCTCTGAACAGTAAATTCTTAATTTGTTTGCAGAAGATACTGTGTACTCCTAATAAGAGAAAGAATGTACTCTCAATCCCAATATCAACTTTCTAATAAGCCTCCAAGAAAGAGGAACAATCTACCATACCAATAATTCTCATTCATTGAAAATGGAGGAAATTTGGGGGCACCTGGGTGGCTCAGTTGGTTAAGCGTCTGCTTTCGGCTCAGGTCATGATCTTGGGATCCTGGGATAGAGCTCCGCATCAGGTTCCCTGCTCAGTGGGGAGCCTGCTTCTCCCTCTCCCTTTGCCCCTTCCCCTTCTCATGCTCTCTCAAATAAAGAAAAAAGAAAAGAAAATGGTGGAAGTTTTGATTTAAGTCATTATCTCTAAATTATCTCAAAATGGGATTTGGATAAGAGAGAATCAAAACTGGTCCACAAAAAAGCAAAGCTAGAAATTAGTAGAGTTTCTACTATTGTTGTTGAATGGTACCAAATATTTTAAAGCATTTCAGTTAGCATTGTACAATGCTCAGCTTTAGAGTGCACAATCATTTATACTACAAAGACTTAAAAACTACCAAAACCTAAAGAACTACTGAAGGCCCACTTCAGAAAATTTATGATCACTTAATAATCCTTCACTGTTTTATACAGAATATCACTGTTTTATTTAAGATAAAAACTAGAGGAACAGAAAAATGTAGTAATTCAGTTTTACTTCCTCGATAAATATGGGTATTTTTTGATACCAAAAACTATATACACAAATTACTCAAAGTTTTAATTTCACAATGAAAGATGGATTTTATTCACTCATCCATTCATCTATCAAACACATTTACTGAACCACTACTATGTGCCAGGTAATATGTAAGGCACTAGAAATACCAAATGAATAAGAATGATCCCTACTATGAAATTACTTTCTTCAACTATCGTTGGATTTAACATTTCTCATTGTTTTAAGAATGTCAGGAACACATAAAAGACTAATTTTAAACAAGAGCCACACATTGTAACTTTTATCGTACTTAGCCGAGTTTTTTTCCCTCAAAACCACCACCACAACCAACATCATCTTTATGAAGAAAAATCCTAGGCTTATTAAGACATCTCTGAAATCTCACTCCTCTGTGTATTTACCACTACACTAGCTCAGGACAGAAAGTTTTATTCATCATCAGACAGTGACTGAAACACAGTATGTGGTTAAGAAATGCCTCTGGAACTGGAGGCCCAAAACCTGATGCAGTACATGGGTAGTATAAATGAGTTGTAGTGTTTGAATAAATGTGAAACCATTTTGATTCAGCACCTTAGTTTTAATGTAATGTATAAAAGTCACCAAAAGTGATAGAATGCTGAAAAACAGTAAAGATCAATCATTTGTTAAATCAAAATAACACAATTTTTTTCTAATTTTTAATTTTCTCAGTTTTTTCTTTCAGTTGCCATTTTTGCTAAATCATTCATTTGTATTTTTGTACCCTTTTTTTACTGCTGCTGCATTCACTTGGAGCAAGATTAATACAATTCTGAAATCAAATAGGTGTTATTTAATTCAGCTCCCAAGTTCCAAGTGCCATCAGTTAAACTGGGTTATGGCATAGAAAGTACCAGAGACAACCAGATTTTAATTTATTTTTGTTAAGATTCTATCAAGACCAAGCACATTATCATGAAAGTGCTGGTATGCTGATAAACAAATACTATGGAAGAGGAATGAACAGTATTGAGGAATCATCAACGAAGAGTAGCAGAAATCCTTTCAAGTCTCCAGACCCTCCTACAGATTTAAAAATTCTTAAGATCAGCTTAGATGTGATATGGGCCTAACTATAAAAACCAAGTACTTATTTTTAGGATTTGGTGTAAAAGTTCCCCATAACTTCTTGCTGACAAATCTGCCCATGGCCAAGAGTATAGGCTACATGCTATCACACTGAAATACGCTCTAGGGCACAGAGTAGGAGGTTTCACTCAGAGTTTTAAGTATGTTCGTTTCTGTGTACTTTAGGTAATATATTTAGTGACATTAACCTAAGTTGGGAATCTAGGTGCTAACAGCTACAGAGACTGCAGAAGGCTATTGGAGGTACTCAGGCATGGTGATATGAACCAGATAAAGGAGTAGAAGGTCACAGGAGTCAAAGCTGAGCTGGTAAGAAAAGCAGAAATACACTGGACTTTATCACGGACTGATTAGTCCAGTATTTAGAGGAGCAACAACACACTTTACAATAGCACAAATACCCTTTGACACTACAAATAATTTCATCAACAATGTTACAAAGTACCCTGGTACCACCATTATGGTTATCTGAATGAAGAAAGTTTCTATTTCTGTAGATATATTCTCTAGGACCTCTCTGGAGAAAGTAAATAAATAATATAATAGCCTATTATCCCTATACTTCATATTATTATTTCTGAAGATATTCCTACAAATAACTGCAGGAACAGTTATTTCAACTTGTTCAAGTAGCTTTGAAAGCAAACCAAAAAATTATATTGGTGGACCTGAACAGATAACTGCTGTATGTTTTATCAAAAAGGAAGGCAGACCGGAAGAAGGTCTATGCCATTTACTAAGGGGTAAAGATTAAGTTGTGAAAACCAGCTTACTGAAGAGTAGGCAAGTTCGAGAAACATCATCTACTTTATTTCTGTCCGTTAATATTTCCCAATTGATCAAAGCCCTGCCTATTAAAATGGAGACATCAGAAAACATCTTAACTATCACAAATGAATCAATTCTCACAAATCATAAAAACTGCATTGTTAATCCATACAATCCATATAACACCACCTTCTATGTAAACTAAATTAAGGTCCAGAAAGTTCAAAGAATTTGTCTAAGATTATACAAATTTATCTTCCATGTTTTAACAACAACAACAAAATTAAAGTTGAAGGAGTTCTAACATCAATTTGTAGAACCAGAATAAAAATTTCAATCACTGGTCTCAGTTTGGTGTTTTTCCAATGTACCATGCTCATGTAGCTTGACATCGAATCAGTGCTGCAGATTTGAATTCATCTTGGCCAGCATCTATACATATACAACCAAAGGTGCTGTAAGTTGAAAAACGATATACAGTGATAGGAAAGATGTGAAGAAATAAGAGCACTGTTTCTATCATATTATAGCTAAGTCCTATAAAGGCAGAGGAAAAGGGTTATCAAGAAATATATAGGAAACGTTTGAGTCTTCTTGTTTCCCTAAATACATGTAAGTTTAAAGGAAAATTTTTGACCTTCACATTTTTATATCAGTTAACATCTTTAAAAAGTATGCATGAGATTGTAATCTGTGGCTCTGTAAACATGTCTTTTGAGCTTACTCATTTACTATTCAATAATACTAGGTGGAAAAGACATATTTAAGGCAATGCTAATAATACTTTATTGGACCAAGAGGATGAAATCTTTAATGCTTATCCATTTAGTTCTGTATCAAAAGATCTTTGAAAAAGCAGAATGAAGAACAGTATATGTAGCAAACTCCAATTCGTGTTAAAATAAGGGAGCTATACTTCTTTCTGTATTCACAGAAAATTACAAGGACACAAGGACATTTCTAACTGTAATGGGAAAATAAGAAAAGACAGAGTGAAAAGGAAACCTACTTTCACTACTCTTTGGTACTGTTTGAATAGTTTTGTTTGTTTGTTTTTTTTTAACATGTTCATGAACTACTTTTTTAAGTGAGGGGGAAAAAAAAAAGATCTTTGATTCTGATACTACCACTACCAGAGGACATACACTTTGCTCTTTACTCCCATACTCAAAGTTTCACAGAAATGATTAATACAATTTTAAGTATCCTGCTTCATTCTAAATGAAATCTAAAGTTTACTCCTCAATTCTATCTTTATATTAAATACAAACAACAAAGACCCTTCCATTGTTCTTTAACTTTTAGATAGACATATACTAATTCTATGTGCATTTTCATGGATAATGAAGTTCAAGTGTTCACTGGCATTAATGCTGAAGTTCTAAAAAGCCTAAAAAACATCTTCTATTTTTATTCTTCTATAAATATAACTGGTAAAATTTCAAGTTCACAGATATTTTCTACCATACACATTATAGAGATTTCAATGAATTCCACTATTCCAACAGAAACAGAAATCATATAAAATACATACACACAAAGTAGAATGACACTGCTTCTAAAAAAAAAAAAAAAACATTAGAAAAGGTAATTCAGTTTTAATTTATTTTCATCACTTTTTCTTCATGGTCCAGATATTTTAAAATGCAAAGAAAATTAACTTTCCATGATATGTCAGGGACTGGCACTAAAAAAATTTTCAGACTGCAAATGAGTTATACAAATGAAAATATCAAATGGAGATCCAGTTATCAAAATGAAAGCACTCAATGTATTAAAATTTCACAATTATTTGTTTAGAGCACATAAAAAAGTGAGCTTGCTAACCAACTGTTGTGATTTTAAAGAACTATTGCAGAGGTTTGAAGAAAATAGATTAGTTAACTTATAAAGAGATTAAAGAGCTTGAAACAAGTATTAAAAAGAAATTTGTGCCTTTATTAGAATGGTGTTAGGCTTTAAATATACCAATTTTGGTAATCAAATTATTTATTTTTAATAAGAAATGACACTACAGAACTGCAGTACTGGTCCAACAGTCTTATCTTTACTTTTTCTTTAAAGCAAGAAACAGGATTCGAGTAATCAGAAAGCACTAGTGGGCATCAGTTAATCCAAGATACTAGCTTCTTAGTTCCAAAAGCACTTGCAAAGAAAACCACTGTGGGGTACAAGGGGGTGGAAGCCATTTGTAATAACTGGAATCCCATGAGTGTGTGTGTACGCCAAGTCTCATGAGGCTTTTTTTTTTCTTAATTTATCCTTTACTTGGTCACTTGTTTTTCCTCAAATACTAGTTTTTCTTTGACTTTTTTCCTCAAAGTATAAAAAGTATGAAATATAAACAAGCTCTTGCATTGCACACTTAGAAGTGTACAACTCAAGCATTATAGAGCTATCTACATACCGATAAATCCCATCAAATCTTGGATAATTCAATAATATACAAAATATCAGGGCACAGAAAGAACTAAAACCCACTTCTTTTTGTTACACATAAGATTCAAATATCCAGTCTAAAGAAAAACACTTAATCATTTTGGCTCTCCTCTACATTCTCATGTTGATATACTTATTAAAATATTCCTGTATAATTATGTTTGGTCTTCTTACTTCAAGTCAGGTTTAAAACCTCAAAACCAGCCATCCAGACAAAACAGGTAATCAGAAAGATTATTTCTTCCCCACCTCCCTAACCCCAATAATTATGAAATCAATTTTACGACATGACTCCAAACACTGGATTGTGACGACAAATGCTAGGTCCAATTTCTTCATAATCCTTTTTGGTGTGGCATACTTGGTAGAACTCAGGCTGAAAATAAAAACATGCATTTTTACAAAGGTCAAAAATGTACCACCCTCTCAGTATGCTTTAAAATAGATTTGTTAAATCTAAAATGTTTATTATTAGTCCATCTCGATATTTGAATGAAGCTTAAAAATTCTAGAAACCGTGACTTAAAATCAGCTATAAATCTTTATCAGAAATGAAGAGTAGGATTTAACACATGTCCTAACACATATCCCCCTACCTCAGCATGATTCTGAAAGTCTGAGGACTGGAAGACTGATTCTCAAAAGCTCAGACTATTCTGATAAGATTTCCCCACATTGTACAATAAATCAGTACTCTAAAAAAGCAGCATTAATCTAAAATATAAATAAAGGGCACCTGAGCAGTGCAGTCGGTTAAGTGTCCGACTCTTTAAGCTCAGGTCAATGATCTCAGGGTCATGGGATCAAGCCCTCGTTGGGCTCCCTGCTGAGCGCTGGGGAGTCTGCTTCAGATTCTCTCTCCCTCTCCCTCTGCTCCCCCACCCCCAACATTCACTCTCTTTCTCACTCTCTAAAATAAATAAAATTTTTAAAATAAAACAAAATATAAACTCCTCTTAGTCATATACAAAAACTTCTAGATTAACTTGCTTTCCTCACTAAAGGTCTGGTATAGACAGAGGCTCTCTCTCTGTTAACTTCTTCAAAGGGCAAACTTACAAACTCACCAGATTATTATATGGCACAAACAGAAGATAACTAAAATTAAGGAAGAAAGTAACTTTTACCTCTTATTTTTAAATGGTTTTAAAAATCCAAGTTTATGTAATTTTCAATAATTCAGATAAAAGCTTCTTCATTTTATTTAATATTATGTGTACTACAGGATAAAGCACTGATATTTAATAGGCTAATGATGCTAAATTACCTTTTAAAGAGGTTTTAAGATGTTTTGGTTTGGGGAAAGGGCCCTTAGAATAATTCCCTCTACTAACTTTTGAACATCATACTTCCTATGCAGTGATCTTAGTGTTTTTAAATATTTGCACAGAAAAAACAATGAACCTTCTAATATCTGTATCATCACAAGATTAAAAGAACTTTCCCTACAGATGAATTTTAAAACTAAATTTTCACTCTAAAAAACAAGCAAAAAATAAAATCCAAATAACTTCTACTTTTTAAAATACTATGTACATATATATGTAACCAATTTTAAAACTTCCTCATGTAATATACAGATATATTGCAGATAAATTTAAAGAAATTTCCCTTGTTATTCTATATTGTATATGTATTGGCTATTTCTTCTAACTGGAAAAAAAAAATCAAATTTTAAATGTAAGCTTTATCTCACCGTGGAAGCCAGCATGGATCCTCCAAACCAAACTGCATATCGCTGCATGTGGTGTGTAATGACTTGTACATCAATAGGTTTTGGCTAAAAATGACACAGTAAGAGCAGTTCAACAGTAAATTCAAATAATTTCTGTATCATTTAATTTTTAATGTATATACACAAAACTGTATATTCAAAAGTAAATAAAACTTTAAAAGAGGCAGGATGCACATAAAGCAAAACAGAATACAACAGAAACAAATTAAGCTAATTTTATTTAAAAAAAAACAAAAACAGTAACAACCACACTGAAGTGGGGAAAGGGACTAACCCAAGTAATTTATGAACACAGTATTATGACTAGCCCTCTGTCTTAAGATAAAAACTAAGTAGGGGGCCTGGGTGGCGCAGTGGGTTAAGCCTCTGACTCTTGGGTTTCAGCTCAGGTCATGATCTCAGGGTCAAGAGACTGCTTAGGACTCTCCCTCCCTCTCCTTATCTTTTTTAAAAAAGATAAAAACTAAGTAAATATTGAACTCCAGTTAGTATACTTCTCACTGTGGATTAACAATTCTGAAAGCACTATAATAAGTATTCCAGTTCGAGCAAAAACATCAATACACTGTAGATAATGGAAGCCAAGTTTCTCACTGTCAGAGAACTGCATTACAAACATGAAAAAGTGGAAGGCTACAATGAACTTCTGGTATTCTGGAGCTAGTAGTATCACTATGAATTAAGAGTTCTTAATTTATATAAATACAAAACTGGATACAGATGTGTGTGTATATACATGCACACAAGTACATCCTAGTTCTGACTCCCAAGAAGGCCCGAGGCAGTGACCCTCAGTAACAATGAATATACCTAGTGTCCAAAATTTGGTTCCTTTTTTTTTTTTCTTAAAGATCTTATTTGTCAGAGAGAGAGAGAGCACACACAAGCACGGGGAGTGGCAGGCAGAGGGAGAAGCAGGCTCCCTACTAAGCAAGGAGCCTGATACAAGACTTGATCCCAGGACCCCGAGGATCATGACCTGAGCCGAAGGCAGACACTTAACTGACTGAGCCACCCATCCCCAAAATTTGGTTCCTTAATAGCATTTTCCACTAAAAGGAACAAGGGTGTCTCAGGAAAAAAAAAAAAAGGTTGATTCTAATATTGAAGAACAGAAAGTACAAGATGAATCTGAATTATTTTGCTGGGTCAAAGAGTAGCAAAAAGCCTAAAGAATACTAGGGCCACATCAAAAGGACAAAAAGCCACCTTTAATGGCTCCCACTGGCCAAATCTGAAAAAAATTTGAGCATCAAAATTAAAGATATTAATAGTATTAATGATAGGTTATTTTATCACAATGATATTGATGATATAGTCTAAAGAATAATATGAAAAATCAGGTTTTTATAGAGGTATTACTGAATGAATGAGAAAGAAAAATTCTTCCTTACAGTAAAATGAGACTAAAAACCATAGAAGGAATGATGGAATTTACAAAATACCAGCTGGCAACTACCACACAGTGGTAACTATTTTAGGAAAGAAAAATGGATGTTAAAACCAGTGGTTCAAGGTTTGATAAGAAACAGGATAGTCTGAAAGTATCTTCCCATAGGATTCTTATTACACATAAAGAAAAAATAATAACTTTATAGAGAAACCCAGCAGACACAACTTTAACCAACTGATCAAAATTAACATCTGGGACAAATTATACCATGTGTCTAGTGATACAATCCACTAAAAAAGGATACAACATCATTTCTGTGGTATTACTGCCAAAAGTACATAATCTGAACCTAACTAATCACGAGGAAGTATCAGACAATCCCAAACTGAGAAACATTCTGTAAAATAAATGGTCTGTATCTTCAAAAGCAATAAGGTTAAATAAGAATGACAAAAAAGGGGCACCTGGGTGGCTCAGTCAGTGTGGAGTCTGCTTCAGATTCTTTCTCCCTCTCCCTCCCCCTCTAACCCTCTCCACTCAAGAGCACTTGCGTGCACTCTCTTGCTCACTCTCTCTCCAAAATGAATAAACTCTTAAAAAAAAAAAAAAAAAAATACAAAAAAAAGACTGAGTACTTGCTCCAGATTAAAGGGACATAATAACTAATTCAAACATGTGGTCCTAGACTGGATTCTAGACCAGTATTTTTTTTCTCCCTTTTGCCATAAAGGACAATAATGAAAGTGGTGAAACCTGAATCAGGTCTATAACTAGATTTTTTATTGTATCAAGATTAGTTTTGTGATTTTGACAACTGCAATGTCCTGTTCTGGGACATACGCACTAAAATATTTAGGGGTGATGGGACATTATATTTCCAACTCACTCTCAAATAGTTCAGAGAAAAATATTTGCATGTGTGTATATTTGCATAGGTACGTATCTTTATAGATAGAGAATAAAGCAAATATAAAATGCTAACATTTGGAGAATCTAGGTGAACGATATAAAGGAATTCCTTTAGGTTTTGTATCTTTTCTGTAAGTACGAAATTATTTCAAAATAAAAAGTTTAAAAATATTTACATGTCATAAAAAATGGCTTATTTTTTTGTTAAGAAAAGCTATTTAGTTGCCATTAAAAATTACAGATTGAAAGGCAATAAAGCCAGATTTAGATACAGATATATTAAAATGATATGAAAATCAGTAAGAATATCAAGTAAAATAAAAAGGGAGGCAGAGTCCTCCAGTAAACTGGATTTCTCCTGTATCATTAATGTCAGTACAGTACTGATATCACGGAGGGAAAAAAAAATTCCTCATTTCTTGTTTTTTAAATGTACAAGCCTAAAAATGTTAAATTTTCACTTTATTAAAATATTACACTCAAAAACAGCATGTTTCATTTTGTATGTCTATAATGAGTCCATCCACAAACTAAACAACTACTTAAACACACTTTTTTACTGCTCCCCAAGAGATAAATTTAAGATAATCAAAATTTAGGGGCTGAAAACAGTCAGTGGTCATGCAATTTCTAAAGCAGCAGCAAACCCTAGAGGATTGTATTTTACTTTTAAGTAATTTTGAACGACTAGTAGTCTCAGATGAAGCCCTAATTCTTGATAATTTTCCAAGCTGAATAAAACGTGTTTTTATTAAGCAATGTATCCTCTAAATCAATGTTTTGCTTCAATATTCTACATTGAACAAGGATGAAACATAATATTTACTGAAAAACTGTCTCATAAATATAGAAAGCAGATATCTGAGAATTTAAAATTAATTTTGATTTTGACAGCAAACCCAAAGTCCAGGACATGTAAAAGAAAGTTATTTCTGCTAAACCACCAATTCGATTTCACACTATGAGGCTGCTGTGGGGGACGCTAGAATGAGTCTGTGCAAGCAGGCTTGACCCCACAACATCAGCTTCTCTCTCAACTCGGCTATGTTGTACTGCTATAGTACTATTTAAAATTGTGTGGATCCTTAAGGAATATTATCCCTAGAGTATGCAAGGAATTCTTCTCTATATACGTTATCTGTGAGAGACATATGAAATAATGTCACTCACACAGACTAAGAATATTTTCCAGAAATGTTGGTAATATCCTAGAGGAATCAAATGACCAAGAATATCATAAATATGATATTTTTGAATGATTCCATATATGTAAATCCTTTAAAAACGTATGTTTTTCTGAATACATGCATAGTTAAAAACATGAACTGGATATACCTAAATTCATGACAGCAACTACCCTCAGGAGGAAAAAGAACGAATTGAAACCAAAGAGAGAAAGGAAAAGGTCTGAGGAAGGTAAGGTACTCTTTTTGTTAGTATTTTATTTCTTAAAATAAGATCTCAATATGATTAACCACTTTCCATTAGAAAGTCTGATAGAAATCCTTATTTTCCTAAATAAAAGCAAAAGTTGGCTGACATCTCCCATCCCTATTACAATAATCAAGGCACCATCAACCCTCCCCCTAATAACTAAGAAAACCAACCTTCAATCTGCCACCACTCAATTCCTCACTTAATTTCAGCCTGGCATCTACAGTTCTTTTCAAATCTCTTTGCAAGCGACGTCCAAAGTCCCTGAACATGGTTGAACCTCCAGAGAGGACAATATTCTATATCAGTGGAGAAAAATAAATAAGTAAGTATGACTTTTATTTAGAGAGAAAGAGAAAAATAAAGACATAAGAAATAGTATTAAAATACTATCATAGAGAGGATTTTTAAATTTAATATTCAACAATGGACAGAAATATAAAGAAGTTTTTTAAAAGAAGACCTTGAACAATTTTGCTGTAAATACTGACCTTGTAGAGAGGACGTCTGACATCAATAGGGCAATTCTGAATTACTTCATCTACAACTTCTGAGATAGGTTGAGTAAAGTCTGGATTAGCAAACTGAAAAGTAAGTAAAGGTGGATATATGATAGAGATTAGATCACTACTAATACATATCACAATGAAAAATTAAGAAAGTTTTCAGTTTAAAAATAAAAGAACTTTTTACAAACAAATTCTGGTCTCTAATTCAAAATTAAAGACACAGAAATCAGAGATTTCAGAAGAAATCAAATTACAGTAATGATGATATATACCATTTCATAACTATCAGAATAGCAAAAATGTAAAACCACACATATAGCATGAGCTGGTAAAAATCTGTAGGCATGCACATGAGCAGAGCTCTGAAAATGAGTTGACCGACACATTTGTAGTTGAGGTCAAACAAGGAAATGCTGTCTATTCATTTCAGCTTTTATGCTGTAAGTAAGTGTCCTTTTCATGATCTATTTAGTGTCACAGTTTCCACATTTTTGCAGGTGATTTTGCTATTTAAAAGGGTCCCCGGGGCACCTGGGTGGCTCAGTCAGTTGGGTATCTACCTCCAGCTCAGGTCATGATCCCAGGGTCCTGGGATCAAGCCCTGCATCGAGCTCCCTGCTCAGCCGGGAGTCTGCTTTCTCCCTCCCAGTGCTATTGTGCTCTCGCTTGCTCTTTCCCTCTCAAATAAACTTAAAATAAATATAAAATAAAATAAAAAGGGTCCCCAGCCACAGTAGTGCCAAAGTGCCATCTACTGTTCCTAAGCTTAAGGCTGTGATATATGTCATGGAGAAAATACAGTTTTGGATAAGGTGCATTCAGGCATGAGTCACAGTTTTGCTGTTGGCCGTGATATCAATGCTAATAAATCAACGATATATATTAAATAGTGTGTCTTTAAACAGAAACACAAATAAAACAAGGTTTCATGTTCAGCTGACAAAAGTGTTGGAATCTAAGGCTCACAGAACTGAACCGTTTCCCGCTATGAGCAATGGTTCAGTATTCACTAATTCAGCGTTCACAGCAACTTTATAGGAGTATCTACTATGAATAATGAGAACTGTATACTCACATGATGATACACCATAGTTAAACTATTTCCAAATAGCTGACACTCAAAAGCAAAACTCATTTTTTAAAAATATAACTTCATAAAAACTTGAGTTATTCCAAATATGTAAATCCTTTAAAAATATATGTTTTTGTAAATACATGCACAGTTAAACATAAGAACTGGATATACACTAAATTTATGACAGCAACTGCCCTCAGGAGGAAAAAGGATGGAAACCAAATAGAAAAGGAAAAGGTCTGAGGAAGGTAAGATACTCTTTTTATAATATTTTACTTCTTAAAATAAGATTTCAATATGATAAATATTAAAATATTACTATGTATTTATTTGGAATGGAAGGTACACGTATTACACAAAACTTTTCAGAATTCCTTAACAGACTGGATAGGTAGGTTTGAGATGTAAAGCAGTTTGACAACTTCAATTATTATGGAAACAGAATGAGGTTAAAAATTTTTTTAAAAATTTTATATACAACATCAGGTCTTGTATACAAGGAGAAATAAGATTAAGGAAGGCTTCCTTTCTTCCCCATCATTTATTTTTACATGCAGGCCTATGACCCTCCAAAATCATACTGTGTATTTCCTAAGAGGAGCTATACAAACATATACATACATATATATATACACACACATATATATATAAATAATTTGGAAATGTTAGATCTCAGAATTAAACTTGTATTCTGGAACAAAGACCTAATTTGCAAAAATATATGTAAGTGGCCATGTATTACTCTTTAAAATTAGAAAGGAAATGCTACATGGGATTTTTCTTTTTTCCTAGGTATTAAGGTCAAAATTCAGCTCTAATTTGTCAAAATAAACAAGTCTATTTTATTCAAATGAATAAAATTTAAAGTAACTGTCTAGAAAATGAGTTGCCAACCACCTCTCTTGGCCTCTCATTTTTCCCATTAGCTTGTCTAATGGGAGAAACAACATTCCTTTGTTCATTAAACGGATTCTATAACTTGACTGGTAACTATTAGATATGTCCATTTTTTCCAGTTATTAAAATTAGTTTGAAGTTATTTAGAGTCTGGGCATACAATGAAAAGAGATTTAATGTTACTTAAGTGATGAAGCATAATGATACAAGATATTTTAATTTAGATGAAGATATCCCTAACAAAGATTCTACTGACTTCTGTTATCATAGTAAGAGAAAAAAATGGCAGCCAACATCTATCCTTCTGAAGCATGCTGATGAGTGTACATAAGAAACCCTAACAGGGATATAGAATTCCTTGGGATAATGAATACCTAAGAGTGGGTATAGAAATGTGGCTCATACTGAACCTTGAGAAAGCAACCTATAGACTATTTGTTCCATCTGTCAGAAGTTGTCCATATTGTATTCTGTGAAAATGGGAGAATATAACTCAACTTGGCTGGCTCTGTATGCCATGTATACACAAGCTTAGTTTAGAGGCAGAGAATGGCTCAGTCCACCATTAACTAGAATGAGCAAAAGAATTGGAATCCTGAAAATTTTATTTTGTGACCTGTAGAAATTCTCTAGATTTTAGACTATGAAATTTCTAAGGAAACTTAAGTTCTCTCAACATGCTTTTATGATCCCATAATGATACTTCAACCTGAGACCTTGTCATGAGATTTAATCCCCAAAATGTGGACAAAGAACATTAACAATAGAAAATATTAATGACAGAAAATATGTTCTACAATATCTTAGTATCTTATCAACTTATTAATACAGAACTTACAAATTCTCTACACTGTCTTTGTTAGCCATATTCCTTCAATATTTACCTAAACAACACACACACACACACACACACAGGAGCGCATGTGCTCAACAGATTAACCCTCCCATAATTCCTTCCTTAACCTTTAAGACAGTTTATCTGCTATAACATGAGCAAGTAAAAGGCAGGAATAGGGTCATTCATTCCTGCCCTTCTCATAACAATTTTTAATCAAGAACATACAAAGGAAAGAATTTATATGAGCTTTATATATTCACATACTCATAATCAACCCACAGATACTCTGATTTGCAAAGAAAGAAATGAAGTCTGATTTAAATACATCTTCACAAAAAGCTCATGGACCATTGTGCTATATAGAATCCCAGGTGAGAATGAGTAGAATATGTAGTAAAGCAGCAAACAATGGATACTTAATAAAGGGAAAGAGTAAGAATTAACAATAAATTGTTGTAGGTTACTCAATACTTGACTATGCTCAACCTAGGGTCCCCACTAAGAATATTTTTAGGCCTTTTGTTTTCACTTTCAGCAAAAGGATTAGTCCTGTCTCTAAATGCTCTCTGATCAGGTCTTAATACTACTGCAAGTGGCTATCAAGGGAGGAGTATCTAACCTCTTTTCTGAAAAATTTATAGAGAATACACCCAAGTAAACAAAGCAGTCCAAATAGCTTTGTCAAAAAAATTTAAATTTCCCTTAAAAAAAAAAATCAGAGTGCCAACCCCATTCCGTCTAAAAACAGTTCTTTCAAGCATTTGTGATGAATTTAGCAATTCAAAAAATAAATATCCTTACTCTTTCATACAGTTTATGTTTAGTGTCCAAGTTTAGATACCTACACTTTCATCTAGCCAAAACAAAAAACAGAGTGAATTTTCCAAATGACAGAGGATATCTAGAACTACAGAAGACAGAATCTTAAAATTCACTTGGGAAGTGACACAGTTCATAGTATACAAAAAAAAAAGTCTAATCTGGAAAAACATGGTGAACTAATAAGCACACATATCTCAACTTGCTCTCCGTACTAAAAGCACCAATAAAGAAATTTTTTTTAAAGATTTTATTTATTTATTTGACAGAGACAGACACAGCGAGAGAGGGAACACAAGCAGAGGGAGTGGGAGAAGGAGAAGCAGGCCCCCCGCCGAGCAGGGAGCCCGACATGGGGCCCAACCCCAGGACCCTGGGACCATGACCCAAGCTGAAGGCAGACACCCAATGACTGAGCCACCCAGGCGCCCGAAAGAAATTTTTTTAAAAAAAGGAATAATCCCAAATGTATGGAGAGAACAGAAAGAGAAGAAACAGCAACAAAATTTGGCAAACTGCAATGTTTGCAGATGGACAAGACCATACACTCCCTCCAAAACACTCAGTAAGTCATCAGTAGGGAAAGCCAAGAATAAGGCTGTTTTCTATCACCACCACCACCACCACCCCCAAAAAGAACTGGCTGTACCTATCAGCACTGAAAGTGAGATAGAAGAAGGACAGGAAGGAACAATGGTTGAAAGTCTCTGTGAAAAGCAAAGTCACAGATCCCAACTACAGAAGTCTATGAAATACCTCCTCCTCAGCCAAGGAGAAAGGTGGCTTATCTATTCTCTAAAGGGAATAAATTAGAGAGCCCCCAGACTCTTATACATGGCTGAAAGGAATGAAAGCTGGGGGCTTTTAAGTGAAGGTATGCAGCCCACTCCAACACACAAATGCTGACCCTCTTCCCATTTGGCTGCCAACCTCTACCCTCCAGGCAGTAATCTTTTTGGGAATCGAACCATCTGAAATGATCTAAGGAAACACACATCGGGCATTCCTCCAAAGTAAAGACCATAGTCAAAAGCCCTACCCACAAAGCTCAGATTTCCAATCAGGTTTTTAGTGTCCCCTTCTTAAATGAGTGGCCCCCAAAAATCTCTAGCATGAAAAATACAGGAATCAAAACAAAGAGAAAAAGCATCCTGGAAGAAAGAGACTATGCAGAAAGAAGAAACCTTCAAAAAACCTAGACTAACATCCTCAGAGAGCCAGAAGATATGCAACCATGAAACAAGAACACAGCATCATAAAAAAGAAATATTCAAGAGCAGATGAAGGGGAAACCCTTGAAAATTAGGTATGTTACCAGAAATAAATTCAACAGAAGGTTCAGAAGGTAAACTGAAGAAATCACCTAGAGAGGGGAACAAAAAGAAAAAGTACAACTAGAAGAAAAAACAGAGCGAGCACACGAGAATGTCAGGGGAACAAAGGGATAATCTACAAGTATCTGGAAAGAAAAAAAGCAGGCCCTGTACAAGGTTTAGAAATCAGAACAGTTTTTTACTTCAAGTTATAATGGGAAGCAACTGAGCTAAGGCTTCAAAATGCTGAAGAAAAATGATTTACAATCTAGAATTCTACACCCAAATTATCAGACAAGTATGAAGATAAAATGAATACATCTTCAGACACGCAAGGTCTTGAAATTTTCATCCCTCATGTGCCCTTTTTATCAGGAACCCCAATGGGAAATGATTTCCACCAAAATAAAGAAAGGGAAAGGTATGGGATGGAGGGAAGAGGGATTTAAGTGAGAGGCAACAGGAATCCCCACAATGATGGTGAAGGAATATGACAACTCTGTACCAGGTGCAGAAGGAAGCAGGTTCAGATTGGGACATGTGAACATATGCTCTGGAAAAATAAATTGCTTTTAAAACCGTTTGCATCTGAATATCCTGAGAAGACAGTTATAAAACTGGTGGATAGAGTTTAGAGGTGAATTAAGGATCATTATTTTAAAACTAAGCAAATAAGTTATTGTTTCCCATGGTAAACAAAATATAGGACAGGAAAATATTTCATGGTAAACTGCATGACTCAGATCTAATTAGAATTTGTGTTCACAGATCTGATTAAAATTTGTGTTCACAAAAATGTAGGCATTGAATTTTTACCTAACTGAAATTGTAATTATTGGGACAAAAAGGTATGGAAAGGCACTGTTTGTCATGGCAAAAAAAGGGAGAAAAGGCAATCCTCTTCCTCCATAGCTGGAAACTGATAGAAAATGCCTAAAACTGAAAAAACTTGAAGCTGCAATGCAACCAAAGCAAACTGTAGCTATGGAGGCAATCACCAAAAGAATCAACTAAAAAAGGTTGAAGTGCTTACCTCCAGGAAAAAAATTAGGGAGAGAAGTATGCAGGACACTCCTAGTTTTTGTCAGAATTTCAATAACTAGGACTTTTAAACAATGTGCATATACATAACTGATTTTAAAAAACAACTTTGAAGAAAAGAAAAACATGGATTTCTCACAGAAGAAATTATTTACAAAGAAAAAAATGCTATAGAGTAAAAGGTGTTTCAAAGTTTTAAAAAACTTAATGAAGAATGCTTGGTGTATATCAAATGACAAAGATTAATAGAAAAAAATTATATATGAAACATTAGCAACAAGGTAAACTGACATCCAGACAATTATCCCTTTCCTAAGCAACACGGCACAACCAAAACAACACAGTTTATTTACGTATCTAACATGTCAAAGGTTTTTTTAAGACTGTCAAGACCTTAGCTGAGGATGTCTGTCAAGAGTACTGCACTCAAATGCTTCCTCCTTTAAAATCCAAGATATCTCTTACTTCCCACGCTATTACCTATCTTGGGGTAATGATCCTATTCATCTAGGACTTTGGTCCTGGATCTTCTATAATTCTCTAATTCCTGTCCTCCACTTGGAGGTTTAGTATCTCTCTCCAGTATTTCAACTTCAACTGATGTTCCTTAACCCATGACCTTTAATTCATTTGACTTCAGCAGTTCACATACACACGACCCCAGAGAAAAATGGGACCTGACTGCCAGCTACGTGGTTATCTATCTTCTTAAATCACTACTAAAATGACAAAAGAAAATTACAAAAAAGGAATGTTACATCCTAAGTGCTTCCAGAGGGGCATACTGCTAAGAAGTCAATCCATTCACCCTGTAGAACCTTGAAGTCCCCAAAATTGAAACGATAAGAAACCACAAGGAAAAGTAAAACAAGGTTTTAAAAAACCTGTTAAATTTCTCTATATAGAAATAGTGAGACCCCCAGGATCCCTTCCAGATCTTGTAAAAACAGTTAATTACAACCTCAATGAATAAATGAAATAAATGAACAAAGAGAAAATGACACAAATGAAGAAATGAGGCAAAAATTTAGGAAAAGCTCAATTTTAAGAGAAAAAATTTACAATATTACAATTTTGCCTCAAAAGCAAAAAACATTAACAATATAATACTATTCATATACTGTGAAACTACTGATTTAGCTAATAACTATAACGTAACATACAGACAGGCTGAGGGAAGAGGGTCTAAGGAAATATCAACTAACCTAAAAGGAAGTTGGTAGATAATTACTTACATTGCTATGTCAAGAAATAGGAGGACAAATATCTGGAAATGTGCAGGTAATTACCAAGAGTGCTGGCTAAGTGAGAGCTAGTGAATGCTCTGCAGAACACAAAAAGAGTGAGAGTAGGGGTGGAGGAGGAGGAGCTGCTGTTTTTGTTTAAGCCTGTCAGTGTTATGTGACTTTTAAAACTATGTACATATATCCTTTTATGAATTTTTATTTTAAAGATTGCAAAGAAAATGTGCTAAGCCTTAAAACACCCATATACTTGTCCGACCACAATGCCTTATCCCAGGTGCTCACTCCTTTGCTCCCAACTTACAGCTATATGCCAATTCATTATGATCTCCAATCCCTGTTCATATCCTTCACATCCAGTTGTTCAAGATACACATATGGGAATCATCACAGATTCTTTATATTCTTACTCCCCTCACATCTAAGTAATCAGTAAGTCATGCTGATTCTATTGCTTTTCCCTTACCTCTTTCTCATTTTTATTGACCTTACTTTCTCCCATGTGTTGGCTTCATTCTAAGGCTCCACTTGGTGATGAGCTTCTCTTCCTCAGATTCAAATCCACTAGGAGAGCTATGCTCTTCTAAGAGTACCTACAGAATCCCTGGGATTCGCTCTGATTGGATGGGCTCAGGGCACATGCCCACCTCTGAACCAAACACCTTGGCTGGGGGAATGTCCTGCTCAGACTGGCTGGATCCAGAGGCATCCCTCCCAAGACCCACCCAAACCACTTGGCCTGAGAGCAGGGGCAGATGGGATCCCTAATGTCAGAAGAGGGGGAATAGATGGAAGGCTTCATCCGGAAAACTGCAATAAAATCACCTGTTTCCAGTTTTTCATGTTAATATTGTAAATTTGATTTTAATTTCTAACTGAATCACACTCTCATCATTACCTGTTTCCAACACAATTCACTCCTCTGTTTCAATCCACCCAACCCAGTGCAGTCAGAGTGACCTTTCTAATACCATACATGAATCTGTGTCATTTGCGCTAAAGATTTCTGCACAACTACAGAATCCAGTAAACTCTTTTCTATAGCATATTAGTCCCTCATGAACACCCATCTGGACCCATCTCCTACCAACCCCTTCCTTTATAATTTTATTATCTAGCTCTCTCCTATCCCAGACTTCTACCCAGCCTATCTCCTCTGTCAGAAAGATACTCCCCTAACATACCTGCCTGACAAATACATATTCATCCTCAACTGTCACCTCCTCTAAGAAGTTTCCCTAGTTCCCCCAAGCAGACTTAGATGCTCTTTGTTCCTATGCCCTCCCCAAATCCATGCATATTAAAGCAACTACACCTGTTTAGATATTCATCTCCCTTATTCTAAACTCAGTAAGAGCAACATAAAACAATTTTTCATCTTTAAATATCCCATACTTAAACTGAGACCATGAAAATTATATTCACTATTTGCTAAGTGAATAAACAATATTTAAAAATAGCCGTTTTTAATGCCAAATAAGCACAGTATGCATTTAATGTAATCCTATTAATAAATTTCTTATACTAAGTTACTAGAAGAATTTTTCATTTAAAGCACACATTTCATTAACTTAATAAAACCTGCATGTTGCTAACATTTCCTAGACACAGAAAACTATTTTACTAATATTTTGTTATGATAGTCAACTAATGGTTCTTGGTTTAATGGTTATTTTATATGGGGCCAGTGGTAGTTCTAGAACTTTTCCAAAAATATTTCATTTAAATGGTCATAAATTTTAAAGGCTCCCCTCTTTCCATGACCCCACATAAGCCACAAATATTAAAAAAGACATGTTTTAGTTTTCTAAATATGTGAAAAATAGTAACTTGTTTAGCCTATTTCACATAGGCAATTTTTCCTCTTGAAAATAACTCACTATAGCATTTTAGTAGACAAAAGAAAGTTCCTGAGATTAACTCTTTCCTGAATTTCTATGGTTGACTGATAATTTCTGCTGAATATTTCAAAACAATTCCATCTAAAGAAAAAAAAAAAAACTTACCTCTGGATGAAAAAAGATTTCAGGTCCCAAGAATCTCTCATAACCAACATCAATAGAAAATTCTTTCTTTGAGATAGCATTGATTCCAGTATATTGCTTAATCCACTTTGATCCATCTGTGTCATACTTGTTAAATTCTTTTACTAAATCTGGGCAGACATAACTATAGCGCTCCTAAGAAAACAAAGAAATGAGTAATTATTTCTTCATTTTAGGAACAGTAGAAAAGGATGACATATTTTTAGCAAACTAGAATCAAATGAACAAATATCTTCAGAAAATAAAATTAAGAAATTAAGCTGAAGAAAATTTTATGTTAGGACATTAGTTTATGTTTAGTACAAATAAACAACTCATCTCTCATCTCCTACACGTAATTCCTGACTTCATATATAAAGTGAATAAGATTTGACCAACTAAAGAGAACCTCTACTATCTCATGAAAACATACATTAATGTCATTCAACATTTTATACAGTTCCAATAATTAATGGAGTTTGCATTATGAAGAGGAGAAAACATAAAATAAATACAGAACTGGAGAATAAGTAATAGCTGATATAACTCACAATATAATACAGACCCTTAATCCTTAATACCTTCCTGGAATAAAACTGAATATGGTCTAAGTAAATGAGCAAGAGAAAAAATGCTGAAAATAAAAACTATTCTTTTTTACTATATCACCTGCAATGCTAAATTGTTGAATATCTGGTTATAAGTACTAAGTAAAAGTTTTCATCAAAAACGCAATTAAAAAATGTTATGGGTTATAACATTCTATTTGCAATTTATGGACTCCCAAATCCAAGTCTCATTTTTTTTTAAAAGAAAAACACACATTTCACATATTTTTGTACATCAAGAATTCTACTCCACGACAGATGCAAACATTATTACTAATAATCGAAAGACATAAAAGGAAAGACTATGGAAAACAAAGGACAATTTGATTATGTTGTTGTAGCTCTTCTTTCTCCAAACGTTGGAAGTAGGAATTACATGGAAATGATAATTCTTAAAAGACATTCAGACTGAGCATCAGTATTCTCTCCAACAGATGTGAATCCTTGTTGCTTTTGTTATTTTTTTAAACTCCACAGGCTTCCCAAAGATGCTGAAGCAGTATTCATGTTAATTTTTTATATATTTAATTTTGATGCCACCCTTTGGGTAAGTTTTGGCAGCCATTTCGTAATTCCTTTACTACTAGGAAGTAGTAAATTCTTCTTCATTCCTAACCTTTGAAGAGTGAAAGAAACCCTATAATCAGGCAAAGATAGGCAATAAAGTTATTTTTGCTGGGGCAGTTTTGCTTTCACATACTGAAAACATATGAGAAACCCACTGAAATTTTTGTAGGTTGGCAAATGATAAATTTAAAAAGCAATGCTAAGTATTTTGACAGTTTACATGAAGCACTCACTAATCTAACAAAGACTTATATAACATACAAATTATTAAAACACCTTAGTCTTCACATTTTTCTTCTGTTTGCTATATCACTTGAGCCAAACACCACCTCTATTCTATAGTGAAATGAAACAATTACATAAAAAAAAAATTTTTTTTTAACAGAAAATTGTTAGGATTAAAATAAGGAATTCAGTGAAGAAACTGAGATACAAGGACTGTGAAGTGAACTAATTATTTTTACTACAGGGAATAATCACAAAAATGTATGCTAACGTCAGTTGGTACAAATGTTCTTGACTCGGGCGCCTGGGTGGCTCAGTTGGTTAAGCGACTGCCTTCGGCTCAGGTCATGATCCTGGAGTCCCGGGATCGAGTCCCGCATCGGGCTCCCTGCTCGGCAGGGAGTCTGCTTCTCCCTCTGACCCTCCCCCATCTCATGCTCTCTCTCTCTCTCTCTCATTCTCTCTCTCAAATAAATAAATAAAATCTTTAAAAAAAAAAAAAAAATGTTCTTGACTCAAATGTGAAATGTGGAGACAATAGGCACAGAGTTGATAATCCTGCAAAATTTCCTTACAAGAAATACAGAGAAAACATATATATAATTAAGAGTAATAATTTACAATTGGCTAAACAAAAGGTTTTTTTAAGTACTGTTCTTCACCTGATAGTTTCTCATGTTAATATTGTAAATCTGATTTTAATTTCTAACTGAATCATACTTTCATCATTACTTTTTTACCTTTACTGCCTTAGCAGTTTCCAAGGATTGCTCTGGAGGGATTCCTACTTCTCGGTCTCTCAGCAACTGCTGAATAAAATATGTTATATCTCGTCCTGCGATTGGAATGTGCTTAATACAGCTGCCAATCACATACCCTTCAGCCTAGATGAAAAAAAAAAAAAGTGGCAAATTTACTTTCAATGATTTCAAAATTAATATAACCTAAATAACCATCAAAGATTAATTTCTCAAATTAGTGTGTTTATATTCCCAAATATTGCTTTATCCTAGGAGAATTCTTCTAGTCTTTATTCTTCAACTGTATTCCTCACAATACATTATATAATTTATAATACTGTACACATATTATGAACAAGAATGGCCAGAACTTAGATTATTCTTTTACTGGTAAGAGTTTATAACCAAGACTGAAATGACTGAACAACACAGAAACTACAAATTTCAGAAGTTTTAAATGTTCTGATAGCAGCAGACCAGATAGGAAATTATTTTAAAATCTTTTATAATTTCGATAAACAATTTAGATAGCATTGTAGGAAATTTGATCACTAATCCACAAACTCATTTTTCCTAATGAAGTAGGTACCAATTTCACAAGGCTGAGGCATTATATGCATTATCAATAATGCCAAATAATTACATTCTACACAATGAATTCATAAATTTACTGATAGGAGTCGGAAGTACAAAAAATAATGTGACAAAATTAAATTTCATTGGGGTGCCTGGGTGGTTCAGTCATTAAGCATCTACCTTCAGCTCAGGTCATGATCCCAGGCTCCTGGGATAGAGCCCCGCATCGGGCTCCCTGCTCAGCGGGAAAGCCTGCTTCTCCCTCTCCCACTCCCCCTGCTTGTGTTCCCTCTCTTGCTGTGTCTTTCTCTGTCAAATAAATAAATAAAATCTTTAAAAAAAAAAATTAAATTTCATTATCAAAGAGTATCATCTGGCCATGACAGAGTATTAGGGATTGGATTTATCCTCTCACCTTAAAGAAAAGAAACAGGACAAATTAAATGAAATAAACATTTTCAGACACTGAACAGGTACAGTAGGGCAGTGTTCCCAATGATAAGGGAAAACAAACAATAGGAGTGCTATAAACATCCCATCTCACTGCCTAGGAAGCGTTCCCAGGCAGCAATAATGGGTCGGAGAACCCAAGCAGAGTCAGCTAGTCTCATTTTCAGGTATGATTAAAAAAAAAAAAAAAAAAAAAAACTACAAATCTATAGATTCAAGAAGCTCAACAAACCCAAACCCCAAGAAGAAATGGGAAAGGGAAGAAAAAAAAAAAAAACACCACACACAAACACATTTAGGTACATCACAATCTTGAAGGGAGCCAGACAAGTAAGAAATATCACAAAGAAACAAGCACAGGAATGACAGCAGACTTATTTTCAGAAACAATGTAAACCAAAAGACATTAGAACTACATCTTTAAAATACTGAAAGGAAAAAACTATCAACCTAAAATTCTACACCAAGTAAAAAATCTTTCAAAAATGCAGGCAAAATGCTTTTCCAAAGGATGTACATAAGTTGAAAGAGTTCAGAGTCAGTAGACCAGCACAATAAGACATATTAAAGGCAGGGATGCCTGGGTGGCTCAGTTGGTTGAGCATTCAACTCTTGATTTCAGCTCAGGTCATGGTCTCAGTGTTGTGGGATTGGTCCCATAGGGCTCCCCGCTCAGTGTGAGTGTGCTGGTCCCTCTCCCTCTTCCTCCCCCTAAGCCCCTTCCTCCCCCCTACCCCCACATGCACACATGCTCTCTAAAATAAATAAATAAAATCTTAAAAAAAAAAAAAAAGGCCATGTTAAAAGGCCATCATTCTGGCAGAGAGAAAATGATGCTAGATGGAAATCTGAACCTTCACCAAGAAACAAGCACTGGGAATGCTAAGTGCGTAAATATAAAAGAAATTTATCTTTTTCAAAATCTCTTTTAAAGAGGAGATTTGTTCTCAGCTGACATGTCCTACCCCTCCCAAAATTCTTATGTTGAAGTGCTATCTCCCAATACCTCACAATGTGATTGTATTTGGAGACGGGTACTTTTTTTTTTTTTTTTAAACATATAATGTATTACCTGTTTCAGGGGTACAGGTCTATGATTCATCAGTCTTACACAATTCACAGCGCTCACCATAGTACATACTTTAAAGAGGTAATTAAGTTAAAATGAGGTGATTAGAGTGGATCCTAATCTGGTATGATTTATGTTCTTAAAAGAAGAGATTAGGACACAGACACACAAGGAGACCATGTGCAGACGAATGGAGAAAATTAGGCCACCTAGAGAGAAGACACAGAGAAGCCTCAAAAGAAATCAACCCTGCCAACATCTTGATCTCTGACTTTATTGCCTCCACCTGTGAAAAAATTAATTTTCTATTGTTTGAGCCACTCAGTCTGTGGTACTTTGTTATAGCAGCCCTAACAAAACTAATATACTACTTACAATGAAACAAATTAATAATGCACTATAAGTTTGTAACATGTAGAAATAAAATGAGTGACCATTATAGTGCAAAAGGGAAGTACATTGTTGTACACTTCCTATTTATAAAATAGATTATTTGTAGTTAGATTATAAATTAAAGATGTTTATTATAAACCCTAGAGCAACCACCAAAAAATAAGCAAATGACAATAACAAAGAAGTAGAACACAGCTAATAAGTCAATAAAGATAAAATGGAATTATGAAAGAATACTCCATTAATTCAAAAGAAAGCAAAAGGAAAAAAAGAACAAAACACAGAAATATCCAATTCTTAATATCCTTATAAAAATTCATTCTTTTTCATGTTGATAACTTATATTTGAAAATTACCTATTTGAATATTATCAAGATACTGATATTACTGATTAGTTGTGCAGATATTAAGACCGGGGTCAGACAGAACCAGTTTGAATCCTAGCTCCAAAACCTACTATTTGGTGATCTAAAGCAATTCATTTATTTGCATTTTTAATGGATAAACTGAGGTCTTCAATATAACCTACATTATAGATTCTGAGGTTTAAATGAAAATCTTAAGAATCTCTATGTACCTAATAAAGAAAACTGAACTATAAAAAAAATACATGAAATATTGGACACATCTCAATTTCCAAGATACTAAAATATCCCCCAATGACAAAATAAAATCTGGTATAGCCATAGAATGAAACATTATTTGGGAATAATAAGAAATGAAGTACTATACATGCTATACCTTGGATAATCTTGAAAACTTTAGGCCTCATCAAAGAAGCCAGTCACAAAAGAAAACCACAAAGTGTATGATTTCCATTTACATGAAATGTCCAGAAAAGGCAAATCTATTGAGACAGAAAGTGTATGAGTGGTTGCCAGGGCTAAGGTTATCAGGGGGAGACTGACTGCTAACAGATACAGGGTTTCTTTTTAGAGTGATAAAAATGTTCTAAAATTGACTGTGTTGTAATGGGTGCACTCTGTGAATATAAAAAAACCCACTTAAGTATACACTCTAAATGGGTGAACTACATGGTGTGTAAATTATATCACAAAAAAGCTGTTACTAAAAAAGGGGCAATTATTACTGAAACTATTGTGACACTGGGAGGGTAGATTATGACATCTAATCTAAAAGTAGTCACCCTGAGTATATAATTCTCAAAAGAGGTTGCGTGATGCATTAAAAATAGGAATGACTAGTAATGAAGAAATAAAAGTTCAAAATAATTTCATTTCTTACAGGATAGTCAATATAATATAAAAATTTTAAAAGATAAACCTTTCTATATATCTAATACTATCAGTATGATTCCAAGTAGTCATTTTTAGTGTATTAGGCAAAATAAAAACCCTAATTTGTCATTAAGAATTGGAAGCACAAGGGCCTTGGCAGAAAAAATGCTATCTCTAACAAATAATCCAATCTGGTGCATTTTTCTTAATAGGCTTTACTAAATCCAAACCATAAAGTACGATCATAACTCGAGCTTTTTATTCAAAAAAATAATTTCCAGGGGCACCCGGCTGGCTCAGTCATTAGAGCATGTGACTCTTGATCTCAGGGTTATGAGTTCAAGCCCCACACTGGGCGTAGAGCTTAATTAAAATAAAATGAATAAAATAAAATAATTCCCAGAAGTCATTAATGGCCACGTGCTTATAACAAACTGTTATTTAGTTAACCTATGCACCAAACTGAAATCTGTTAATTAAGGATAAGAGAGACTATCAACTGGCTAACCCATACAACACAGACACAGCCAAACCAGAAGACAGAATTCCATGTTTAAGAAAGGCAAGACTGATGAATCACAGACCTGTACCCCTGCAACAAATAATACATTATATGTTAATTAAAAAAAAGAAAAGAAAAAAGAAAAAAAAATTGTTTCAAGACATACATACATACATAAATGTAAAGAAAGGCACAGGGGCGCCTGGGTGGCTCAGTCAGTTAAGCGTCTTCCTTCGGCTCAGGTCCTGATCCCAGGGTCCTGGGATCTTGCCCCCACATCGGGCTCCCTGCTCAGCAAGGAGTCTGCTTGTCCCTCTCCCTCTGCCTCTTCCCCCACCGACCACCACTCATGCTCTCGCTCGTGCTCTAATAAATAAATAAAATCTTAAAAAAAAAAAAAGGCATATTTCCATTCTGGTTACTCCAACATTTTCTAATTATGAATTAGAAACAATTTCTAATATTTTTAAATCATATTCTAATTACAGTACCAACCTAATAACAAAGGAAGATTTTGGAATTTGTTTATAGAATTTTAATATTAATATGAACAAAATACAGCCCTAGCTGAACAAATGGCCAGAGTAAACTTCTCAAATATTTAAAATTTTTTTAAAAGTAGCATTAATTCATATCATTTAACTCTGCCAGATTTGTTATCTGATAGGACTATTTGGTAATTTTAAAATATCCTTACCACAGGAATGACATGGGTGACACCATCTCCACTGTCTATTACTGTACCGGTCAATGTCCGTTCTCCTACTTGTCTTGAGGTCCAAGATGCAGCTAAGGCAAGAACAGCCTTAGACAAAAAGAAATGTGACAGGCAAAAAAATAAAAACAAGCACAAAGAGTTAATAGAAAAAAATATTTCACAGAGTACTTCAATTTTAAATGTACAGTTGACTCTGGAACAACACCAGGGTTAGGGGCACTGATCCCTCCAACACAAGCAGCTGACAATCCAAGTATAACTTCTGACTCTCCAAAAACTGAACTACCAATAGTCTGCTGTTGACCAGAACACATAAACAGTCGATTAACACATTTTGTATGTTACATTATATACTGTATTCTCACAGTAAAATAAGTTAGAGGAAAAAAATGTTAAGAAAATCGTAAGGAAGCCAAACATTTATAGTACTCTATTTATCGAAAAAAATCTGCATATAAGTGGACTTATGCAGTTCAAACCTGTGTTGTTCAAGGGTCAACTATAGTCACCTCTGGCAAGACAATACACAAAACTCATTTACATTATTCAATAAAACTATTCACATCCTACATTTTAAGACAAACTTACAGGCTTATATTTACTTTTAGGGGCATATTTATAAATATTCCATGTTTTTACAAGGGTCAAAATGGGGAAAACCAACATGAAGTATCACAGTACTAAAATTGCCAGGACTTAAAATTATGTTTATATGGGCTAACCTGTATACAAACCACAAAGTGTAAGTAAAGAAATACACAAACACCCAATCACCATTTATTCCACACACAGATGCCTATAAACAAGTATCTCTATCATAAGATTAGCTCCAAATTTTCTAAGTGCAACATGCATTTAGGAATATATAACAAGTTATTTAACCACAGAAAAAGCCATTATACACTTCTAAATATGATTTAATAGGAAACAAAGTTGATGAAATTACATTTTTCTATGAAAAAGACTGGCATGGGAAATAAAGTACCATTCTTTTTTTAAGTTTACAAATTAAGAAATTAACACAGCTAACTGATTTTTTAAAAACTGAATTTCATACAATCCAAGCCTCCAACAAGATACATGGCCAATAATTAAAAACAGAGCTAAACTTTTACCTACTTGCAATGTAATAGCTGAAAGGGACCTAGAAAGTTATCTAGGCCATCCTCCTATTTTAACACAGGATCACACATCATAATCATTGTTACCTAAGAGAACTATACAATAGTTTACATACTTATTAAGCATTTGTGATATGCTAGGCATCACATTCACTACAGGGTTAAAAAACAAGAGGTGAGCTGTGATCCTGAGAGGTGGGAGAGAAGCCATTCCATGAAAATACATTTACAAAATAAGTTCAATAAAATATTACAGGGATTTATGATACACAGAATACAGAGGGGCACAAAGGAGAAGGTGGTCAAATATACTTAGCAGTAAATCAGTCAATCAAAACAAACTATGAAAAAAGGACACACCAAATGGTTCAAGGATAAATGAATATGTATATAAAGTTCTTGATGTGGAATAAACATTCAATAAATATTAATACCCTTATTTCTGTCCCATGAAAAGCTCTGAATTATCTAAAGATCATTAACTTACTTCCTTCAACATTTCTTTTGCTGACTAACTCAATTTCCTATGATTTCTAAATTACTGATTCAGGAGAGAACTATGATATGCTTTGAGGTCATAAAAAATATATTTTTAAGAGTGAATTAAACCAGATAAAAATTCAAGAGTCAAGCTTATCCTGACTTGTGAACTTTCTTACCTGCACAGCAATGTACAAGCCTGGAACATTGAAGGACTCAAACATTATTTCAGCAGTATATTCCCTGTTTTCTGGAGTATTCAGTGGAGGTTCAGTCTATTAAATTGAGTAACATTTTAAATCGACAAGATCAGATTATTTTGACAACTTTTAGGCAATTTTTAAATAAGAAATAATTTATGTCAAAATTTTATTTAAAAATCTTAAATTTAGAGATACAAAGATAGACAAATAGAACAAAGAAAAACTATATAAAGAACTCAAACAGATCTATGCATATATGAAAATAGTATAGTTATTCACACAAAAAAAGAAACCAAATTCCTACATTACATCATTAAACACTGATAAAAGGAATGGAGAGAGAGAGAGAAAGGAGACCTAGTCAAATCAGCTTATAAAAGGGTAATGACAGATCCTCAGGGAGACATACCAATGGTGTTTCTAGCAGCAGAATTGTCACCTATATATTGTAATGTTTTCAGCAGGATGTACCGGGTCTGTTTATAACTATAGTAAATAAGCCAAGATTCTACAAATTTATGCCATGCTTCTTGGAAACTGTTATTTAAGTTATATAACTGTTAAAGAGTATTAAATTGGAGATATTTACATAGTTCTCTTCAGTTTATATGACCACATACATCATTTAGAAACCTGCAGATTAAGTCTGGGCCAGAACACATTCTAATGAGGTGAGAGAGGACTGAGGAAACAGTACTTGCAATCCTGAACTTCATGTTTCCCTTATGTCTCGTGATTACTTAAATCATTTAAATTATTAAAGCTTGAAACTGGGTAAGACCTCTGATTCTTACAAATCTGATTTGACCATTCTTTTTGTTATCTCAAATATTTAAAATGAAAGGCAAAAACTTTTAAATTTCATAAAAACAGAAGAATGATGTTTTTGACCGTGAGGTAAGAATGATTCTTTAAATTTCAAGAGCACAAATTACAGAGAAACATGGATAAAACCTGAATTCATTGAAAATTAAATCTTTTTGTTAATTTAAAAAAATACTATAAGGTGTTTTGGGGTTTTTTTGCACTAAAATACTGTAAGGTTTTTAAAGAAAATGGGGAGTAGACTTTGTGCCTAGGTAAAATCTTTAATAGCTAAACTACATGATGTGTTTTAAACTTATTTGAAAGAGTTTTGGAACTATGTTCAAGGCTTTGGAGATAATTTAGTGATAGATACATATAAAATTAAGCAAACTGAAAAAACTAAGGCAGTTAAATTATAAACTCTAAGAAAAACAAAAGTTCTATATAAAATAAAATATAATCAGAAGACCTCCCAAAGAAAATATAATAATAGCTAATAACACATAAAAAAATGCTAATAAAACATCATTAGTCATCAGGAAAATGCAAATTAAAACCAAAATGAGAAATCTTACACACCCACCAGAACGGCTAAAATTAAAAAGACTGACACACCAAACACTGGATAGAATGTAGAGCAACCAGATTGCTAACACATTGTTGGTGGGTGTGCAAAAAGGACAACCCCTTGGAAAAAGTCCTGGAAGCACCTACCCTATGACACAGCAATTAGATATCTAGGTATTTATATAAGACAAATGAAAACATGTCCACAAAAAGACTTGTATAAGAATGTTCACAATAACCAAAATATTCGTTAACAGTCAAAAACTAGAAACAGCCCAGGTAATCATCAACAAGAAAATGGATAGGGAGGCATATTCATACAATAGAATATGATCTAGCAACAAATTACTGGTATATGCAACAATGTGGATGAGTCTCAAAAATTATGCTGAAGTCTTACCAAAGATCGTATCTTGTATAATTCCATTTATATAAACCTCAAATATAGGCAAAACCAATCTGTGCTAGAAAAAATCAGAACAGTGGTTGCCTCTAGGCACAGGGGCAGGAATTAATCAGGAAAGGGCATCAGAAAACTTTCCAAGCTGATAGTAATGTTCTATATCTTGATAAGGGTTTAGGTTACACCGATGTATGCATCTGTTAAAACCAGGAGATGGGCAAATTGTATCATGCATCCTATAAGACAAATCCAGCTCACCAATTGTTTTTGTAAATACAATTTTAGTGGAACACATTCAGGTATCATCTAAGGTTGCTTTCCTGCTACAACAGCAGAGCTGAGTAGCTGCAGAGACCAGATGGCACTCAAAGCCAAAAATATTTGCTATCTGGACCTTCAGAGAAAGTATGCCAATGACTGGTCAATACCCACAGAATGGTAGAGTTAAGATTTATACATTTTATAGCATGTGAATTTTACATACATAAAAGAACTATAAACAAATAATGATCTCTAGTTGATGATACACATGCTAATGTATTTAGGGGTGAAACTATCTGCAAACTCATTCTGAAGTAATTAAAAATATAAGATGAAGTGATGGATAACCTGATATCTTATGCAATTATAATAAAATTAATACTTGAGTCTAGGTTGTGTACATTTATTGTAAAATTCTTTCAACTTTATGTGGTCTACCCATAAACAATATTCACAAATAACAATAAAATATAGAATGTACATTTCATATAACTATACTGTAGAGAGGGGGAGAACATAAGGATTCTGTGTTGAGAAGGAGGGTAAAAGAAACAAAAGCCTCATTTTTCCTACTTAGGAAGTCAGTAGGTAGTGTCTAATATTTAAATAAACAAACAAGAAATAGAAAAGATGTTTAAATTTGTGAGATAACTATCACAAAAAGCTCTTTAAAAATCCAAAGTGTCTCTAGATAATATGAATCAAAGGCTGGGAAAGGTGAGGAAGGAGAGTGCTATTTTTTTTTGTTTTAAATCTTACAGCATTTGATTTTTGTAAGCTATAAACATTCATTGCTTTGATAAAAATAAGAAAAGTTTAAAAATTACATTGTATTTTTCTTGCCAAGAATTACTAGTGAAATAATACATCAGTTCAATAAAAAAAGCGAAGTGCCATATTTCCAACTTTTTTTGAATCTTACTGTTCCTATCATAAAGATTACATATTAATTATGAAAAGCACTTTCTAAGTGCCTAAACCTTGTTGCTTCAACATATTACAACTCTACTAAAACCCAGAACAGGATGATCTTAAAGACAATACAGCATTATAACAAAGTCTTTTAGACACAGGATAATAAACGACAAAGTATGCCCTAGTGAGTACAGATGTGATGAAAACGTTCTCATTGTTTCTTCAAAAATGTCCTTGGTGAAATTGTAATTTGTACTTACCAAAAGAAAATAATGGTCTTCTGGTTCTGCCCTTAAATATTTAAAGATCACTTGTTCCATAAACCTTTCCATCAAGTCCCAATCTTCAACTATACCATGGCGAATTGGCCACTATTAAAACAAAACACAAATGAAATCTTATTAATGTCAAAAGTAAATAAAACTACCAAAAAATGGAGAATATTAAATCAGGACAGCATTTTTCAGGTGTGATTTAATGACACTGTAGATCATCCTTAGGAGACGCATACTTTACTATTTAGAGATCAATGAAATTATTCCCACAACATATTTTCAGACGGTTCAATTAAAATACATAATGTAAATATTAGGAAGAGAATCATCACAGCAATCCTGTGATAGACAAGTCAAGAAGGATGAAGATTATTATACACAATGGGATTAACAAAGAGCTTAATAATAATCTGTGCTCAAAGAATCTGAAACTAAATAAGAAGTTTGGTGGGGTTTTTTTAAGATTTTATTTATTTATTTGAGAGAGAGGGAGAGAGAGCACTCAAGTGAGCAGGGGGAGTGGGAGAGGGAGAAGAGAATTTCAAGCAGACTCCCCACTGAACCCAACCTCAGGACCCTGAGATCATGAACTAAGCAGAAATAAAGAGTGGATGCTTAACCGACTCAGCCACCCAGGTACCCCAAGAAGTTTGGTTTTAAAAGAAAGAGAAAAACAATAGCTAAAAGGCTGAGGAAAAGGAGTACACATAAAGATTGAGAGAAGTTTTACTGTTTGGTTTTTTTGTAGGATTTGGAAGACTTAAAAATGTGTTTAAGAGAACACAATCAGTGAAGAAAAACTCTGGCCTCTTAGCTCACTGACTTCATCACCTTCAAAAATTTCTTTTCCATTTTGGCTGCAGTTTAGATCTTAGTATCACTACTACATCTCTAAATTCCTAAAATCCAAATTCAACCCTCTCTGATTACTACCTTTTCTCCTCCTACCATACTCTAGCAGCCCACTATACTCCTGATCACAATTAGACTTGCAGTCCACTGGCTTTTATTTATTTATTCCCTAGCCATCAAACCTGCCCAAACACACACACACACACAGTTTAGATTTTATGCTCCATCACTCTGAGTATTCATATTTCCTTCTGTTATTCCACCTATCAAAACCCAACCTAGCATGACACTTCACTAAATTTGCCTATACCCAGAATGCTGATTACACTGAAGGCACATACATAACTAGGTGGATAAAACTAAGAATTTGTAATTGCTATTCTCAAATGAACCTAACTTTGTGCGGCAAGTCTTTATTTCGCTACTCTGTTCATCTTCACTCTTCACAATGATAATTTTAAATGTCCTATCACTCATATTTCACCTTCTCCCCCGACTCCTTGGGCAGCAGAGATGATGTCACCATGTATTTCACAGAGAAAGCAGAGGCCAAAAGTCAGGAATCCGACCTTCCTCCACCAAATCTATAAAACTGATTCCATACTTATCCGTTTCACTTCTTTATAATGTAAGAGACCCTCCACATATCAATTAGATCATCTGTGCTCTGGATCCCATTCCTCTAGCTTTCTCAGAGACCTGGACTGGACTCCATCTTTCCTGTTACTTAAATCTAATGGCTCTTTCACATTAGCATTTAAACATCTCTTCCATCTTAACCCCACAACTTGTCTATTCAACTATCTTTGCCTCCCAACTGCAGCGAAACCTCACTGAACATTACTGTCATTTTTTCCTGGCCTAACATTCACAATCCAACCTACCTGAACCCAGCCTCACTGGGTTCTCACTCTTCTAAAACTATTCTTATTAAGGTTACAAATGACATCCTTGCAGCTAAAGACAGTAAGTAATATATGGGCTCTAGCTTACTTGATAGATTCCACACTATTTACATTCCTTCCTGTCTAGCCCAGGCTCTCTAACCACGGCTTCTCAGTCTCCTTTGTAGGCTTTTCCTTTTCTATCCAAACCTAACTGGTACATTGAACAGGCCCCATCTTGGGCCTCTTCCCAAGTACATTCCCCTAATTTCATCCTTTCTAGAAGTTTATTGATATCTTCCAAGTATTTGTCTCCAGCTGTCCTGTTTCAGAGCTCCAAGAGCCACATTATTTGACTGCCTAACAATGTATAAGATGTCTCTCAGGTACCTCAAACATAACATTCAAAACTAAACATGTCTCTAGATACGGCAATGTGGAGGTAAAAGAAAGCCACTCGCATTGACAGCTCTGAGATCTAGTGAGTATGGAAAAGTAAATACTGCTCATGTGAGTGAAAATTTTCCTCTCAGGATAAAAAAAAAAAAAAAGAGTTAAAGCAAGATTGGGAAAAGCTACAGGGAAAAAGAAATTTCTCTGGTGAAGAGGTTGAGGGTATCAGGCCTGTAACGGAGTAAAATTCCAGATGCCACAATCACTGAAATAATTTTTTTAAAAGATTGTATTTACTCATTTGTGAGAGAGAGAGAGAGAGAGTGAGCACAAGCAGGGGGAGAAGCAGGCAGGGGGAGAAGCAGGCTCCCTGCCCAGCAAGGAGACCGATGCAGGACTCAATCCCAGAACCCTGGGATCATGACCTGAGCCGAAGGCAGACATTTAACCGACTGAGCCACCCAGGCATCCCAAACAAACTAAGTTTTAAAAGAAAATACTATTTTTACAAATCATAAAAATATACCTTTGTTGCATACGTAGGTTTTTCTATTGCTTCATCACCAATAAAGAAGTCTAGGTCATCAACACCTTTCATCACCCTCCTTTGAGCTTGATCACCCACTTTTGCGGACTCCTTAATAGCAATACCTCAAAAATAAAAGTTATTTATACATGTCAAAGTTTGCTTTTTTCAAATGAGACAGAATTTTAACTTCTATTTCTTCCATTATAAAGTATTACTAAACAAAACATGATCTAACACACTTAAAACTGTTAAAGCACAGAGGTCATTTAAAAAATTGATGACAAAATTCATTTAACACAATGAAATCTCAACTTCCATACACAGACAAGGCCTCAAGTGTAAAAGGCCAAAAAAGAGTACTGCTGTGGGAATGTTTCAGTTGTATTTTTTAAAACTATGTAAGATCTATTTCGATTTGAGTAAAATTATAATCCCACCAAGTCAATATATGCTTAATGGACAATCAGAAAGAAAAAACTGGAAACACTAACAAATGAATATGGGAAAACTGCAAGGAGAATTTTTTTTTAAAAAAGCTTTCTTCTATTTGCACTATTATGGACTGGTAATTTAAAAATAACACTGGCATAGGGTTCTGTTAAACTTTAATCACATATACAAAGGGAAATTTCAAATCATTTAGGTAAAAATCACAATACTCCCCTCGAATAATTTCAGAAATCCAGCACACAGTTCTTGACCTAAAACCTGTTATATATTTTTAATTAAGTTATAAATTTCTGAATCCATCAAGTAAAGCAGTCATTCATTCAAAATAATTATCTGCATGCACTTAAATACACTTCCATTTAATAACAATTATATCCCTAATAAGATGGGTAGAAAATACTGAATGAATGACATTCTAAATCCAGTCTACTCCTTCAAAATTTTAGAAAGCTTCTCTAGTAATTTATTTATAATGTACATAGACATCCAGATGGCTCACTATAAGTTTCCTGAAAAACAAAGATGTATGCAAATAACCTTGAACCATATAAACAGGCTTTCCAGATCAAATATCCATGCTCATCAGTGGCAATCAACTGTATGTATTTGCTGGTTAAACACTGGACTTGCAGCATTAAAACTGGTGGAAAAAAACTCCAAAATCAAAAATCTTCTTTCAGCAGGAAAATGGATTTTTAACATGCTGCAACTTCTCATAAGAAAGACAATGAAAACTAAAATTGCACATTTTAGCAAAGAGATGAAAATAGAGACTGGATACAATGGTGATAAAATCCTAAGGTTCAAAAGATCAAGATTATATGGGTCTCCAACAAAGACAACACAGCCACTTAAGAACATAAAACATCAGTAATCTCATGAAATAAATGTTTAATCACAACATAACCTTATAAAAGATTATAAATTATGAAATAACAAAATTGGCATTTTATGGGTTGAACTGTCTTCCCAAAAGGTATGCTGAAGTCCAAACCCCCAGTACCTCAGAATGTGACCTTATTTGGAAATAGGGTCTTTTGAGTTAAAATGAGATTTTTAGGGTGGGCCCTAATCCATTATGACTGCTGTCCTCACAAAAAAGGAAATTTGGACTCAGCCACACAGAGAAGACAATGTGAAGACAGGGAGAAGACAGTCATGTGACTGGAGTGATGCATACACAAGGTAACACCGAGCATTGTCACCAAACATGGGAAGCTAGAAGAGGCAAGGAGGGTTTCTCCCCTAGAACTGTCAGTAAGATTATGGCCCTGCTGACACCCTGATTTTGGACTTCTAGCCTCCAGAACTGTAAGTTTCTAATGTTTTAAGCCACCCAGTTTTTGGTACTTTGTTATGGTGGCCTTAGGATTAGGAAATTAATATAAACATACCTAAGATTCTAACACTAAACTCAAATATAACTGAAGTCAAGTACAAGTCCACAAAAGTATTCCATATTAGTCAGAAAAAAAGCTAGTATTTGTCATCAAATTCTTAAAATAAAGAACAATCAATATACTGATACACAAATGTGGAGGAAAAGTTAAAACACACACACACACACCTGTCTTTCAAAGTAGACAACAAACATGCATAAATAAAACATAAGGAAAATACAATAGTACCACTAAACTAAGACCACTATAGTCATGTGAATGAGCTATTTCATCAGTGTCACCTAAAATCCATTCTATGTTTTAAAGAATTAGATTTAGGTAGTAGCCTTAATTCTTTTGTTTTGTTTTTAATTGAAGTATAATCAACATAAAATGTTATACTAGTTTCAGGTATATAACACACTCATTCAACAATTCTATTCATTACTCAACACTCACCATGGTTAAGTGTAGTTACCATCTGTCACCATACAATACTACTACAGTATTATTGACTATATTCTCTATGCTGTACACTTTTCATCTCCATGACTTACTTATTTTATAACTGGAATTTTGTACCACTTGGTAGTAGCCTAAGTTCTTACATAATCAATTCGTAGTTAAGTATCTAAAAGTATATCACAAGTACAAAGTCCAAACAGGTTTGTTACTGGAGAGTTAAAATTAAAAAAATAAAATATATACACACGTGTATACATGTATGTATGTGTGTGTGTGTGTGTATAAGCTCCCCTTTTAAATACAATTTTGACAATGCATTTTCCATATTTCACGTTTTTGTCCTTGCTATATTAATTACAAAACCACTGACCTATTCATGTCCAATGAGTGCCCATTTGAAACTAAAGATATGCAGTTTTTGACAAGCCCAGTAATTTCTACCTTGCTCTCAACTTCACTGATTTGAAACCTAAGCTGTTTTCACTACTATCCCTACATGTTCATTTTTCCATTTCCTTATTTTCATAAATTAAGAAGAATACAATACACAAAAATATTCAGTCACATAAACTCATGTGTAAAACTGGTGACACTCTAGGAGTCAGCATCACCAAGCAATGGCTCCAAACGTTTTTCATCTGATAATTTCAAGTCTTCATATGGCAGTAGGACAAGTAGATCAGAGGTACTACTATATAATGTATGAAAGGTAAACTGTTTGAAAGTCTAAAGTACAAAAGTATGTCCATCAAGAACGAGATACATAATCCATGCTAACAAATGAGAACACTAACAAACCAAGTGTGAGAGTACTTCTAAAAACTACTGACAAACTACTGAAAGTCAATGGCCAGGCCAGAATGAAGTTAACAAGAGGACAGAACAAACACAACTTAAGTATGGTTATAAGATACTAAAAAACAGCTAAAGTCAACATCTCTAAAAATAAGATGCCATCCTTCTTTTGAAACATGGACTCTCATCAGGGATGTCAATAAGCCTAAGCCTGGCAAACGGTAATCACGTCCACACACCAAAGAAGAGTCTTCATATGTATGTGATGGAGGATGCACTACTTAATATGTACATCCATGCACTGTTAACAGCAATATCCTCAAAGCAAAAAATTGTTTACTTATCAGCTCATTTATTTTTGTCTTTAAAAAGAGACATTTGGTAGATTTGGTAAACAAAGAACTAAAGAGCTAACATGAATGGTGAGAGGTGTGGAAATGAGGTCACACTTAGCAAACCATGTTTCTAAAGGACTAAATCTTATAGTGTCAGAAACAATTATCTTTTACTGTATTACGAAAAAGATCTTTAAATCAGCTTATTTGTGACTTAAAAGAATACTTACAGGAAGGAATGATAAACTGTGGTTCTGTGTTTCCAGCATATCCTAGTTTTGTATACCTGCAAAACGAAAAGGAGAATTATGACGATTTCACTAATATCTTAGCGATTATGAACTTATTTCTCAGATTTCCATTTGTTATGAAGTGAGATTCCACTGTGAGTAAATATACAAAATTCTATAGGTTCAATGCATTTAAACATCCCTACTTTCCAAAGCTATACCAAATTATACCCACAGCTTTTAACAAGAAATTCTACTTCTACAAACTGATCCTACAGGGATACTCATACATACCTGAAATAACATATAACAAGACCATTTGCTACAATCTTGCTTATAACAGCAAGAGACTAAAAATAAACATGAAATGAGAAACTAGTTAAATATGCTAAAATGTTATGCAGCTATTAAAAAAGGTTGAAGAAGCTTTTTATGGACTAATATGGAACAATCTCCAAAATGTATTGTTAATCGAACAAAGCAAGAGACAGAACAATGTTTTAAGTATGCTATATTTGTACAAAAGTAAGGAAGAGCGGTAAGAACATATGAAATATATTTGATTGTACAGGCACAGAATATCTCTGGAAGAATATAAAGCAACACTAATTTTGCTTGTCTCCAGGGAATGAACTGGGTAGGTGACAGGCAGGAGTGATAAGGAGATTTTTTATTAAATATTTCTCATACCATCTGAATGAATTACTATTCAAAATAACTGTAATTTTTAAATGTTTTGCCACAGTGGATTCAGCCTATAATCTTAAAATAGGAAAATAATGGTAACGATGATTAGGAACTATAAAAACTGAGCTTTAATAAGCAGCCTGTTGTGGGCTACATAGGAGACAGCTGGACTTTTTCTGTGGCTATGCATGAAAACCTATTAACTATGAGCAGGCTTTAAAGAGAAAGTCACATTTTATATTATTCCATATTCAAACTCACTGCTAAAGAGCAGGCAGGTAAATTGCTGTGAAATTCTTGGATTCTAATAATATCTGCAGAACTTTTTTTTTTCCCCTAATATAAGGAGGAGGGGGAAAAAAGCTCTCTTTGGGGGATATTTTAGTCCCAAAACTAAGTTCAAGAACTTAGAGTGCCAAATATGCTAAATCACTAAAAATAAGTAGAAAACATAAACTGATCCAAACAGGATATGCTCTGACTAAACCTCTTCCAAGATTCCCCACTGTCCACGTTTAAAAAAACCAACAAACAAAACTTCTTTGCAAGGCATAGAAAAGAGCTCCTTTAATATTTGCCTCTTGACCACCTTTCCCAGCAGCCCTGACACACTACACCAGTCTCCCTAGCCATAAAACTGCTAACAGTTTCTGGACAGACCAACTCATTTCATGCCACGGAACCACTATTAACACTGTTCCAACTACAGGAGATGCTCCCCTTTCAACACTGAATGCAGCTGCTAAACTCTTACCCATCCTACAAAATTCAAGTTAAGTATTACTGCCACTCTGAAAACTTTTCTATCCTTCCAACAGTATACTTTGCCCCTACAGGAGACAAACGGAACTGACTTACGTCTTACTACAATAAAGACATAAAAAACAAGACACTCTAAAACTGTCTGAGCCACAACACTCTAAAAGTCTACTCTCTTAACACTTAGTGAAAGGATTAATACCTAATTATTCCTTCATCTAATCCCTCCACTTTTTTTGCCATTAGTCACCAAGCAGTTCAAGTCATTATATGCAATGCCCTAACAGAAGAGAATACCTTACTTCCAATTCTATGACCCCTACAAAGAATAATCACCCTAAAAATCATTGCCTAATTCAAAAATCTTCAAATGAAGCTGTACTGCCCACAAAATTAAGTACAAATTTGTTCCCATTTCTATAAAATGATTAATTCATTGTAATTCCTAAAGTCCCTTTCAGATAAAAAAAAAATATTACATGATTCTGATTCCTTCAGCTGAATATTACAGTACTTCACAATAAGCCACAATTAAAGTTTTTAAGTGTCTCCCATCATGTGCTTCCATGAACTCAGCTCAAAATACACTGCACTTGTTACTCATTTTCCCCTACATAACTTGCAATTTCCCATCGCATGTTATCTGTGCTTACATTGCACCCTCTCAAAATGCTCCCACCACAACTTAGGACTCCTTCATGAAGTCCTTCCTGATCATTTTAACTATTAGTCATTCAATAAACTCTTTTTCAACAACCACTCACTATACAAGTCTATATTGTTATTTTCATGTGCATAAATACCATCTCCCAAATACGGCAGTAAGATATTTGAAGTAGAAACCATATTACAGAAGAAATTCCCTTAAGGAAACCTTCATGTATCAAGTTCACCAAATTAATCAACATTCCAACCCTGGTCGAAATCAAATTCCCTAGGCTGAGCATATTCAGCAATAAATTACTTTCAGAACAAACACCAAAAGAAGAATCTAATGAACATAATACAGAACGGTCAATACATAATCAAAATAAATGTGCTCCTCCCAAAAAGACAAAAATAGCTACCTATAGCATATCAACTATATGGAAACATTTAATCATTTTCACTACATTCATAACAGCATAGACAAATAACTTCATGACACTGGATTTAGCAATGATTTCTTGAATGTGATGCTAAAAGCACAGGCAATAACAAAAAAATAAATTAGACACCATCATAATCTGCACCACAGGACACCATCAGCAGAGCGCAAAGGCACCCATGGAATGTAAGAAAACATCTGCAAATCATATACACACAGTTCCCAACTTAGAATGATTCACCTCAAAATTTTTTGACTTTACAATGGTGCAAAAGTGATATGCACTCAGGAGAAACTGTACTTTGAATTTTTAATTTTCATCTTCTCCTGGGCTAGCAATATGCAGTATGATACATCTGGTGATGCTGGGCAACAGCAGTGAGCCTCAGCTCCCAGTCAGCCACGTGATCATAATAAACAACCAATACACTTACAATCACTCTGTACCCATACAACCATTCTGTTTTTTACTAGCAGTACAAGCAGTCAATAAATTACATATTACCTTATTATAAAATAGACTTTGTTAGATGCTTTTGTCCAAATGTAGACTAATGTAAGGTTTTGAGCATATTTAAAGTAGGCTAGGCTAAGCTATGATGTTTGCTAGATTAGATGTATTAAATACATTTTTGACATAGGATACTTCCAACTTACAATGGGTTTATCCAGATGCGAACTCATTTTTAAGTGAAGATCTTTATCTGATAGAGTTAATATCCAGAATATATAAAGTACTCCTACAACTCAACCACAAAATAAACAAATACAATTAAAAAATGAGCAAAGCACTTGAATAGATATTTCTCCAAAAAAGAGATATACAAAAAGCCAATACACACATGAAAAGATGCTCAACATCATTAATAACTAAGGAAATACAAATCAAAACCAAATTAAATGCCAGTTCATACCCATTAGATTGGCTATTAAGGAAAGGAAAGGAAAGGACAGGAAAGGAAAGGAAAGGGAGGGAAAAGAAAAGGACAAATGTTGGTTAGACTGTGGAGACACTGGAACCCTTGCACATTCCTGGTAGTAAGGTAAATGGTACAGTTGCTGTGGAAAACAATATGATAATTCTTCACAGAATTACCATGGGATCCAACAATGCCATTTCTGGGTATATGCCCAAAAGAAAAAGCAGGGGGCTTGAAGACCAATGTTCACAGCAATATTGTGCATACAAGCCAAAAGGAGGAAGCAACTTAAGTGTCCATTGTCAGGTGAAAGGATAAACAAAATGTGGTAAATACATACAGTAGACTACTAGCCTTAAAAAGGAAGGAAATTCTGACACATGCTACAATATGGATGAACCTTGAGAACATCATGCTAAGTGAAATAAGCCAATCACAAAAGGTCAAATATTGTATAATTCCACTTATATAAGGTACCTCGTCAAATTTTTAGACAGTAAGTAGGACATACCAGTCAGTTTGGAAGTTCCAGTTTGAGAAGATGAAAAAGTTAAGATGGAGGTGACAGTTGCACAACAATGTGAATATATTCAATGCCACTAAACTATACACTTAACAATGTTCTCATGTTATGTTATTTTACCAAAATTTTTTAAAAAAACCTATAATTTGTAGCTACCTGGAAAAAAATTAAATTGGGTACATACTATACCATACATGCTGAAGTAATATAAGTCTAAATGCATCAAAGATTAAAAGGGAAGAAAAATTAAACCGTAAGTTTTAAAATATAGGATAATTTCTTTGTAACCCTGGAGTAGAAGAGGCTTTCTAACTATAATTTAAAAACCAGACACTAAAAAAGATTGATATTTCAACTATGCAAAAATTAAAAACTTCTTCACAAAACATAGCAAAAGTAGCCAAAAGAAAACCAACAGAGAAAAATTGTACTCAAAGACAAAGAATTAATCTCCTTAATATATACAGGATACCCAGAAGGTGATGATAAGGGAGAAAGAAATAAAGAGGAAAGGAGGGAAGGAAGAAGGAAAGGTAAAAGACAGTATCCATTTGAAGAAAAAGAAGTAGAAATGGCTTTAAATGAAAAGGGGCTCAACTCCTTGGGGTTAAAAAAATGCAGATTAAAAGTACACTGAGGTAACATTCATACATTCATAGTTGGAATGCAAAATGATACGGTTATTTTGGAAAACACTTGAACATTCACTTACCATATGACCCAGCAATTCTACTTCTAGTACATACCCCCCCAAAATAAAAACACACGTCCACACAAAAATGTGTACACATTTGTTCAAAACAGCATTATTCATAATGGCCCAAAAGTGTAAGCAAAACATGTTCATCAACAAGAAAAGAGATAAACAAGGGTGATTTCTTCATATAAACCAAAATTACTCCACACATGAAGAATTTAAAAATGTAACCCATTCTCCAAGGAAAAGTATTCAACAGACGACAAAATAACCCAAATGTTGGAATTATCAGATAAGGACTGGAAAGAAGCTATAACTATGACAATGAAATAAAGAAAAGTGTACTTGTAATGACTAATAACATAGTAAACATCACCAGAAACTCTAAAACTTTATAAAGAACAAATGGAATTCTAGAACTGAACAATGCAATACCAGATAGACAAAATCACCAGATGAGCTGAACAACAGAACATAGGTAACAGAGGAAATAATCAGTGAACCTGAAGGCAGATCAGCAGAAATTTCTAATCTGAAAAAGGAGGGGGGGGTGGTTAAAAAAAGAAACATGAAGAAAAAAGAATAGAACCTCAGAAACTTGGGAGACAATATGAAAAAGGTGATATACTGAAGTCCCAGACAGAGAAGACACAGGGCAGTTAACACTTTTTGAAGGAATAAATGACAGAAAACTTTACCAATTTAGTGAAAGACAGCAATTTATAGATCTAAAAGGCTGAAAAAAAACCCAGAGTAGTATAAATACAAAGAAACCATACTTAGGCACATCATAGTCAAACTAAAAATCAAAGATAAAGAAAAAATATTGAAAGCAGCCGGAGGAAAAAGGTCCATTAACAGGAAACAAAAATTCAAATTACTACCACCTTTTGAGAAACTACGAAGCCCAGAAGACAGTGGAAAAACATTTTTAAAGTCTGAAGAGGGTAGGACAACAGTGAACCCAAAAATCTATATGAACCAAAATATCCTTCAAAAATGAAAGTGAAATAAAGACATTTTCAAACAAAAGAAACTCACTGCCATCAAACCTGGACTAAAGTTCTTCACGCTGAGGGAAAATGATACCAGTGGGACAGTGAGGCATTAATAAAGAACATCAGAAACAGTAAACACATAAATGTAAAAAGACTTTTTTTACATTTAGTTTTTTGAATATACCTATAACTACAGCAAAAATCATATTATCTTGTGGGGTTATACTGTATGTAGAAGTAATATCTATGACAACTACAACATAAAAGGACAGTGGGAAGCACTGGCATGGGAAGCAGCAGGCAGGGGAGTTAATAGACTTCCTGAGATGCAAGGTCTCTACTCTGCATGAAGTTTTAAATTAACTCTAAAGAAACTGTGAGTAGCAACTTTTCTTAAAGATGTGTATTATAGTCCCTAAAGCAATCATTAAAAAATGCCAAGAGGTATGGTTAAAAAGCCAAAGGTAAATTAAAATGGAATTCCAAAAAATATTCAAATAATTCAAAAGAAGGAAGGAAAGAGGAAAGAACAACAAACAGGGACAACAATTTTTTAAAAATAAACAAAACAGTACACCTAAGTCCAACCATAGCCATTATTACATTAAAAGAGACAAAACTCTCCAATTCAAAGGAAGCATTGATTTAAAAATAATAATAAACCAAGCCCCAACTATATGTTGTCTGCATGATATGCACTTTAAATATAAAGATGGAGAATGAAAAATGATGGATGGATAGCAAAAAGCAAGCCTAAGAATGCTGGAGTGGCTATATTAATATCAAATAAAACTACTCTGTAAGAAAAAGAGTAAATATCAGAGATAGAGTAACTTTATAATAATATAAAGGATAAATTCATCAAGACATAACAGTCTTAAATGTGTATGTGCCTATTAACATAAGTTTCAACATACTTCAAATGTATCATAATTAAATGCTGAGATAATTCAACTCTTACAGTATCTCAGTTAATGGATAAAATGATAAATACACACACCGAAAATCAGTAAAAGCATAGAGGATCAACGTTAATAACCATTTTGATCTAACTGATACTTACAGAATATACTCAAGAAATGCAGAATATGAATTCTTACTAAGTACACATGGTACCTTCAATTGGACCATGGATGGGCAAATTATGGCCCAAAAATAAAATAAAACAAAAAGCCTCTGTTTTGGTATCACCAGTGAATTTAAAATGGCTTTTACTTTTTTTTTTTTTTTTTTGCGTTTTTGGGAGAAGGAAGAGAAGTGAAGACAAAAGGGAGGAGAGGAAAGCAGCAGCAGAGACCATGCCTGGCCCACTAGCATAAAACAAAGACCATATGTGGCCCACAAAGCCTAGAATACTTACTATTTGGTCTTTTACAGAGAAGTCCGCCAATCTCTGACCTAGACCATATGCTAAGCCATAAAACAAATCTCAATAAATGTAAAAGATTAAAATCATAAATACAGGGCGCCTGGGTGGCTCAGTTGGTTAAGCGACTGCCTTCGGCTCAGGTCATGATCCCGGAGTCCAGGGATCGAGTCCCGCATCCGGCTCCCTGCTCAGCGGGGAGCCTGCTTCTCCCTCTGACCCTCCCCCCTCTCATGTGCTCTGTCTCTCTCATTCTCTCTGTCTCAAATAAATAAATAAAATCTTTAAAAAAAAAAAAATCATAAATACAATGCTCTCTGACTAAAAAGGAATTAAGTTAGAAACCAACAATAAAAAGATACCTAAATAAACCCCAAACATTTGAAAATTAAACACTTCTAACTATAATCCATGACTCAAAGAAAAAACCGCAAGGGAAATTATTTCAAGCTGATTAACAGTGAAAATAAAAATTTTAACATCAAAATGTGTGGGATGCAGTTAAAATAGTGCTTAAAAGGAAAATTCCAAGTTTCAGTGCTTATGTTGGAAAAAACTGAAAGGTCTAAAATCAGATTCCACCTTAAAAAGTTAGAAAAAGGAAAGCAAAGTAAACCGAAAATAAATAGAAATAAACAATAAACAGGATGGCAGAAATCAAGTTAATAGGAAATAGAGAAAATTAACAAGAAAAAGATGGTACCATGAAAAGATAGGCTGATCAAGAAAAAATAATATGGAAATTGCCAACAAAAGGAGTGGGAAGCTGGTTAACACTACAGATCATATAGACATGAAAATGGTAAGAAAAAATATTATAAACAACCATGCCATCATAATGAACTCAAGATGTAATGAACAAATTCCTTCAAAGATACAATTTACCAAAATCAACACAAGATGAAACAAAAAATCTATTTGAATAAGCCCACAGTTATTAAAGAAATTATCAGTGACCTTTCCAAAAAGGAAACTGCAGGCCCAGGTTTCACTGGTAAATTCTATCACTCATTTAAGGAAGAAATAATCATTTTACATAAGCTCTTTCAGGAAAGAGGAAAAAACTCATCCCAAACCCTTTCATGAGGCTAGCATAATTCTAATACCAAAATCAGAGACAGACATTTCAAATAAAGAAAATGGCAGGCCAATATCCATCATGAATACAGATGCAAAAATCCTTAACAAAATGAATACAATATGCAAAAAGGGTATATATATACCATAACTCAGTGAGCCTTAGCCTAAGAATCCAAGCTTGGTTTAACAGTTGAAAAATCAAGCCCCTGCTTTTTTAGAACATCTCAATTAATTTCACTAGTTTGAAGACCACTCCTCGACATGCTATGGTCTGATGCCTACTTACCTCCCCAGACTCCTCTAAATACCCATTTGACTTTCATATCCCTCAACCCCTGCAAAACACACTGTAATATCTAAAGTAGACGGAATTACTCTTATAAATCTTGATAATTATAGTTATGAACAGAACACATAAATCCTAGCACTTACATAAAATAAATGCTCATCCTTCTTTCCATTATTGTTTTTGTTTTATTTCACCCCAATCCTTCATTTCCTCGCAGGCCCTTTTCAAATCTTCCATTTTCATCATTCCTTTTGGATACATTCAATTTTCATAGTATGATTCCTAAGCAAAATCAGTAGAGTCTTAATGCCTTCCAACTTGCCATTCTTTAATAAATGGTGTGTACTTATGTGTGTTCATGTGTGTGTACTTTTATTATTGCTTAAAGTACACTTTGTTACCTTGCACTTGTTACCTTGCACTATCTTAAGAATACTTCAAACCTAGTCCTTTTCAATGTCAATTCTAAACAGGGAAATTACACTTTGTGAATACCCTGAAATCTCAAAGATACTTTCATGTGGTATCTCTTTTTGATGTCAATTGTAAACAGAAATTTACATTTACATGCAGAGTAAAAATACAATTACACATCAAGAACAATTCTATTATAGAATGCTAGAATATGCATACATTTTTTCCTTCTGGAACTCTACAAAAGAAGCTGTAAATTGTGATTGTCTCCAGGCAGCAGGATGGAGAGAAGGGAGAATTTTGTTTTCTAAATATACACTACTCTGTCTTAAATGATCTAACCATACACATACATTACTTTTTTTAAGTACAAGAACTTTTAAACTGATAACATTTGCCCATCATTAAAATTTTAATAATACTGAAAAAATATTAATGTTAAGTTTCCAACCATGCCTATATCCCCTAGCCACCCAGTTGCCATTCCAAGAGTAAATCACTTACATATCCCAGAAATAATTCATGCATGAACTTGCATATGTATTACTTTGATTTAAAACCCATCACTGGGTTATCTGGGCAGTCAAATTATGAATATACTTTACTTCTCTACACTTTCCTGTATTTAAAAAGAAAGTGTCATTTTCTAAATGGTTTTTAAAAAGAGACCATAAAATGAAAAAGGCGAAGCTAGCACAATATAGTATTTTGGAAAACTAAACCAAAATTTTCCTTTGTGACCCAAGGCAGCAAGTTAAATTTACAAAAACTCTCCCTGAACTATACAACAATGAAAAAAATCTCCAATGCTGATTTGGGCCAGCAAGGAGGGAAAAGGAATTGGAAATGGCTTAGAGCAAGAAACAGAGTAGAGAATTCAAAAAGCACTTTTGAAGTTATCAAAGGCTCAGTGACTAGAAGAACAGTAGTGGAAATGTAATGAAGTTACAGTGTAACGAAGTTACAAAAGAGGGATGACCTGTACTGGGAGTAATGAATGGCAAAAAACAAACGAGTTTTATGTAAGAAATGGTTGGTCTATCATGGTCCTAACTGCCTCTGGGGTAGGGGAAAGTAGATTTGGGAATGGTAATAGTCATCAGTAATGCACTCTCACTCTTAAAAAGAAATGAAACAAATATAATAAAATGCTAGCAGGCAATAATTCTGATAAACAGGAGTATCTGTCCTATTATTCACTGTACTTTTCTAAAAGAAAAGAATCCATTTAAGAAAAATATGTTCAAGTAGTAAAACCAGTTATGCTTGTTAAAAAATATTAGCATGGATATTATTTTTAATTCTGCAAATTCAAATTTTACTTATTAAAAGCAATATGGTTGACAAAGAGTACTTTAACTTAATACAATGGTTCATATTTCTTTTTGCTTTGAAAATCATCTCACAGCAAAAAGCTATTTGAAGATTCCAATATGTTACTGATACTGAACCACTAAACAGAAACAAAATCTTAAAAAAAAAAAAATACAGTTCAAAATGAACTAGAAAAAAAAGCTATGATAAAAAATCATTCCAGAAAAGAACAAACATGTATTGAGGTTACCACACTAAATCCAGTTAATAATCTACAGCCTATGTAAGGGAGAAAGAGCACTAGAATTTTAACTTTCCATGTTTCCACGATCTTAAACCATATAACAAAATGAATATAAGACCCTCAAACTTTAGGATAGAAAGAACATTAATGATATAATGCAACCCATTTTCCAAAATTTCTGAGTATTAACCACCAATTTAAAGTTGAAAGAATTCTATCTCAATATGACCAGCTTCCACCTTTACTGTATCCTAAAAATAAAGTATATACTAAGGATAAATATCAAATTTTAAAAGAAAATGGAGGTCTACAAATGAAACCCACTGCTTAACTTCTGTAATACCTCAATTCTCAGCTTAGCTATAGTCTTCTTTGTACTTCTAGTGTTAGGAACTTTTAGGACAAGAATGCAGTGGCTAATTCACAGGGAATATTGGCTATAAAGATAATTAGCAATTATTTGAAAAGCATTTCCAATGCCCTCCAATGTTCTTCTCATTACATTAAAGTCAATGTTTAACGTGACACACAAAAAAACTGATAAAACTGTTGAGTGGAAGAAAGTGGACTCCTTTGTGTTTAACAGAAATGGAATTCTCCCAGTCCTTTTAGATCTAAAACTTAAAATCTAACTCCTTTTCACTAGTGGGGAAGAAAAAATATGGACCTTAGAATCAAAAAGTCATGAGTGAAATGTCTGTTCCACCATTTACTATCCTATGATCATAGACTTTATTCCTAATTCCATAGACTTTTATTCCTAATAAGGAATAAAACTGCATTCACAAGACTGCCATGAGGATTAAAAAAGGTAACAGTAGATGGCACTAAGTATTCAGTAAATTCTCCCCACCCCAGATCATTTTCCTTTATCCATGAGCCTCCTTTTATTTCTCTACCCATCCCTATAATTATTCTAAGACTTAGCAATGTTTTCCCAACCTCTTTGCTAGTACACCAGTCCAACTATCCACCACTTAAAGATGTAGATTTCCACTTACATGAAATGACCACGACAGGCAAATCCATAAAGACAGGAAAGAAATTAGTAACTCCAGAGGGTTGAAGGAAAGGAGAATGGAAAGTTTGACTGTTAATGCGTATGACGTACTTTCTGGGGTGATGAAAATATTCTAAAGTTGACTGTGGAGATGGTTACACAAACTTGTGAATAACTCAATCATACACTTTAAAAAAGTAAATTTTACATACGTGAATCATATCTCAGCAGAGCTATTAAAAACAGAATACAAGACTCAGACTGATACTGCGTTAAGTTTAACTTTTATCAATCTTCTGCTTAATGATCTACACAATCTACTGCCCAATCAAATCAATTCTAAACCATTGTTTCCCATTTAAAATCCTTCCGAATAAGTTAAGATATAAATAAAATTAACTACCTGCTGTCCCACAGCTCCAAACAGGGTCAACTCCAAGTAGGGCAATCTCCTAACTGATCCCTCCCTCAAATATTTTGAAACTCCTGCCTGACTTGCCTTCATCAATAAAATATTTACTGAGCATTATTAAATACTATGCACGAGGCCCCCTTGGAGAGAGTGAACAAAAAAGGCATCCTACCATCATAAAGCTTCCAATTTAGCTTCCAATAACAAAGCTTTCCTTCCCTTCCATCTATCATAACGTACTTAGTCTTTTCCAAGAATTTGAGCAAGTTCAGCTCCTTCATAAACCATCCTCCCAAAAACTACAGCCTTTATTAATCTCCCCAATTAACTACTAATATACCATCTTTAGTTATTTCACATACATTAGTTTCATCTCTGGAACTAAACTGTAAGCCTAAAGAATAAAATCATACCATGGCTTTCTGTATGTACCATAGTATTCAGCATAGAACTGAGAATTCCAGTGGTGAAATAAGTAGTTGATTACTTGCAATACCTTTTTTTTCCCCCACATATATCAATAGTTCATTCCTTTTTATTGCTAAGTATTATTCCATGGTGTATGTACCAGTTTGTTAAACAAGTTAAAGGACATCTAGATTGTTTCTAGTTTGTTGTTGTTGTTGTTGTTTTTAAGCCTTCTAATGACTTTATCTGGGGTTTGCTGTTGTTGTTTTGGTTTTTTTTAATTAACATATAATGTATTATTTGGTTCAGGGGTACAGGTGTGTGATTCATCAGTCTTACACAACACCCAGCACTCACCGTAACACATACCCTCCCCATGTCGGTCACCCAGCCACCCCGTCCCCACCTCCTCCCCTCCAGGAACCCTCAGTTTGTTTCCTAAGATTAAGAGTCTCTTATGGTTTGTCTCCCTCTCTGGTTTCATCTTGTTTCATTTTTTCCTCTCTTCCCCTATGATCCTCAGCCTTGTTTCTTAAATTCCTCCTATCAATGTGGTATATATATATACACAAAATGAAATATTACCCAGCCATCAAAAAAAATGAAATCTTGCTATTTGCAATGACATGGATGGAACTAGAGGGTATTATGCTAAGCGAAATAAGTCAATCAGAGAAAGACAATTATCATATGATCTCATTGATTTGCAATACCTTTTTATAGCAATTTTAACTATAGCTGCCATTGTTACTGTATGTCAATTATTTTGCTATGTGCTTTATAGTATCCCTAATCGCTATCAAAACCATGCAAAATGGATCTGTTTCCATATTGGGGAAACTGCACCTCACAGAAGAAGAAACCACTGCAAAGAAATACTAAAGCTAAGGGCGCCTGGGTGGCTCAGCCGTTAAGCATCTGCCTTCAGCTCAGGTCATGGTCCCAGGGTCCTGGGATCGAGCCCCACATTGGGCTCCCTCCTCAGTGGGAAGCCTGCTTCTCCCTCTCCCACTCCCCCTGCTTGTGTTCCCTCTCTCACTGTGTCTCTCTCTGTCAAATAAATAAAATCTTTAAAAAAAAAAAAAAGAAAAAGAAAATTCTGGTCAGAATCTTGCTGATGATGGAGATAAAAGTTACCAGGATAGCAACTACATTCATTTGATTTCTTAAAACAATTAGAAATCTGAATAACAGGTTAATCAAGAAAAGAAAAAAAGGCCTCTTTCCTTTGCTCTATTACCTCTACCATTTTGATTAATATGAAGCAAAATTTTAAAATACATACTTTCAAATAGGAAACATAAGCTTCTACTAAAACTGTGTACTTTTTAGATAAAATGCATCAAAATTCATCCTAAACTCCAGAAGATAACAATCTCTTTAATTCTATTTTAGGGAAAAAAAAGTTACTTTCTGGCAACCCATGTGTTTCTCTCAATCTATATATTCACTATTTTCAGATTCAAATACCAAACATTAAGTACTCTGAGTCTAATAAAAAGTTTCTTTTTTATAATCCTATATTCTTAAGTTCGACTATTTCATTTGTTTTTTTAATGCAGGCATTAATGAGAGAAATAACTTTTGTATGGCATCAATTATTCAAACTGCAGCTTCAGAAATATGTATACCTTTATTCTGAAGTTATATGTAATTAAACATCACTTCCTTAGTTAAGCTGTCTTGAATTAACCAGCAATTGTCAGCTTTATCATGTTTCATATAATGCCTGTCCCTGCAGTTAATAAATAATTTTATGTCGATTAACTTGCTTGTGTTTTGGGTTAATCAAATCAATGAATTAGTCACTAAGACTTCCCTATATCTCATATTTGTACTAAAAATTAACAGTTCTAAAAACATTTTTTTTAAAAAAAACTTATGTTTAAATTTTAATACTCTTCAAAGACTAGGTTAACAATTTAACCACCGATTCTGACTATACCCCAACTGAAGGCAGTATTAACAGTGGGCTCTGGAACCAGACTGCCTAGTATTAACAGTGGGCTCTGGAACCAGACTGCCTGAGGGCTCGATGCTAGATCTACTACTTAACTGTAGCTACATTTACTTGAGCAAGTTACTTAAGTTCTCTATACCTCAGTTTCCTCACCTTTAAGATAGTTATTATATCACAGTACCTACACTTCATAGGGTTTCTGAAAAGGTTATAAATAATTATCTCAAAAACATAACTCCTAATGGGCGCCTGGGTGGCTCAGTTGGTTAAGCGACTGCCTTCGGCTCAGGTCATGATCCTGGAATCCCTGGATCGAGTCCCGCATCGGGCTTCCTGCTCGGCAGGGAGTCTGCTTCTCCCTCTGACCCTCCCCTCTCTCATGTGCTCTCTCTCATTCTCTCTCTCTCAAATAAATAAATAAAATCTTTAAAAAAAAAAAAAAACATAACTCCTAAAGGGCTCTCTGAAAGGCTGATTTGTACACATCCCACGTAACATTTTAAATAACTGAAATCCAAAAACTAAATTAAGTACTTCTAAAATTTAAATGCCTGAAACAATAAAAAAGCGTATTTCCTTTAAAAAGGCATTCATTTTATGAAAACAGTTTCTGAATTTGTGTTAAAATGTTATGATGGGGGGGCACCTGGGTGGCTCAGATAGTTAAGCGTCTGCCTTTGGCTCAGGTCATGATCCCAGGGTCCTAGGATCAAGCCCCAAGTCAGGCTCTCTGCTCAGCGGGAAGCCTGCTTCTCCCTCTCCCACTCCCCCTGCTTGTGTTCCCTCTCTCGCTGTCTGTCAAATAAATAAAATCTTTAAAAAAAAATATGGTATGATGGGAAACAAAATTAGTTTTGCATCTGTGCCATCTAGTATGCATTTGTATTTGTATTACAACAAAAACGCTTAAAGATTTCTGAAGCATGTATTGAACCAGGCCTCAACCAAACTACTTTAATTATAAAAAACATATATTGTTATTTCAACTGGCAAAAAGAAACTCCAACGACTATAACTCATAAATGTGAACTCCTAAGAAAATTTAAGAGAATTCAACAATGCTATCAATTGATAAGTAGGAGCAATCCTGAAAAACATTTCTCAACTCTGGACCTCTGTCTCATTTATAAATAAAGAGGGTTAAATTATTTCTCAGTCTTTTTCATCTCCATAATTCTATGTAAGTCATTAGGCACTTCCCTTAATTCACTAAAGTAAGTTTCACAAATATACATTAAATGCTATTTTTGTGGTCTTGAAATAACTGAAGTTAAAAATGCTTCAAGAGGGGCGCCTGGGTGGCTCAGTTGGTTAAGCGTCTGCCTTCGGCTCAGGTCATGATCCCGGAGTCCTGGGATCGAGTCCCACATCGGGCTCCCGGCTCAGCAGGGAGCCTGCTTCTCCCTCTGACCCTATCCCCTCTCATGCTGTTTCTCTCTCTCTCTCTCTCTCAAATAAATAAATAAAATCTTTTAAAAAAAATAAAAAAAAATTAAAAAATGCTTAAAGAAAAACGCATCATATTTAATTATACTAAGCTCTAAGACTTTAAGCAAGCAAAAATAGTTTTATCATGGACCAATACTAAAGACACAGTTTGTAATTTTACACAGTTCCAAAACCAACCGTGAACTGTAAGGCATTCTGCACCCTAATTCCCCATCTTAAGACTTTCAATCTCCTTGTAGCAACCTCTCATTCACACTAAGTACTGTAACTGAGAAAGTCTTAGAGACAAGGGCACCTGGGTGGCTCAGTCGTTAAGCGTCTGCCTTCAGCTCAGGTCATGATCCCAGGGTCCTGGGATCAAGCCCCACATTGGGCTCCCTGCTCCATGGGAAGCTGGCTTCTCCCTCTCCCACTCCCCCTACTTGTGTTCCCTCTCTCACTGTCTCTCTCTCTGTCAAATAAATAAAATCTTTAAAAAAAAAAAAGTCTTGGGCGCCTGGGTGGCTCAGTTGGTTAAGCGACTGCCTTCGGCTCAGGTCATGATCCTGGAGTCCCTGGATCGAGTCCCACGTCGGGCTCCCTGCTCAGCAGGGAGTCTGCCTCTCTCTCTGACCCTCCCCTCTCTCATGCTCTCTGTCTCATTCTCTCTCTCAAATAAATAAATAAAATCTTTAAAAAAAAAA